>NC_056035.1:13608401-13975901 GCF_004379255.2 Salvia splendens
GGAACTACTCTTCCTCCAACTGCCCTTCCACCAACTGATGTTTCTCCAACTGCTGTTTCTCCAAGTGGAATGGATGGTCTTGAAGCAACAAATTGTTCATCATCCGACGGATCACCATCTGAGTCTGTACTAACCGTGTCGGAATCTTCAGAATTATAAGGTGATTGTGGATCAAGAAAGTCGGCTTTATCAGGACCTATTATGTCCTCCACCACATCACAATTGTCACGATCCCCTAAATGCACGCCTCCAGCTTCAAAATCTTGTGTTGCAGCTAAATATGGTTCTTCGGCTCTCGTAGACGTACCAACATCAAAATCTTGTGTTGCAGCAAAATATGGTTCTTGGGCTCTCGTTGACGTACCAGCATCATAACTTATGACATGATGACTATGATGTTGAGTAATTACCGAATACTCAACATATAATTCAATTACACCTCCAATAACCATACTCTCACTAAACATTAGTTGCATGCATACTTCTTCTAGTTGAACACCTATAAACGTGACTCCGGATCCAAAGCATATAGTACGTTTCCATATTATTTGAATATTGTTTTCATATATGCTTATCCCCATCCTTTCACAAATTTTTTCCACAAGGTCATCGTACGAAATTGTTTCATCCAACATAATGAATCCTTTAGCAAAAGGAGGATCATACGAAATAACTGCTCCGGGAATTATCTTTCCACCCCAATATAAATTGACACACCACGTCATACTATCTGCAATAATGTAAAACACAAATAAATATGTATTATTTTTACATTCATCATTATGTAGAGTCAGCCAAAAAATTGACAAAATAATTCTATTAAATACACTACAATATGTATTATCATAACAATCCATAAAATATACTATAACATATAATAGCATAACAATTGGTCAAAATATTTCCATTAAAATATATACTATCATAATAATCCATCAAAATATTAGTGTACCCATAATAATTGGTCAAACTATTATATTAATTACACTACAATATATATTATCACAACAATCAATCAAATATTGGAAGACTAATGTTTAGAAGAATGAGTCTAAAATTTGATATACTAACCGATTAGAAGGACTAATGGTTGAAAGAATTAGCCAAATTCAAAATATCCACGCTTAAATCCACCACCGGGTCGACCCGAGCGAAAGGTTTTTATGCGTTTGGGAAGGGTTTTCGCGTTTTGGGGAGGGAAAGTGTTTAGGGTCGCGATGTTGGGGGAGATCTGATAAGGATATGGTTCAACAGAAACACGCCGCTCAAATTGGCGTTTTTAAGCATAACACGCCAACCTCAGTGGCGTTTTTATTAATTAAACACGCCAACTACATTGGCGTTTTACCTTAAAACACGCCAACTTCATTGGCGTTTTTTCCCGCCGCTGTATTTGGCGAAAATACACCTCCAATACGACGCGAAGATAAACGCCAATGACGTTGGCGTATTTACTAATAAAAACGCCAATGTGGTTGGCGTTTTTCCCATTTGTGGAATAGATAACAAAATGGGTACATTTACGTAATATTTAGTGTAAACTCCCTCATAAACCCGATTTTCCCATTTTGCGTAACAAAATGGGTACATTTCATACAACGACCAACTACTCAACTTGCAAATATAGAAAGGAAAATTGGACATTCTCGCATGATCACATCAGGGTGACCTACTTGTTAAAACATTCAACTTTTTACACCAGCATCTCTACACAAATGATATAAAGAAATTACATATGGCCAGAGAGTGAGGCAGATACAGTAAATCTAAAATTATGTAATGTAACCAAAGATGTTTACTTTTTCCTTTCTAATTAGATAATAACTATTACACATGCCACAGTTGATCAGGAATCGATTCGCATAAATTACAACTTACATCGATGTTTACGTACGAACACCCACACCCTAATGTGTGATTTTTTAATTTTATGTGTTACCGTACATATTTTGATTTTACGCCAAATTGCTACAAAATCAAATTTGACCTAATTCCCTCAATCTCGCTACCTAAAAAATGACCAATTATAGTATAATTTTGACATTTTTCATAGTTGCCCCGTAGCGAAAATTTCGACATATTACGTTTCTGAATTGATTACGTATCGTGTACAAGCGTAAAAATGAAAAATGTGACTGACTAAGTGTATTAAACAACATCGTTTGAGTAGTTGAACGTTTTGTCCACATAGTATTTTTCATATCAAACCTAATTTTCCTCAATATGTCAAAGTTAAAATATAATCAATCAGTTTTTAAAATTGTAAAATTGATCAGAAATTGGCAAAACTTGATGGTTTTTTTTTTACAATATGTACTGTATTTTAATACCGTACTACAACATTTATTTTACGTATCGAGTTAGTCTAGTTAACATCTGGTATCAGTTCATTTTATTTTTATAGAGTTGGGCCAAAGTTGCGACAACGTCACATTCTTAATTTGGTATGAGTAAATAATGTAGGTCTGAATGAGCCCAATAAGTCTACTTGGATCGGATAAGCTCAATAATTTCATGAATTATTAGATCAAGAAAAGTACATTTATTTATTAAAGAATTATGAAAACGACTATGTGTAAGGCCATCCACAATATGAATAGCCCAGCAATAGCCCAGCCATAGCCTAACCACTGCCACATCATCAGCACTAAAAATCCTCCTACCACATCATCAAAACAAGCAAATAGCACAGCAATAGCCTAGCCACATAATATCCACATCACTATTAACAAATATATACAAAATGAAATAATTAACAATCACACAATATACGAAATTTAATTTACGAGACATATACGGGAAATATTAATAATACTATTAAAATTTTAAAAAGTACAATAATTAAAAAAAAATTACAATAATTTTTAAAAAAGTACAATAATTCACTCCTCGTCGCCGTCGTCGTCTCCTCCGTCGCTGTCGCCACCATCGCCTCCGCCTCCGTCGCCGCCGCCTCTACTCCCGGCGGCTTCCCTCCGTGCCGCCTCCAAATCCTCCTGCATGCTCAGGAGCAATGTTTGAAGCAAACTCTTCTCCACGGGGTCCACCGCCGCCCGCCATTCGGCCATCGTCTTGACCATCTGAGCACGCGTTTGTTGACTCGTGAAGAATTTGAGATCTGCTGTGGATTGGCCAAGGGGGATGCCGACTGGACCTCCTGTGAACCCCCGGCGACCCCCCTCGCCTCCCGTTGAGCCCACCTGTGCCCAACCGGGCGAGTACGGCGAGCAAACGAACGAGGGGTCGGGACCTCCTGGGCCGTCTCAGGGAGGTCGTGGGAACCACCGCTACTGCCGCTGAAATCACCGGAATAGTTCAACCGTTGCTTCTTCGGCCAGCCAGAGTCGACACCTACTCGGAACTTCTCGGAGTCGTTCAGCACAAGATAGCAGTTCCAGTAGGTGAATTCCTTGTACACCCCCTTCAGGGGGAAGGCTTTCTCCGCTATCCTCCTGCAGTCGTCCTCCGTTTGCCCACTGCTCATCATGCGGATGGCGTTGGTGTACAAGCCCAAAAATCGGGAGACCGCAACCCTGATTCGGTCCCACCCCTTCCGGCAATCCTCCCCATTGCGTGGCCTCCCCTCCGGGCAAAACCTCTGGTAGGCTGCTGCTATCTTGCCCCACAAGTTGACGATCCTCTGGTTGTTCGAAACGAGAGGATCGTCGCAAACACTCACCCACGCCTTGGACAGCGCGACGTTCTCCGCGTCAGTCCACCTCCTCCGTACCGAGTTGTCGTCCTCACCCGGCTGCGAGGACTCGCCGACCCTTTTCCCCTTGCCTTTCTTCTTTGGGGCGCCCCGACCCCTTCCCTGCGCCCCCCGTTTGAACGGGAGCATCCGGAACACCGGAAAGATCTAACCCCAAGTCATCGAAGGAGAAAGTGTCAAACTGGGCCGGAGGCGCAGCCTCCGTTGGCGTCGATGTGTGCGACGAACCAGTCGAAAAATCAAAACTGGGGCGATAGACGTCCCCCGGCGTCCCCTGTGTCGCGGGCGTCCCCTGTGTCGTCGGTACCCCCCGGGCATCATCTGCATCCCGGGTGCCCACCCCGGCATCTGGACACTAGGTACCCACCCCGACATCGCCGGAAACGCCCCCGGCGGACTCCCCCCCGCTGGTATCCCAGGCATCATCTGCTGCCATGGGTACATGTTGTAGTATGGGTGCATCTGACTCCATCCACCTCCCACGGGGATCGGGGGAGTTTGAGATCCGCTACTCCCTGAAGTAGGCGCGTTGTTGAGATCCATTTACCGTTATTGATCTTGTATAGAAATTTAGATAGAGAGAGTACTCGTTAATACAAGTGGTGCGAATGAAAATGACAGGCAAGTCGCGTATATATAGTGTTTCGGAAAAAAAAAAAAATTCGCGCTAGGAGGTGTGCTAGGCGATCCGGACGCTGCAATAGCGCCTAGCGCACCGCCTAGTGCCGCGGAACCGCCGAGCGCTAGGCGGTTTTTTTCCGCGAAATCCGCTAGGCGGCTGCAATAGACCGCCTAGCGCCGGCGCTCGGCTAAGCGGTGCGCTAGGCGCTATTGTGGATGCTCTAACAGGAAAAAGATATTTTCTTGAATTTTCTTCACCTCATCCTCTAAAATTCCCATTACATTTTTTCTCTCTCTTGGATTCTGGTGACTGAGTGTTTGTGCATTTTGGTTCAGAAAATATACTGGTATATCTATCTGATATCGAAGAAGCACAGAAAAATCTGGAAAACGGAGGGAATTTGAGTAAAATTGAAGAATTTAGGTGCGTGGCGATTGCACCCTTAGCTGAATTAATTGAAGCCTATACCTAGCTGTATATCTTATTTGCATAGTTTCGGAATCAATTTGCTTTTTGCATTCGATCGTGACCTAATTTCTTGCTAGGGATATCAATATTATGGGCTAGTTTTTGATTTACCTGATTTGTGATGCTTTAATAAAAAAAAAGTTTTTTCTTCGTTTCCTGATGGCTATCCTTTTTAGCAAGAGTAGGACATTTAGCAAGTATGTTATTGCGATACTAATCATGCTATCATTCATTGTATCGGAAAATGTGGTCATTTTGTTAGGTGAAATCTGCGTTCAATATTGATCATTTCTGTTATACCCACACTATTATCACTATGATGCTATGATACAACAAGACGTAAATTCTAGTGATGGACCTAGCTAACAATCAAAACCTGATATACTAAGGAAAAAGATTTAGGAGTATATATTGGATTGCATCTTGTTCTTCTTGAATTGTTTAGGTTTAGAACCTGGAGATCTATATTGTATAATTCGGATATTTTGATCGTTTCCTGGTTGCAGATCACGATGACGCCTGTATGCCCTTTTAACAAGGCTTCTCGGCCTGATGATGCATCTGGAAAGAAGCCTAGTGAAAACCAGAGTAAACAACAATCGGCGAGTGATCACAAGTTGCAGCAAGATGGAGTGATTTCACCAAAATGCCCGTTTGGATATGATTCTCAGACATTTAAGTTGGGTCCTCTCAGCTGCATGGTTTGCCAAGCACTTCTCTTTCAATGCAGCAAATGCGTGCCTTGTTCCCATGTGTTCTGCAAGTAAGCACTATATGGCCATGTCCTGTTTAATCCTGTTTTGATGGTAGTGTTTTGTTTCACTTCCTTTAGGGAAAAAAGCTGATAAAAACTTTTTATGAAAACCAGAGTATGCATATCAAGGTTCAGTGATTGTCCTTTATGTGGTGCTGACATTGAGAAGATCGAGGACAACCCTGATCTTCAGAAAACTGTTGATCGCTTCATTGAAGGTCATGCTAGGATCAAGAGGTCTCAGATTGACACCGACAAGGAGGAAAAAGAAGCTGATACGAAAACAGTAATATATGAGGATGTCTCATTCGAACGAGGTGATTTTATGATGCAGCAGGCCATGAGGGTGAGTTTTTGAGTTCCTTTGTCATGAATGGTTGATATTGTTATTTTTTTTGTTTGTTCATACTTGTCACTTTAATATGTGTAGGCTCTTCGTGCCAATAACATAGAAAGTGCCAAATCAAGGCTTGGTGTGTGTGCTGAAGATGTTAGAGAGCAGTTGCAAAAGAATGGAAATACTCCCGAGTTATGCTCTCAGCTAGGTGCTGTATTGGGTATGCTAGGTGATTGCTGGTATGTACTCAATTTTTAATTTAACCTTAGATAGGAGTATGTTTTCTTTTTTTTTTGTGCTTTTTGTGGAAGTTTCTTGAAAATTGTGTATAACATGTCTATGAATGACACTGTTTATTTCAGTCGAACTACTGGTGATACTAGTTCTGCAGTTTCTTACTTTGAGGAGAGTGTAAACTTCCTTATGAAAATGCCAAAGGATAATTTGGAGGTAGACAATTATTCAACCTGGGGAGTTGCTTCCTGAAACTTTATTTTCTCAAAACTGTAGCTTAATGCAAGTATGTAACTTGTACCTTTTTTGCATATGTGCAGATAATACATACACTTTCTGTCTCTCTAAATAAAATTGGAGATCTGAAATATTACGAAGGGGATTTACAAGCAACGAGGGCCTACTATTTTCAGGCTTTGGATGTTCGTCGCAGTGCGGTCAAGAATAATTCAACTGTTCCTTCTCAGGTGGGACTACATAAAACAACTGATTCCATTTCTTGTGATTATTTGTTCCTTTAAAGATGAATAGTAGGTTAGAGGATCTGATACTTAAGTTATGCTTGTAGTTAACATAAAGTTGAATCAATTTCATGGACCTGATAATTTCTTGTAATTATAAGGTTCTTGAATTTGGCGTTCGCTCATTATTGGTGATATTGTTATAGACTCAAAAGGTTGGGCTTGTGAAAAGTTTGTTCGTTTTGAGAGTCTTGAGAGAAACCGGTTTGGATTGATGCTTGTTTCTTTAACTACTGCCATACCTTCTCTCATTAAATTAATATAGCATTACTAGGGTGATAAATAGTCTGTGGTGTGATTTTTTTTCTGAATATTGCAATAGTTCATGCATTGTATCTAATTCTCGTTTTGATATTTCTCTTTAATCAGGTCATAGACATTGCTGTATCCCTTGCCAAAGTTGCTGATGTAGATAGAAATCTGGGAGATGAAGACACAGCAATTGCAGGTTTCAAAGAGGGAATCAAACTGTTAGAATCTTTAACAGTGAGTTCTGAAGAAGATGACTTTGAAAAACGGGTACGAATCCTCCTTCTTGGTTTTATTTTAAGGCTCTTACTACTTAAACCTAACGATTGAGCCATGTTTGCTTGCGCAGCGCCTTTCAGTGCTGGAGTTCCTAAACAGTCAGCTTGGGAAAAAATAGCATCATTCCACTTTCAAATAGCTTTTGTGTGTGAAGATATGAAACAAATATCTAGTTTGGCTGTTATTTAATATTAGTGAGCACAAGATGTTATTGTAAATGGCAGCAAGCCGGAGGGAATTTTCTGGGACTGATGATACGTGAGAAATACTCTTGTCATTGTTAATAGCATGGCAAAATAACCTTGTTATACCGAGTAAATTGCTAAATACCAGATTTCTCAATCGATGACGAAGAAAATGAAAGCCTTCAATTGGATTTCTTCTTGTGCATTTGTCTTTATATTCTTGAAGATGTTACTTATTTTGATATGAGAATCATTTTGCATCTTAAATCCTTCAAATGATACAACTTCAATTAATGAAACAAAATTTCTTTCAATAAAAGTCCTCATGTCTATGTATAATCCATAATGTATGTATATTGTGGAATCTACAAAATTTCCAGATAATTACAAACCAACACGAAAAAAAGCAATTGTGAATCTAGTGCGGTAGCTCCTACCATTAAATAAGCCAATAGTTCTTTCCAGTTTTATCAGTTCTCCTCAACTTTGCATAACCAAAACTGATTTTCAACTGTAAATCATTGATGGCAAGTACACTCAATTTGTACTGTCAAATCCTGTACGCCAAGGTCATGGTACAAACCGTGGACATATTGGAGTATCGGTCGATCATCAACTCCTTCCTTCACCTGTATGCAGACCAACATTGAGAGAATTGACAAAAAATACAAGCAATAAGCCTAAAAGATCAGTGGATCAGTAGTACAAGGCACATAAATAGGAACAATACCTGTAGTGAAATGGAGCCAATGACATGCCCTGGCACCAACTCCCAGAAACGAGCCTCACTAACCTCTGTAATGTCTTCACGAGAACTAACCTAATAAAATGGCAAGAGGATGTTTGCATGATGATGTGTTCTGGGATAACTACTTGAGAGGAAGTAGACTATGATGATGAGAATTTACCTGTCTCCAGCATTTGCTCAAAGCTGAAGGGGGAATGCTAGGTGGTGCCACTTGTAGGAGGACACCGCCGGTGGCTTTGAACAGTGGCATGACAAGCATAAAAACTGTCACTGAGACTAGTCCCAAACACAAGACTTCAGCATTGGCAACCCTACAGCAGAAATTTCAAATAAAAATTGATAAGTCGAGCAAGAATGGAATTAAACTAAACGGTATTCTGCAGAATGCAAGAAGATTACCCAAGGCTAAGCATCCAGGATGCTAGGATCAACCCTGCACTGAGAAAAAAAATGAAGCATGGAAGATTAATATCTAACAACATTACTACAATAAAGAATTTTATCTAAATAAGGAAATGAAAAGATGCATGGTTTCTCATACCTGCGAATGGAATCAGCCAGAACATGCAAGCAAACGGAGTGATAGTTCATATCTTCAGCTTTTCTGTATGCTGCAAAATGAATTCAATTGCACAATTGCACATAAGATGATCCTGTATAAGAGATAGTACTCACCATACATCAGTAAAACTAGCAGAAGCATTTCTACATGAATATTTGTTCTAGTTCTCATCAATTAAGCAAGAGATGTAACTTTAAGCAGTTAACTAATTCTGGCTAAAGAAAGGCAAGCCAGGCCTCCACAAAGATAGAAAAACTTGTTATCTTAAATTGTACTCTAAAACTTAGCACAGGATATATGGAGGAAGTTAGAAAATAACTCAAACATGGCCAAGAAGCGCACCAATACTGATTCGGGCATAATTCCTGAAGAACCAAACACCAATAAGGTTTACCAGCAAATTAGCGACAGCTGAGATGACCAAATAATGCCTGAAAATAATATAGATCGGGGATGATGATTAACATATAGCCCAACAAAACTATATTACTATTGAAAGATGCAGATGAGAAAAACATAAATGTTGCAATGCAAGAATTTACATAGAATGATGTGGTAGGCAATGGATAGACTCAAGTGTTTATTTGCATTAGGTGACAGAAATTTTATAATTCCCTAGGACACAATGAGTTGCATGAAGTTTACAGTACAGTAAGAAACTCAGATATCAGAAATAATGATGAAATGCAAACTTACTTGTGCTCGGACTCATCTTGTATGAAAGCGTGTAGTGCTTCCACAGCTAAGGAGAACGACATAAATAAAAGAAATAGCTGTCTAAACAAGCAACATACAAGCGAGTGAGTGAGGGTAAGAGAAAGCAAGACAGAGTATTTAGAGCAGAAAATAAAAATAAGGAAACGCTAATGCACACACAAGATCGAGAAAATGATTGCAGATGATATTATTAATCTGACACCAAATGACACCAGAAAATTTCAATATATCAACCTCAAAACAAATAGGTAAGGTACTTACAGCATTGGTAAAAGCAGATAAAACTTCTACCCTCTTGTACCTGCAGGATTTGTGTAAATTTTGACATATAGAACATCATCAGAACTTTGAATATTTGGATGATTTAAGCATATAAGATCATGTAGGACCAAGCAATCAAAACATAAATAGTTAAGTACGAGTCACGAAAAATCCCTTAGCTGTAGCTTGAGTTCTAATCCAGAAAAGGTTAAGCGGGAGTAAACATAAATACTAGAACACTAACCCGTATGTGTAAGTGCGGTCTGGATTTTGTCGAGAAGCAGCCATTGCAAACAATGAAAATGACAACAAGCCACAGCCAAAAGTCAAATGAAATGCATCCGATACCAAGCCTAAAACCACATATAGGAGACATATCAGCATAGAAGCTTATCAATGAACAACAAGAATCTAGCCAATGAAGCTTCACGAAGCTTCATCTCATATATCACACACGCTCATAAACTTATCAGTGACTATATAACACACGCTCTATAAACTCTTTACGAGTTCATTTAATAGTAATGCGACAGAAATATGATTCAAGCATCGGAGTGAGCCGATTACAGATAAGTTGCAAACGCTTGATACATTTCAATTAAAATTCAGAACTCAAATTCTCAAATACTATATCCGCAAGAGAAAGACTCTAAAATCAATTCAAACTTCCAATTCTTACATTTTAACACAAATAAATCATTAGTAACAGCAAAATGAAGTCCGTTCATTCAACATCTGACATGAAAAACAATAAACTAAAACCGAACTTTCGTACCGATACGCCCGGAGAAGAGGCCGAGGAACAACTCAGTAGTAGAATAGGCGACATTAAGCGAAATAAGCACGAACAACCGCCTCATCTGCTTGTTTCCAGACCTCAAACCTCCCAAAATCAAAGGAACAAACGAAAACGCGGAGACTCCATCACTCTTTTCCTTGGAATTCGAAAACCTATAATCCGGAAAATAACTTCCAGGCGGAATATCAATGCTTGAAAGGCTACGGGTCAGCTGATGCTGCGGCATGTGGGACTTGACGGGGGCGCTCTGATGCAGCGACGCTTGCCGGGAGTACGCGAATCGGCGATCCGTGCTCTCTCCGAAACTGAAATCGCCGGTGTACGATCTCGGCGAATCGGCGACCTTGCTGTACTCGAAAGCCGAGTTTTGGTACTTCGTTTGCGGAAAACGCGAATCATTATCCATTTCTAATAGCAAATGCAAGAAAAAAAAATCGAACTTCAACACAATTCAAGAATGTAAATCACACACACAAATTACATAGCTGCAGAGGTTTCTCCTTAGTCAAAGTAAACGGAATAAACCACAGTTTGGGGCAAAAATTGCCGTCCACCCCACAAATGTTACGTTTTCAGAGTTTGACCACTTAGGCCATCTCCAACCATTTACACCAAACTCAAACCCATTTTTCCAGTTCTGTCACATCAAACAGTAATTCTACTCCAACCATTTACACCAAACCCAAAACCCAAAAGAATATTTCATATTCACCTACTTTTTTTACTTTTTCAATCTTAACTACATATTTATTTAAATTACACATTCACCCACAACATTTTGTCAATAATTTTCCAAATATAATTAAATATATTATGCATTTAATAAAATATACACTAACTTCAAATTATAATGCATCAAACGTACTATAATAATATTCAAACATAAATGAAAATACATTCAAAGACATAATTAAAATACATTCAAAGACATCATGATTATATAAAACATAGGACAACACATAAAAAGTAGCTAAAATTCAAGATTGCGTATTTGAGAAATTTTCCCACAAATGATCAACTAATGCATTTCGAAGTTCTAGATGTGCACTTTTATTTCTTATTGCGGCATACCGAGTCAAGTACTCTTGAAATCGAAAAAGCAATCTGATAACTCGGAATCAATTATTGCTACTCTAGAAAAACAAAATGAGCTATATACTGCAGGCATGAAACAAGCAAATGATAACATGTCTATGTTTTTGAAACAACAAAAGAATAGCCATGATCTCAAAACTGTGAAGGAAGAAAATAAAATCTTGGCTATGGACTTGAGCTCCATAGTCGATCCTGATAGTCGTGCTTATTTTCAAGCTGAGAGAAGACGCATTTTACAAAAAAGAGCTCAGCAACAAGAACAACCAAATGACTATGCAACTGGAACATATCCCTCGTACTTCGATAATATAGGAGGTTCTGGTTCTGGTTTACCGGATTATTAGATTATGTTTTTCATATGTGTTATTGTAATATGTCGTTTGTCTTTATTTTAGTTTTATGTCGTTGTAACGTAATTTCCATTTTTAGGACGTGTTATGTAATAGGAGTACTTTTATTACTAAATATTGTACTATTATTTAATTTGATACAATTATTTATAATTTATATATATATATATTAAATATATTATGCATTCAATTGTATTATAATATTTAATATAATTTCACAAATCATACAAAATAAATAGTCAATACTAATAATTTATATAAAATAATATAATATCAATTATCTTTTTAAATTAAATATTGATGAAATCGTATATATCCTAAAACAAATAAATACTCTGCATCATTACATTATACATATGATAATTAATTAGCCCATCTCATATATATGTAATTAATTAGCACATCTCAACTCCAAAAAAACAAATACATATGTTTAAATAGCCCATTTCCTTAACTATATTCCAGTACTAAACCTAATTTACTCTTCTCTCCCGTCGCCGCTTTTATCTTCTTCTTCCCCTTCTTTGCATCTCTAAATTTTCCCCTTCTCTGTAATTTTCCCCTTCTCCAAATTTTCTTTACAAGTTCTTCAACCATCTACAACTCTTCATAATCAGGTAAGTCGTTTCTTCATCTAATTCTTCTTCTCCATTTTTCCGTTTCTGAGCATCTCTCAACTCTGTCTTCTTCAAATATCATAAAAAATGAGGGGCTCAATTGCAATTCCGGATGAGTTTTGCGTCGTGCTACAGTACTACTGCAAAGATGGAGTAATACTGTTCAAAAACTCAAAAAAGGACGATTTTGGGATGGGTTTTCCAGTATGATTGGAGCTCAATTCCACCTTAAAAATGGGTTTTCCAGTATGGTTGGGGATGCCCTTAAGGATATGTTATTTACGGGTTAGTCCTTTAGTTCTTATTTTTCACAGTTCTACCCCTACTCTACCGTTTTACTTTCGCACACTATTTTCCCGCCATGCCATGGAAGTGAACTATACAAAAATGGTTGCTGCAGAGGAAACAAGCCACTTACAAATCTCTGGTAAATCCGAGAAGAAAAGTCCTTTCTTTCTCTTTTTCGTGGTAGTTTTTGCCACTTTTCTTCCTTCAAACCAGCTCAATTTCATAAAATTGTCCATGAAATTAACGCCGTTTTAATGTTTTAACCCTTCTTTTGTTTTTCGCACTGCTTACTTACGATTTGGGGGATTACTCTTTCTGATAGCAAATGATACTTACAGAGGTCAACAGTACAGTCGAATTCACGTTGCAATGCTTGACCTTATGAAAACTATGGTTTACTCTCTTTTACCCTCCTGGAAATCCCATTTGCCAAGTATGATTTTTTTCTGAGTTGCTGATTTTTTTGATTTTCACCTCTTATTTTCTGCATATTCACATGCTTTTAGAAGCGATTTATTGCGGTGATTGACCTCGAATCTGGCTGATTCAGCTTTGGAGGACTGAAGAGGTTCCGTTCAGTAACCTGATATATACAATTAAGGTTGGGATATCTATTGATTTAGCATATACTACTAGTTTAATGCTTCTATAATTCTAGTGGAGTATATATTAGCCTAGGTGTTTCATCCAAGCATGGGAATCTGAGCTCATGTTAACAGGTATGGTTAAGCCTTCATGATATTGGCTAAATGTTGAGTTTTCATGGGTTGAAATATACTTCACTTTTATTTCCTGCAGGCTTACTGTGCTAGGGCTGGAGCAAGAAAAAGAGTGCATTATTATTGGGACCCTGTATAAGCACATGAAGCTAAAACCTTCCGTACTTGATGAGTATTCAAAGGAGGTTATGTGGTCATAATGTTGACTGTATAATAAGTAGTCAGCAATCACACTTGTACAACTGAGCAATCTTGTACACTCGGATGGCTATCTAGTTCTTGAAGACGAGAGTGGAAGAGTTAAACTCATTGGAGGCCTCCTTTTGCCTTCTGTATATGCAATAGGTAAGAGTAGTTGCCCTTGAATTCAGTAGGCTGCGGCTAAGGTCATATACTAGTTATTGTGTTTTGTTTGTGAAAGACTCTTAATCTTTGTGTTTTGGAATATCTGCAAGGATAGTGGTCGCACTGCATGGAAAAGAGATGGGAGCCGGAGAGTTTGAGGTTGAAGATGTCTTAGAAGCTGGCCTTCCTCACCAGATAGATCGTCCACTTAACTCTGGTAGAAGCCACACCACTTCCGTTGTACTATGATCCATGACAATCATACTTGACTAAGCTGCATAAATAGTCAGTTTTTCATTGCTTCTGATGAGTGGCTGGGTGAACGATTACATCAAGAGCATGTTTGGTTTGAAAGATTATATCTCATGATTGAATCTGTATTATGTTTGGTTCAATGCCCCTCCAACTAAAATAATCCTACAACTTAATCCTAGATGAGCCATATGATAATGAGTCATGTCAGCCGAATGACACCTAAGCAATGATAAAACCAAGTGAATGATAAACTCATCATTAATTTTTTTAAGCCTACTGCCTACATGATTTTTCCAAGATAGATATTGTTCTTTACTGGAACACAACAAATTGGAACTTACTTACATAGAATTAAATAAAACAGACGAAGATAAATTTGTTGTCTTTGTATCGGGTTTTAGGTGTTGGGAGCACCTCAGAAAATCCTCTCCGTTTTTAGCTCTTTGTAGACCATATAACTGGCCATCTAGGAGATGAAAAGGTAGCACATATTTCTTGTCTGCTCTCAATTTCCTTACTGGAAATCCTTAACTGAATGGTAATCCGTCTGTATCAGAAACAAGGAATGTCAGCTCAGATTGTTCGAGTTGTTATTGCTGGGAATTCTGTTGAATTTGCTTGTGGGCTTCTTAATGGTCAGGTAATCTCTATGCTCATTAGAATAATGTAAGATTATCTTTCCAAAATGGTTTTTTTTTTTACACACACACAACAGAGTTCGAGATAGCCTCCTCTTGGCTCGTAAGTTGACTACCCTCAGGCCTCAGCCCCTCGTGGTCACGTCCGAACTAGCCTCCTCTTGGCTCGTAAGTTGACTACCCTCAGGCGGGTCCCGGGCATGTAAGTTGACTGCCTCTTCCAGCCCCTCGTGGTCACGTCCGAACTAGCCTCCTCTTGGCTCGTAAGTTGACTACCCTCAGGCGGGTCCCGAGCATGTAAGTTGACTACCCTCAGACAGGTCCAGGTCTGCACGCTTGCGGGACTCCCAAGGCAACAAGCCTTAATCCCAGGTTGCGCCATCCAGGATTCGAACTCAGGACCTCCTGGATGGCGGTATATCCTTGCCTCCCTTCTCAACCAGTTGAGCTAGGAGGCTTGGATAATTTATCGTTTGAGGTTTACACTATTTAATTTACCTAAAAATTTTGGTTGGTAGAACATGGGTTCTAGGGATCAGTCAAAACTGTCAGAGCCCATAAAAGAGCTCGATATCCTAATGAGTCAGGTAATTGTCTATACTTCTCCTTGTACACAAATTCTGGCTAACTACAGTTATTAATATCACATGATACATGCAGATTGCTGCAGGTATACCAGTGGATATAATGCCAGGTGAAGCTGACCCAGCAAATTCCGCATTGCCTCAGCAGGTATATGTTTGGTGGATCCACTTCATTTATATAGACTATTAATGTTAACTTTCAACTTTTTATCCCACTTGTTTGTAAGCCTTTGCACCGATGCCTTTTTCCTGGATCAGCAGCATTTCACACTTTCAGATCCTGCACCAACCCAAATTCCTTTGAGCTCGACAATGTGAGGTAAGGAATACCATTTCGACCAAGTTTTCATCATAGGTAGATGATTTCATAGTCTTGAACATTCTTTAGGTTTCTTGGCACATTGGGTCAGAACATTGACGATCTTGCAAAATATTCTAATGCGGCGAGTAAACTTAAGTTCCTCGAAAGGACATTAAGATGGAGACTCATCGAACCAACAGCCCAAAATACTCTAGGTGAAAGCTGCTTCATGAAATATTTGTTTAACTCTGTTCAGTTTCTGATGTTTACTCCACAATTTTCTGTATATGAATGGTTGATCTATAAAGGGTTCGGGATAAAGATAAGTCATATATCAGTGATTTAACAATAACCAAATGAACTGAGTATGGTAATATAATCCCACAAGCACATATGTTTATGAGGTTTGTCCAATAAAGAATAATTCCTCTTAGTGCAGGCTGTTATCCTTTTACTCATAGAGATCCATTTTATATTGAGACGTGTCCTCATGTCTACTGTTGGAAATCAAGAAAAAATTGACGCTAGTGTATTAATGGTAATGTTTCACAGAATTATTTTGTTTTGACCTATTGCTGTTTTTTGCTCTAGAACAGAGAAATATAATTGGGGCTTCCTTAAACTGCAGGATGGCTAGCGGTAAGACTCATTTGCATTCCTAAATTTCTGAAACAGGAACTGCTGTGATGGTAAGTTCTAAAAAATGTTACAACATAAAGTCAGGCATGTTTCAGTAGGTCATTGTTTGGAATAGTTGTTACTAAAAGTGAGTCATTTGCTTGTGCAGTTGAACTTGAGGAATCTGGAATGCCATGCACTCACTATTGGGTTTCAGTTTGATTCTTAAGTGTAAGGTATGGTGTACTGAACTATCTTTGCAAATTACAACAGCTTTACTCTGGAATCTGGTTTCACAGTAATGGAATAGTTCAAGTTTTTCTACTGACCTCCTTCTTGTCTACCTGAAATGATCCTGGCAATGTGATCATGACCACAAGATTTCGGAAGTTTGCATATGTATACAGGTCCGGTAGCTCTATATGGAGCATAAAAGATTAGAGCTAAAGTGAAGCAGCTTCTTGTCAAGGTATGCAGACGTCTCTTTTTTATATCTACAAACCAGATTATTTCATCCAGTTAAAAAACATGTAACTAGAGGGTAACATAACTGCAGTTTACCATGATTTCAATAAAATTGTTTATGTACTGGTCAGTGTATATTCACAAAAATGCCCAAATTTGTTTCTGCAGTGCACTGTCATTCTACAAACATGTCTGCCTTGTGTGATAGAAATTTAAAGTTTGGTGTGTTTCCTACTATATTTTTGTCAGTGATTCGCTCCACCAATCAGGCTAGCCTATCTAAGATATCTGCTAGTATTTTTTTCCTTGCAACAAATTTTCAATAGCCTCTGAAGAAAAGAACGAATCAAACCCAATAATGATGAAGAATTGCTTTTACATCACTCAATGCTCAATAGAATGTCTATGCAACACATAAACTAAAAATCAAATTGGTACAATCAAGTTACAAAACAACCAAACACACCACGCATTGCAGATAACCTTTAAAGTTTAGGTTGGAGCCAGTTCGCAACTCTCTAAAATGTGGCCTGGAGCTTCTGCACGATGCTCGGTTCGACCTGGAAGGCCTTGGTGAGAACATCGCTACTAATTTTGGGCTCTGACCCAAAAACCGCATTAGCAATGGTGATGACACCAGGGTTCTGGCTGCTCAATGCGGCTATGGCAACAGCGTCTTTAGTTCCGACATTGCGCTGGAAGTGAACAAGCCCGATTGGGAAGGCAAAAACGTCACCCTTCTGAAGGGTTTTCGTGATGAGGTTGTTATCAGGATTGGATGTGATGAACCCAACCTGAAGCGATCCCTCAATAACCGTTAAGATCTCAGTGGCTCTTGGGTGAGTATGCGGAGGGTTGATACCCCAGGGTGCATAGTCAATACGCACCATAGAGATACCGAGGGTGTTGAGGCCAGGCAATTGGGCTACACTGACCGGAGTTACCCTCGAGCCATTAGGGTTTGAGGTGTTTCCGGGAATATGGAGTCCACTGAAGGAGAAGTCGGCAGCTCCCACCGATGATGGGTTCTTGCATGGTTGGCCATTCACTCTGGCTGCAAATTTTAGGAACTAGATTAATGATAGTTAAGCCAAAACACCCATATCAGCAGCTGTTGCGGGTCGTTGATTACAAATTACTATAATGCTGATGGAATTATTACCTGGGGTGGTGGCATCAGCTACACAAAAATCTTGCAATGGACTAGGCTCGAAGGCGGATGCCAGGAAGGCAAGAGACAAGGCTACCAGGCTTAATAAAACAATGTTGTTAGTCATGATGGATGCTTGAGAAGCTCGATCGAAATGGATATGATATAGGAAGAAGATGAAGAAGAAGAATAAATGAGTATGTGTTTCTCAATCTTAATGGTGAAGTGCATTATTTGCAGTTTGCATTCTAGCATTTATAGAGGTTTTTTTCATTGGATTTTGTATTCGATTGTCTTCGGCCTTCTTGTCCTTTTCTTTTTCGTTTGTGCTAGGAAAAGCCGTCCTTGCATGGCACTTGGAAGATGTTCATGAAAATCTTAATAACTAATTTGAATGTTTGGATAATTGCGTTGCTGATTAAATATTTTGCTAAGATATGGTCAAAAGGCCGATTAATAGTTGAACTCGTCTATATTAGCTCTATCATGTTATCGCCAATGCAGTCGAGCAATCGAATTATTTAGGATGATTTATAATCTGTGATATATATCTTGCATTTTGATAAGGGAAGAACCCTTATCAAGTGAAGAAGATAAAGAAAGTCGCGAGGAAACCGAGCCCCGTCGATCAATCTGGAAAGACTAGGATTTGAATGTAGAAAAATAAAGAAGATAAAAGATAAATACTTATTATTTCATTGATTGATTGCAAAAGATAACAATAGCTCCTATATATAATAATCCTACTAATAACCTAACTTAATAAACAAGATAATAAATATATGAAAAAGATGTGATAATATAATAATAGAGATATGCTAGATATTTCCGAAGATATACTTGTATCACATTTTGGGTCGATGATTTCACCTGCAGTTTGGGTTTGAGGATTTTATACATTCTTTCTCATTAGAAGCAAATTTTATCTGTATGGTAATTAATTACTTTAAGGGCAATTTGAAACCATTTCATGTGACTACAGCATGAATTTTGGTAGGCAAACATAATATCACTCCAATCAACCACCCGTCACCATTGCCAACTTTGAGCTTATCCCGCTGAGGTAGCCGACGACGACATAGATGCTGCAGGTGATGGTGGAGAGACTGAGGTAGTCAGACCATCTACATCCCTATTTCAATACCGTCTCATCCATTAACTATTCATGGCCCCACTGCACTTTTTATCTCATTTCTTAACTAAGAGACAACATCTGCAACCCTTCATCTCTTAATCATCTCATCTATTAACTATTCATTCAATTTCATTTTTTATTTTTATTTTCAACAAATTCAATTAATAAAAACACACTTCATTAAATAAAAGAAAATTACAATTTAAAATCCTAAAAAAAATAAAAAAAACACATAATTAAAATCTTAAAAAAATAAAAAAGACATAATTTAAAATACTAGAAATTAAAAATTGCACACTTAAATTATAAAAACTACTGAGTCGGCGAATCATCCCCCGAAGGCGGTGGCAGTGCACCCGTTTGATGCGGAATACCAAGTTGTCTTGCCGGATACGCAATGCCGATAATATGGGCTTGATATTGGTCAGATGTTATGCGGGAAGTGTCAGCCATCGTGGCGGTGAAGTACATGGACATTAGGAGGGCGGCGCCGTGCCTTGGGAGCCCGCCTGGCTTGATTTGCCTTGGCCCCTCCCTGTGCGAGCTCTAGCCGCCTTGTTCCCTTGCGGCCGACGTCGTGTACCGGAGGAGCCCCTGCATCGGATGTCGGGAACTCAACCTCTTGTGAGGCGTTGCCTTTCCCGCCCTCACTAGACGAGTATTGGCCACCCGTCGTGTGCTTCGTGCTTTTCGAGCTCGAACCCGTGCTGGACTGAACACCGCCAACCTACCTATCAACCTCTTTGACTGACTGCCAAACATCGGCATATTTGAAATCTTTGCCGGTGTTGGCTTTAAAGACTCACAAAGCCGCTCTCAGAATGTCGGCTCCACTGGCTCTGCTTTGGTAATTCTCTGCTTCATGCTTGTAGATCCTACAAAATATTTTGATATCTTTGTCGGCTCACTCAAAATGACTGCGGAACATCTTCATTAGGCATGTACAAATCGAACCGGACCGCCGGTTCACAAACCGGAACCGGCGCCGAGGTTCAAATCGGACAGCGGTTCGACGGTTTAAGCGGGCCGATTCAGGTTTAAAAAAAGCGTGAACTGTAACCGGCGGTTCGCCGGTTTGAACCGGCGGTTCAGCGATTCCAACGGTAGGATTCCGGCTAGGGCGTAGGTTTTCAGGCTAGGTGTGCAGAAAAACCGGCAGATTACGTAAAAAACCGGCAGTTTTTGCCGAAAACCACCGGTTTCTGACTTAAGCCGCCGGTTTTCGACGGTTCAGGACCTTTTTCAGGTGGCAGCGTATAGGTGGCAGTGTATAGGCCTGAAAATCGTTCAGAAACCGTGGACTGAACCCCCGGTTCAGGCGGTAAACCGACCGAAATTTGAAATTTGAATTTTTTCTATTATTATTTTTTATTTCTTCCAATTTTACTCCTATAAATACCACTTCCCCCATATTTTGACTCACCCTATTCTTGTGTTAACAAGGATTTCCTTCCCAATCTCAATTTCTCTATTCTCTATCCTCATTCTCTCTAATTGCTCAAGTTGTTTACTACTATATTTGTTGTTGTGTTCGTAATTTACCATTTATTCAATACTCCATATTCCATACTACTTTCATTTTGCATAATGTCTTCTTCTCGTGGTGGACCGGGACGTGGTGATCGGGGCAAAGGAATTGCCCAAGATCAAAGTAGTTGTCCCCAAAGATCAAAGCGACCTAGTCGTCGAGAAGTTATGGAAGAGGTTTCCCGAGTGGCGGCTGAACGCATGCAAGTAAGTTCTAAAAAATAAAATTATTTTTACAATTCATAATTTCATAAGATTGAGTTTTTTAATTTTTTTTTGTGTTCCTAATTAAAACTTCAACTTATATAATATTTATAGATAGAAGAAGATCATAAGACCGCCATGCTACTCGCTCAAATGCATCAAGGTGGGGGGAGGGGCGGTGGTAGTTCCCAACAACAAGATGACGAGTACGACGTGTCTATATCGTCGAACTAGGACAATAATGATGATGGATCTCATTCTCGTATTCCGTCTAGCACCGGCGAAAATGAGGACATGCCTCCCCCTCCACCCACTAAAAAAACATTGAAATCTGATATTTTTGTTACACACTACAAGAAAGTCCCGGTGGTAATTCCAAGTCCTAATGATCCGCTCTCTCAAGAAGAGACATCGGCGTTTCATGCATATTGTAACTATTGTGATAAAGTCTACAAATTTGCGAGTGGTGGGGGATATGGCACCCTCCGTCGTCATTTGGAGACAAAGCATCCGGTAGAATGTGGCACTGCCTCTACCCAAACCCAACTAAACTTCCAACCTGGTGGCTCAGGTTCGTCAGGTACGCCTCTTTTTAAATATGATCCTAAAATTTTTGCTGACGTTATGACTAGATGGACTGCAATGAAGCATTTTCTTTTTAATGTTTATGATGACAAAAACTTTGAGGTTACTATGCAAAGTAGTTTAAACGTAGCTGTCAAAAGAGTAGGTCGAATGACCGTTCAACGATCTACCGTTCGGTAATGTTTGGAGAAAAAAGTTGAATTATCACGTTATTTACTCAACTTGGGACACAAAGTGAACATTTGCTCAGATGTATGGACTGATTCTTTTAATAGACATTCATACTTGGGCATTACGGTTCACTTTGTGGACAATAGTTGGACTTTGAACAAGCGTTTGATTGATTTTAGAGAATTTGAGACACCACACACTGCACCCGAAATTGCTTATTTAATTATTCAAGTTTTGAATGAATTTTAATTATGCAATAAGATATTTTCTGTTGGTTTTGATAATGCAACTGCTAACACTGCAAGTATTAATGACTTGATTGCGGTTAGTGCTCTGGTTATTGGTGGTAAGTATTTTCATCAAATATGCATATGTCATATTTTGAATTATATGTACAAGATGCGCTTGAATTATGGCAAAAGCATGTTAGTCCTATTAGAACTGCAGTTAGATTAATCCATTAAAAGCCGCCTATTGGCAAAGCTTGGAAGAAGTATTGCCATCAAAAGAAGGTAAGATATACGAATTTTACCATGGATGTGTCTTATAGATGGAATTCGACATATGATTGTCTGAATTATACTTTGGCACATAAAGATTCTTTGTGTGATTTTTTAGAACCTATCCCGTTTCTGATTTATATCTGCCGCATAGTTATTGGGATCATGGCGTGAGTTTATTTAAATTGTTCAAATATTTCAAAAATGCGACTATTGAATTATCAGGTGTTTATTATTGCACTGTTGTTCGTGTTTTGGAGCATTGCATGTATATATCACTTGGTTTTAAAACTGCGATGAAAATGCTTGCTCTTCTCCTGAATTGATGTGTGTTTTATATTATATGATTGACAAATGACTTAAGTATTTCAGTGAGATTCCAACGGTATTTTTGATTGCAAAGGTCTTGGATCCAAAATGGAAATTAGCCGGTACCTCTAGGATTTTAGATTTTTATTATAACAATTTGAGTTCTATTGATCTTGGTCCACTTCAAACATTGCAAGCGGATACCAATGATCAATGAGGAGTAAACCTAACCGAAACATTTCAAATAAACCTCTCGGACCGGCCAATTGTCCAACAAACCTTCGAGTTTAACTTGCGTGCTCTCTACACCGAATATGAAACTAAGTATAAAAGTACCCACCAAGTCAGAAGACCTATCCCTCCTCAACAACATAATTTTGGCTTCGAATTTCAAATTGATTATGATGATCCCGACGCGCAATCCTAATTAGCCGACCTATACAGCTACAACACCGGCAGAAGGTTGGCCTCAGGTATGGTAAGTGAGTTAGATTTATATTTCGATTCACTCTTTTCCTTTGGTGATGAAGGTCCTACTTCTCCCGCCCAAATCGATGTCCTCGATTGGTGGGGAACACACCAGAAAGATTTTCTCATACTTGCGTCAATAGCCAAGTAGATTTTTTCGGTTCCGGCTTCCATTGTCGCCGTCGAGTCCGCTTTCTGTGTTGGATCACATGTGTTGGATGAATCAAGAAGTAAGCTCTCATTGAAAAATATGGAAGTCGTGATGTTACTTGATGATTGGGCCAAAGCTGACGTCAGAGAACAAGAAAATGATTAGGATGATCATCAGGAGGAATCACAAGAAGAATTCACCGGGGATGAATCGTAGGCCAACCGTCAACCGCCGGCCAAGCCAAATAGGTAAGTAAGGTAAGAGAACTACGTGGGCTTTGATTCCCTAATGCAAATGAGCATTGGGGATACGTAGGCACCTCAACTTAAATTTTAAATTTAAGTTGAGCTCGAGTCCTTTTTCCTTTATTTCTTTTTTTTCCATTTGTTTCTACTTTAAAAATATGCAAATACAATTAAATAATTGTATTTGTATATACTCTAGTCGGTTAAGTAGATTTCTCTATAAGGCTAAATCCGGGAAACTTTTGACAGTTCTACTATAATTATTGATTGTTAGACTAAACTCAACATTTAAGGTTGAATTGCTAAAGGTGTCCTCAATTTAGTTATGTAGAAACATCTCCTTCGCGGACTAAGAGTATATATACTTATAAATTTATTGTTCAGAACTTCAAGTCTTTTTTGTAATTTGTAATTAGCTTCGTTGTAGACTAGTAGTGTCGTTGTATTTAAATTTTTTGTTTAACACTTCAAGTTTTTTGTGATTTGTAATTGTTGTAACTTGTAATCTCAATAAAATTGCAATTTTCATCGTGATTTTTTGAATTTTATGTACACACAATTCATAGATAAATAAATAAGAAAATGCAAAAAAAAATTACGAACCTCCGAACCGAGAACCGGCGGTTTTGAACTGCCCCATGAACCGATGGTTTTTTGAACCGGAACCGGTTCCGGTTTTTGAACCGTGTGCATGACTAATCTTCATGTTGCGCTTGAAGGTCCCCCTCAGCTTTTGCTCGTTGTATACGGCGTGACTTTATCCCAAAAACACTTGCGGCATTGTTGATTCCCGACAATGGGATCGTACGACGAGCTGATCCAAGCGTTGAACAGAGCCATCGTCTCCGCGGAGCTGTATGGATGACGGCCTACGTCCTCTACTGCCTCGTCCTCCTCCTTGTTTCTGGATCCGCGACTAGCGGAGCTTCCACCACCTCGTCCTCCTCCTCTTCTAGCTCCGGTCGAAAGGTTTTCCGGAGTGTGTTCCTCCGAAATATTCTCCCTAATTTGGGATAATCCATGCGTTTGCCCCTACCTCGGGACCGAAGGATGATAGTATGCATCAATTGAAAAATATGGTGTTTGGTATGCCGGCGTCGACGAGCCTTGGGTGCCCGGCGACGAATTGGAAGCACCCAAAACATTGTACATGCCCCCAGTCGACAAACGCGTTCAAGTCGTAGCCACCCTCGCCGCCGGAGTTTCCGTCACCGGACATTTTTGCAGAAATTGGAGAGGAAAGAGAGATGATATGATAGTGATGAGAAGAAAAAAAGATGAGAGATAGTGTGTTTGTATGTAAAAATGAAAGAGGTAATGAGAGTATTTATATAATAAAAAAAGAAAAAAAATTTAAATTCAAACGGTAATATTACCGTTTTAAATTTTTAATTCTTAATTTTTTTTTTCGGAAAATCGATTTTTGAAAAAAATATATTTATTGCGTCACCATGACGACGCTCACTTGCGGGCCGGCAAGTGGGCGTCACTCCGCGTGCCAGAGCTCGCCAGCTTCATCGCCCCAGAGAGACAAGCGACGCGACAGGGGGCTGCATCGCTATCTCGATGCTGGCTCGTCTCGCCGATACGAGACCGAGCCCGCATCGAGATGGCGATGTGAATGCTCTCAAGGAGTTGGCGATATTTGTGATGTACATAAATTAGGGAGTATATTTCTCCACAAAAAAAGCTATATTTATCCCTAAATTATTGCAAGTTTACAATTGAGGTTATAGTAGAAACTACTTGGGAGTAGAGGTGTCAATTCAATCCGGAACGTATTGATCGACTTGATTAGCCCAATAATTTAATAGGGATAAGGCTGTCAATTTATAGCCTGATAAATTACAACCCAAACTATCCTATATTGAATAGCCTACAATCTAATATTAAACCGAACCCAGTAGGGTTGACATGAAATGAGTAAATTCTCATTATTCAATTTTCAACTTTCATTAGCTTTTCAAATATGTAAAAGTTAGTAAATAAATCATTTTTTGTGTAATAAATTGATTTCCATTATTTTATTATTGTATACCTTACTCCAAATCACAAAAAAAATCTGTGGTGCTGAATTTGATTTGTGATGTTTAGTCCGTGACTTCATAATATAGCAGTACATGTCTCCTTAACTTGGAATTATGATCAAATATAGATTGGAATTCTTGGGATAGAACTGCTAGTCTAGAATTGGACCTTAATGCTATTTGTTTTAGAAGTTAGTGTAGCGTGTATTGTGCAACTGCGAGGGCAATGAGTCGATAAGTTTAGCCTAGGTGATGTGCTCAACTTATTCCTATTCCCCCGATTGTGTTCAACAGAGATGGATCGTAAAACTAAACACATGGAATTATTTATGCATGTAGCCCATGATTATGAATGAATCTGAATACATGGAATCAACCGAACAATTTACGAGTAGTTCTCGTCTCGTCTGAATTTCCTCAGCTCAATGTTATTTTAGTCTCTCCAACATTGTTCTTCACCCAGATTTATGGTTAATCAAAGTTATCGATTTTAGTTAGTTTTAGAGATTTTTCAGTTCATCTGTTTTCTTGTGGGTTATTATACTGCTTTTAAATCTGTTGTCTTGATACTAGTTTTTTGGGAATTTCTTTCTTGTTTGTGTAAATTTGTGTTGCATATTTACACCCTAAAAATCACAACCACCCTCGCCCTTGATCCGTGATTCTTCTTCTTAATTAGTACTCCCTCCGTCCCGTGCTACTCGCACGTTTGCTTTTCGGCTCGTCACAAAGTCCTTACACTATTTATAATTTAAGTTAGAATTAATGCATTTAATTAATATGTTAGTTTAAGTTAAGAGCTCTTTTATTAAGTGATGTCTCATTACACCTAAAATTCTTTTTTAATTACACAAAAAAATCAATCCCAAATTTACGGCCTAAAATGAAAAGTGCGAGTAGCATGGGACGGAGGGAGTACTACTATTTGGATTATGTGACGTTCTTTTCTTTTGGTCTTGGTGAAATATAATCCGCACAAGTTTCGTAGCCGAACATTCTCATGTTGGAGTTCTAGAACAAATCCAATTAAATTTTAAGGCGTGTTTTTTTTTTAATTTATAATTTTTCTACTAGGTTTCGAATACTTAAAGGAGATGCATATCTGAATTGGAGTTAACCTCTCATCCCACTCAATCCAAATAACAATAATAAACACTTTAGAAATTAAAATGATTAGTTTTAAATAATAGGTGCCGTTCACGTTAGTATGCAATCTATTTAAAATGTTCATAAGCAAACTTGTGTTGATTTTTATCTAGGGGTGAGCAAAAAAACCGGAAACCGAATATCCGAACCGAAATTTTGAAATTCGGTTCGGTTATTTCGGTTTTTCGGTTCGATTCGGTTTTGAAAATACAAAAAATTCGGTTTTTCGGTTCGGTTCGGTTCGGGCGAAGAAAAAAACCGAAAAATCGAAAAACCGAATTATATATATATATATTCTATTAATTTAATATATTATATATAATATATAGTATATTCTTTTAATAAATTCTACTATATTATATATATTATATGTATTATTAATTTTATATTATATATAAATATTCTATTAGTATATATAAAATAAAATAAATTACACACACATATATATATATTAATATTATATTTATTTTTTCGGGTTTTTCGGTTTTTTCGGTTTTGTTCGGGTTTTTCGGGTTTTTAAGTTCGGTTTTCGGTTTTTCGGTTTTTTGGGTTCGGTTCGGTTTGAATTTTGAACTAAATTCGGTTTTTCGATTTTGGTTCAGTTTTGATAAAAAACCGAACCAAAACCCGAATGCACACCCCTATTTTTATCCCAAGTTGACTATTTTGTTATGTTGCGTTTCATGTCTTAAATATGAATGCGTGTTGATTCAAGGCAATGACGTAAAGCCACCATGATGACATATTTGGCAATATCATATCCTAATTAGCAGTAATAATATACCTCCAAATAACACACTTTGTTTCGCACGTTTTCTGGATATAATAATAGTTCTTGTGTTGAGACGACTCACATTCATTATTCAAATCGCAATTCGCCTGCGTACACATTACATAGAGTTACAATATATAGTTCTGTTCAATTAATTCAACACATACTTTAAATATAATCTCACTTAATTCTGGAAAGTTTCTTTACTTAATTTCAATGTTCAAAGTATAATATAGCATACCTTTGCGACAAAATATACTTCTTCCATCTGCCATTAGGAGTCTCATTTTTTGATGGCACGTGTTTTAAGAAATGTTAAGAAAAATTCGTAGAAAAAAGTTAGTGGAATATGAGTCTCACATGTATATATTAGTTTTAAATGAAATGTGAGTAGAATGAGTGGAATATGGAACCCTATTACCATTGTGACAAACTCATATTTTCATAGGTGTAATTGGTATGTTGAAGTGCTAAATGTCAATTTTATCACTCGAAATTGTCTTCATCTAACCGATTATTCTACCCTCTGGAGTTTTATGTGTTTTGTTGAGTGTTCTAGGAAGGATAGCTGAAAAGAGGAGAAAATGGGGCAAAAAGCGTTCAGAAGCAGGAGAGGCACGACAAGAGGGACCCGGCCGGGTGAATTTACAGTACAATAATTCAACCCGGCCGGGTAGATTTCCAGTATAACAATTCAACCCGGCCGGGTACTGTAGCTTGAAGCGTCTGAAAGCTGAAAACGCGATTTTTGAAGTGTATGAAATAGAGAAAAAGCCTAGGGTTCGAGACACACGACACCTACCGCCTACCACACCTACCACAGCCCCCAAGAACACTTTGGAGAGAGAGATTTGAAGCTTGAAGAGTCCACATCGGAAGATTGAAGCTTCATTCCATAGATCGATTTCACAGGAGTACTTAGTATCTTTAATTCATGTTTTTGTTGAATTCCTATGTGTTGAACATGGTTTTTTATCATGAACATGAGTAGCTAAACATTTCTTGTAGAATTTTTGGTGATAATGCACTAATTTCATAGTTCTTATCCGATTGATTTTGTTCTTGCCTTGCTCTGGTAGTTATTTGATTATTCTTGGGTTTATTCCTTTCAATTGCTTGATCACCACTTGATTGTGTAGGATTAATTAGATTAATCGGGAGATGAAATAGTTAATCCGGAAAGAAGAATAAATCACACCTTAATACAATAGAACTCGGGAGAGTTGAGGTTTTGAGTGAGGTCATTAACCTAATCAAACTTTTGGGAGTTAGAGGTTTTAGGATTAGAAGGGGACTTCAATTCTAGCATCTAATCTGCAGGTTTCTCACCTCGGGAGGGGGTTTAATCTATAATCGTGGTTGACTTAGTAACTCTAGAGACACCAAAAGGTAAGGCGAATCAATTGGATAAGAGCTTGGAATTGTGCATCGGATCCTTGAGTTCTACATTTTCTCCATATTATCTCTCATATCATTATCGCACCGCCTTTTCTAGTCCTTAATTGATACTTGCTTATTATATGCTTTTATTAGTTGTTAGAACAAACAAAACTGCACTTGATTGTCTAGATAGTAGTTGATCTTTGTTCGTGGTAGTTAAGCTGATACAAAATTGTCTCTGTGGGATACGATACTCTTGCTTACTGATTGCTACACTAGCCCCGTACACTTGCGGGTACTACTTGTGTTAAAATAAGTTGAGTCAAGTTTTTGGCGCCGTTGCCGGGGACAATTGTGTGTCATTATAGCTTAATATCGTGATAATAATTGAGATTACTAGTCTAGATTTTACTTGCTTTATTTTTACTTTTTTTTTAGTGCTCTAATAGATGTGTTTCCTTGTTCAGGTTGTATGCACACGCGTTCTAAAGGTCCACCTTTAGAGCCTATCGATCCCGAGATCGAAGCAACCAACAGAAGGAGGAACGCACAGAGAAGGTTAAACCAAAGGAATCGGGTTTCTTCACCCGCTCATAGGCGACTACCTTCTCCTATTCAGAGAACTCCATCGCCCGCTCCATCTCCACCTCCATCACCTATCCAGTACGAGCCTCATTCCCCAATTCTAATGGATAACGGGGAGGAGAACAACAATGATGATCCTGTCATTCGTGCACTCCGTCTGCAGTTGGCTGATATGCAGAGGCAATTGGATGAGCAGAATGTGAGGCCAGTGCCCGTACATAATCAGTTTGCCTACAGACAGGTCACTAATCCCCCTGTCAACAATGCGGGGATAGCGGCCAACAGTTTCGAATTGAGGTCGGGGTTGATAGACAGGGCAGAAGCAAATGCATTTGGTGGGACAGGCTCAGAAGATGCCAACAAGCACCTCACCAAGTTTATACAGATCAGCAATACAGTGAAGGCGAACGGGGTCACAGATGAGCAAGTTCGCCTCAGATTATTCCCATTCTCTTTGAAGGATGATGCAAAGGACTGGTATGACAACATGGGTCCTAACTCTGTGCCCACATGGGATGCAATGGTGGAGTTGTTCTTGGAGAAATACTATCCACCTAGCGAGGCACTCAAACGCCAAGCTGAGGTCATTCAATACAAGATGCACCCTCAGGAGAATATCATGGAGGCGTGGAAAAGGTTCAAGCAGCTGATGAGAAGATGCCCCAATCACGGGCTAACTCCGGGACAACAGATCTTAACCTTCTACAGGGGAGGCACGCTGGAAGCAATGCGTGAACTAAACATGAGCGCCGGAGGATCTCTCTTGAAATTGGGGGAAGCTGAAGCACTTGAAGTGATTGAGAGGGTGGCTTCAAATGATGATGGATGGAGAAACGACAGAGGCAAATCTTATAGGGTGGCATCCACCTCCGATAATGATAGAATGGATGCAATATCCAAGCAGCTGGAATTCATAACTGACAAGCTTGGGTATATGGGAACGAGTCAGGTTGGGACTGAGATGCAACCAGGAGTCGAAGATGTGAACTACGTTCATCAAGGTGGCAACAACAAAAATTTCAACAATTACCGCCCCAACCAAGGAGGAGGCAATTACAACCACTATGGGAACAAGGTGCATCCCAACTTGTCCTACGGGAACCCGAATAATGCCCTGCAACCACCACCCGGATTCCAGGTATCAAATGGCCAAATCGTAGAACCGAAGAAGGATGAGCTGAAAGATGTGCTAATGGCCTTTATGAAGCAAACGGGAGAGTGCATGAAGGACTCCAACAAACGGCTAGTGCAGGTTGAAGCTAATGTGAATGACCTGAATATTCACATGAAGAGCATCGATAACCAGATGAGCCAGATTTCACAGGCCGTGGGTATTCAGCATCAACCGGGCCAATTTCCGTCACAAACGGTTGTAAATCCTAAAGACTTTAAGGATTGCAAAGCCATCAATCTTAGGAGTGGAAAGAGCTATGAAGGCCCAACCATGCCTACAGAGAAGGAGGGGATCTCTAGAGAAGAGACAGTTGTAGAAGAGGTGGTGGAAGAAGAACAAGCAGTGGAAGAGGTGCCGCCTCCTAAGGCGAGTGCCGTGATACCTGCACCCCCTGCTGAGGTCAAGATCCCTTTTCCACAGCGCGTGCAGAAGAAGAAACTAGATGATCACTTCTCTAGGTTTCTTGACATATTCAGAAAGGTGCACATCAACATTCCGTTGGTAGAGACGTTACAGCAAATGCCTAGCTATGCAAAATTTTTGAAGGAAGTGATCTCCAAGAAGCGGAGGTGGGTAGAGCACGAGACCGTCAATCTGACAGAGAGCTGCAGTGCTATTATCCAGAAGAAGTTGCCCGCTAAGATGAAAGACCCTGGAAGCTTCACTATATCATGCATCGTGGGGGATAGCCAAGTGGGGCTCTTATTATACTGATGTTATTGAGCCTAATGATGATTTATTGAATTTTGTAGGGGCTCTTAACTCGGCTGAGGAAGTCCCAAAGTTTCGACAGAAATTCCAGCCATTAAGGGATCCGAATGAGGAGGAGAAGAAAGAAGAGAAGAAAGAGGAGCTTAAGCCGTTGCCTTCACACCTTAAGTATGCATTTCTCGGGGAGAATGCTACTTATCCGGTAATTGTATCATCCTCACTCAATACTAATGAACTTGATAAATTGCTGAGAGTGCTTAGGAAGCATAGGGGTGCAATTGGGTGGTCTATCTCGGACCTTAAGGGGATAAGTCCTACTGTTTGTATGCATAGAATTCTCTTAGAAGAGGGGTCTAAACCCAAAGCTCAAAACCAAAGGAGACTTAACCCCATAATGCAAGATGTTGTTAGGAAGGAGGTGTTGAAGTGGTTAGATGCCAGGATTGTTTATGCTATATCGGACAGTGATTGGGTAAGTCTTACCCAAGTGGTAGCTAAGAAAAGGGGAATGACAGTAGTGAAAGGGGGAGATGATGAAATGATAGCCACTAGGTTGGTGACCGAGTGGAGAGTATGCATAGATTATAGAGCCCTAAATGCTGCGACTAGGAAAGACCATTTTCCCCTCCCATTCATTGACCAGATGTTAGATAGGTTGGCGGGGTATGAGTATTATTGCTTTCTAGATGGCTACTCCGGATATAATCAGATCTTGATTGCCCCAGAGGATCAGTATAAATCTGCTTTTATTTGTCCTTATGGTGTCTATGCTTTCAGGAGAATGTCATTTGGCCTGTGCAATGCCCCAGCCACCTTCCAAAGGTGCATGATGTCCATCTTTCACGACATGGTGGAAGATATTATGGAAGTATTTATGGACGACTTCTCCGTCTATGGTAGTTCATTTGATCATTGTTTAGAAAATCTAACCCGTGTTTTGCAGAGGTGTGAAGAAACAAACTTGGTGCTCAACTGGGAGAAGTGTCATTTTATGGTGAGAGACGGTATTGTGCTTGGGCACAAGATCTCTGCAGGAGGACTCGAGGTGGACAGGGCCAAGATCGTGGCGATTGAGCAGTTGCCACCACCATCCAATGAGAAGGCTGTGAGGAGTTTCCTTGGACACGCCGGGTTTTACAGGCGTTTTATTAAGGATTTCTCTAAGATAGCAAGGCCTTTATGTCATTTACTTGCCAAGGATGTAAAGTTTGAATTTTCTCTTGAATGTGTGCAGGCATTCGAGACATTGAAGAAGGCGCTTGTGAGTGCGCCCGTGCTCATCTCACCGGATTGGTCACAGCCGTTCGAGATAATGTGTGATGCAAGTGACATAGCCGTGAGATCGGCTTTGGGGCAGAAAAGAGACAAGGTATTCAGGGTGATCTACTATGCAAGCCAAACACTGGATCCGGCACAGACAAATTATACTACTACAGAAAAGGAGATGTTGACGGTTGTATACTCGTTCGACAAGTTCCGTCCCTACCTCATCGGGGCGAAGACTATTGTGTTCACAGACCAAGCCGAGGTTGATAAGATGGGTCCTTTTACTGCAGGAATTTGATTTAGAGATCCGGGACCGGAAGGGATGCGAGAATGTGGTGGCTGACCACTTATCAAGATTGGAGCACTGTTTTGAAGGTCAAAATCTGAAGCTGCCCATCAATGAAGAATTTCCCGATGAGCATCTTTTCTTTGCTCAAGGCTCATCTCCGTGGTACGCTGATATTGTGAACTTTTTGGTGGCACGAGTCATCCCCGAAGAGTACAAGGCATATCAAAAGAAGAAGTTCTTCCACGACGTCAAGTTCTACTTTTGGGACGAGCCGTTCTTGTTTAGGCGGTGTGCCGACATGGTGATAAGAAGATGCATTCCCGAAGATGAATGGGAACTTGTGATGAGGAAATGCCACTCTAGTCCTAGTGGAAGACATTTTGGAGCCAACCGAACGGCGATGAAAGTGCTTCAATGCGGTCTTTATTGGCCGAGTATCTATGGAGATTGTCAAACATTTGTGCTTCATTGCAATGAATGTCAAAGGACCGGGGGAGTGTCAAAGAAGAAAGAGATGCCTATGACTACTATAGTGGAGGTGGAGCTTTTTGATGTATGGGGGATCGACTTTATGGGTCCCTTTCCACCTTCATCCGGGCATCAATACATACTCTTGGCGATTGACTATGTCTCAAGGTGGGTAGAGGCTATCCCCACCCATGCCAATTCCTCCAAGGTCGTGATTAGCTTTGTGCAAAAGAACATCTTCACGAGGTTCGGAGCTCCAAGAGCTTTAATTAGCGATGGGGGGTCCCACTTCAAGAATAGGTGGCTCGAGCTTGTGCTACAAAAATTTGGTGTCAAGCACCGAATTACTACCCCCTATCATCCTCAAGCAAATGGTCAAACGGAGCTAGCTAATAGAGAGATAAAGGGGATACTTGAGAAGACGGTGAATGCCAATAGGAAGGATTGGTCTATGAAGCTCGACGATGCTCTTTGGGCATATAGGACGGCGTACAAGACGCCGATTGGCATGTCACCATATCAATTGGTGTTTGGCAAATCTTGCCATCTTCCCGTGGAGCTAGAACATAAGTCTTATTGGGCGGTGAAGCAATTCAATGCCGACTACTACAAGGCGGGGAAGGAGAGACAACTCCACCTTAACCTTCTCGACGAGTTTAGAAATGAGGCATTTGAGAACTCTTCCATCTATAAGGAGCGTCTCAAAAACTATCATGACAAGATGATCGAGAAGAGGGAGTTCTCCCCGGGAGATTCCGTGCTACTCTTCAATGCACGAATGAAGCTCTTCCCCGGAAAGCTCAAGTCCAAGTGGTCCGGACCGTTCAAGGTGAAGACGGTGATGAAGAATGGAGCCATAGAGCTTCAAGGAGATGATGGAAGAATTTTCACGGCCAATGGCCAAAACTTGAAGATTTTCCATAGCTATGAGCAAAAGGAGGAGGTGTTCGTGCTCACCTTGGAACACTCCCAATGAGCTTGCAAAGCGTCGAGCATGCGACGATAAAAAGTTGCGCTATAGGGGAGGCAACCCCTAGTAGGTACTTTTTTGTTTTTGTGTGTGGTTGTGGTTATTGTTTTTGGCTTGTTTTTTTTTTTTGTTCCTTTTTCTTTTCTTTGTGTGTGTGTGTGTTCTTTTGTTGTTTTGTTTTGTTTTGGGCTTGGTTCCTTTTGTTCTTTTGAGTATGGTGCAGGCTTGGAAAGGAAAAGATGCATTAGGCGGCAGAAACCACACAAAAAGTTCAACCCGGCCGGGTCAATATTTAGTTCAGAAATATAACCCGGCCGGGTCCGTTTGCAAACCAGTCGAGGTCAGGAAGTGGTCTAAAATTGCAACCCGGCCGGGTTAATTTTCAGTTCAAAAATTCAACCCGGCCGGGTAGGAGGGACGCGTCAGGAAGTTTTCTTAAAGTGCAACCCGGCCGGGTTAATTTTTAGTTCAGAAATAGAACCCGGCCGGGTCCGTCTGCGCGAGCCCTAGGTCTCTTTAAGGTACGATTTTTTTTTTAATTTTTTTCTCTCCTCTTTCGACCAGCCGCTGCTCTCCTCTAAAAGGTACTAGTTTCTCTCAATCTCCTCTCATACCACAATACTCTCTCAATCCCACCCACAATTTCCTCCACCCAACCTTTATACTTGTGATTTGGAAAAGTTTCACCGTTTAATTTGTGGATTTCAGTCAATAACACAAAGAGCACAAGAATTTCAACATTTTTCTCCTTCTAAACACTCAAGGTATGTTTTCTCTCTTCCAACCTCCTAGTACATGCAATTATTGCTAGACATTGAGATGGGTTTGCAGACTATGGAACATATGAGTTGATTTGAGAAGTATGGTGCTTGAGATGTGAAATATGCCAATATGCTTGACTTGAGTTATAAATTGATTATGTGAGCTTGGTATAGGAATTGCGTCTAGCTTCATTTTTCTGAATGAATTGCGTTGGAATTGGGCATAGGGATTGAGTCTATCTCCCTAATTCATGCTAAGTGTTTTATTTGAGTTTTAGGAATTGAGTCTATCTTTCTAAAGTTTATCTTACTGTTTGCCCTATATGATTGAGATATCAATCTAATTGAGATTGAAAATTGGTTTGTTGGGTGCTCGATGAAAGGTATAGGGATCGAGTCTATCTCCCTAATTTGATGTTATAGCTGTTGATCTTAGGAATTGAGTCTATCTTCTTCATTTCACCATGTTTTGTTTATAAATCTTTAATTGTGGACTAAAGTTTGGGGGAGTTGGCTCCTTGTTGTGGTTGATTTCAGGTACAATTTTAGATGGCCAACTTTGCTAACCCTCGGGCTTTGAATGTGACCTTAAGAAACAGAGATGAGAAGAACAGATGGGCAGCATTGACACTTTTGGATAGTATGCCGTCCCGGTACCCGGTGGTTGACTTACTCACCGATATGGGCATTCAGGAATCTTGGGAAACGCTCAGGGAAGCGGGCCACCTTAACTTTCTCTTTGCACACCGCTCTATGGATCTTACAAGGCCTTAACCTTGGAGTTCCTATCCACTCTCCAAGTGAATTACGTCAACAGGGTATTGGTCTCCATCACTTTTGCTTGGACAATGTCGCCCACACTCTCACTTTGGCGGAGTTCAACTCTATCTTTGAGCTACTCGATGATAATGAGGAAGGATATACTGAAGAGCCTCAGGATTATAACAGGCACGACTTCTGGGGTCGCATTACATTAGATGAGGCTACGTCTAGCCAGGGCCCTACTTTTACCCCATCCAGTGCCAAAATCAACTCCATTCGGAACCCGGTGTTGAGGTACATGGCTAAGGCTTTGGTTTGTTTCCCGTTAGCACATAAGGAACTGGGAAGCATTTCCCAAGATATACTCTTCATGCTATGGGGCATGTTGGCCCATCGAAGGATCAATACTGGATACTATATGATCAAACATTTGGAGAGGCATGCGAAGAAGAAAAGTGGGAAATTATGCTGTGGAGGTGTGATCACCCGCTTGGCCCTCCATTTTGAAGTTGACATAGAGGAGCGTCACCCAGATTCGGGGAGCATGTCAATCGATTGGGACGTTCTGAAGAAATCAGGCATAATCACTGTGGACAGCAGGGGCGCCGGGTACTTTGTTATAGACCCGAATACGTTTTTCAGATTCCCCTCCCCTCAGCTAACCGCGGTTGGAGGGTGGACCTATCAGGCCAACTGGAGGATGAACTCCGAGGATCATATGGCGAGAATAACAAGTGACCCCCCACAAGGCGAAGGATTTACAGGACAGCGGCCAATGCGTGTGGGCATACATCACTTCCCACGCCCAGAGATACCCGACGAGCCCCTACCCATTCAGGATGATGATCCAAACACGGAAGCAGATGAAGAGGAGGCCGAGCCCAGCCAGCCAAAGAGGAGACGTCCGGTTGGCCGACCATCTAGGGACAGCCAATTGGCGGAGATAGCTGACGGGATTCGAGGCATACATCTTGAACAACAACGGGTGAGAGAGGAGAACCAAATCTGGAGGGCCCAGCAGGAGTCCCGACTAGATTCCTTTGGGAAGCGAATAGACCACCTTCAAGCTCAAGGTGACGCTAGGTGGGCGGAGGAGCAGGCCTTCTACCGCGCCTACTACGCAAGATTTCCTCCACCTTCCGACTAGAGGTATCACACCCCATCCACCTCTTTTCAAACTTATTCATTCCTTCGTATTGAATAAGTTTGGGGGAGTCTGACGTGGATTGGTGGTGCTTCCCTTCCTTCCCCGCTATCTCCATGGATGTTTTGTGAACTATTTGCTTTATTTTGTTTTTCTTTTTGATTCGTGTACGTCCCTGCTGTGGGACTTGAATATGGGCATGTACTGATCATATAATTATTCATATTATGAGGGGTTTATTTTGGGCGCTTATGACGATTTCTTCTGAGAATGCTTTGTAAAAATGGTGGGGATATGCGTCATTGGTTATGATTTGCTTTTGAGTGAATTGCTTGTTTGCTTGTTCAATGCCGATTCCCAGTGAGATTTGAGCCGAACCTTCATTTCAGTGTGATACTATCATATGCTTGTTGTTGTTTCTAGAACTTGCTCCCGATCATATTAAGTCTACATAGTGAATGTGAGTTTAGGAGATGACGTTAGGCCCTCTTTGTTCTCCCTTTCACAAGTGTACATAATTGTCTTAATCCCTAGTCAGCCCTCCTAGCCTAAAAAGTGTTCCGATGATGAATAACTATAAACTACCCTCAAAAGTGATAAGCTTGTAAAGAAAAAAAAAGAAAGAAAGAGAGAGGTCAGAAGCACATTTTGGGCGAAATAAAAAAAAAAAGAGAAAAAAAAAAATAAAAATAAAAATGGAGGTATAAGCTAGACGAAGTCTAGAGGGTCATTGGTTGGGTTCCTAAATAAATGGGGACAGGATGGCAGGAAGAAGTTTGACACTAGTCTTACTTTTCTGAGATGCGTTTTGGGAACTGGTTGTTTGTTGGTAACTGTAATTTGTGGGATACTAGTGCTTCCTATTCTTTTAGCCACTTAAGCCAAAATATTCCCTACCTTCCAAAGAGCCACGCTACAACCTTAATAAAGTCCTTTCCGATCTCAAACTCACATTCACAATCTAGTAGAGGAGATGCTTGATTTTGAGCAAGCCTATGGTAAACACTGCTTGTATTTTGATTTGAGAGATTTTTATTGAATTTCTATACACTTGAGAGTGAGTGTTCTAAAAAAAAAAAAACTATTACACTTCATAAACCTGCGAGGGCATTGGAACCAAGTGATACACGAGACAGTAACTCAAGGTAATGTTTGATTGATTTTGCATTCCATGCCGTTATTTTTAAAATATGAATCTGAAGCAAAGCCCAATTTCACCCTTCATATGAGTTTATTATTTGTGATCTTCTTCTTGTTATTTGAGGACAAATAAGGTTTTAAGTTTGGGGGAGTTGACAAACTCATATTTTCATAGGTGTAATTGGTATGTTGAAGTGCTAAATGTCAATTTTATCACTCGAAATTGTCTTCATCTAACCGATTATTCTACCCTCTGGAGTTTTATGTGTTTTGTTGAGTGTTCTAGGAAGGATAGTTGAAAAGAGGAGAAAATGGGGCAAAAAGTGTTCAGAAGCAGGAGAGGCACGACAAGAGGGACCCGGCCGGGTGAATTTACAGTACAATAATTCAACCCGGCCGGGTAGAGCCTGAGGCCAGCAAGGAGTCTGAAAAGATGACCCGGCCGGGTAGATTTCCAGTATAACAATTCAACCCGGCCGGGTACTGTAGCTTGACGCGTCTGAAAGCTGAAAACGCGATTTTTGAAGTGTATGAAATAGAGAAAAAGCCTAGGGTTCGAGACACACGACACCTACCGCCTACCACACCTACCACAGCCCCCAAGAACACTTTGGAGAGAGAGATTTGAAGCTTGAAGAGTCCACATCGGAAGATTGAAGCTTCATTCCATAGATCGATTTCACAGGAGTACTTAGTATCTTTAATTCATGTTTTTGTTGAATTCCTATGTGTTGAACATGGTTTTTTATCATGAACATGAGTAGCTAAACATTTCTTGTAGAATTTTTGGTGATGATGCACTAATTTCATAGTTCTTATCCGATTGATTTTGTTCTTGCCTTGCTCTTGTAGTTATTTGATTATTCTTGGGTTTATTCCTTTCAATTGCTTGATCACCACTTGATTGTGTAGGATTAATTAGATTAATCGGGAGATGAAATAGTTAATCCGGAAAGAAGAATAAATCACACCTTAATACAATAGAACTCGGGAGAGTTGAGGTTTTTGAGTGAGGTCATTAACCTAATCAAACTTTTGGGAGTTAGAGGTTTTAGGATTAGAAGGGGACTTCAATTCTAGCATCTAATCTGCAGGTTTCTCACCTCGGGAGGGGGTTTAATCTATAATCGTGGTTGACTTAGTAACTCTAGAGACACCAAAAGGTAAGGCGAATCAATTGGATAAGAGCTTGGAATTGTGCATCGGATCCTTGAGTTCTACATTTTCTCCATATTATCTCTCATATCATTATCGCACCGCCTTTTCTAGTCCTTAATTGATACTTGCTTATTATATGCTTTTATTAGTTGTTAGAACAAACAAAACTGCACTTGATTGTCTAGATAGTAGTTGATCTTTGTTCGTGGTAGTTAAGCTGATACAAAATTGTCTCTGTGGGATACGATACTCTTGCTTACTGATTGCTACACTAGCCTCGTACACTTGCGGGTACTACTTGTGTTAAAATAAGTTGAGTCACATTTATAGCAAAAGTGAACCGGAACTCCTATTCGCGGAATGAGGGAGTAGTACTTCGTATAAAAACAAATAATAGTATAAATACCTATGAGAGTCAAATTATTCCTCTCTCTCAAATTTTGTTGCCATTATAATTACTCCTTCCATCCCATAAAAATATGAGCATTGGATATGTCACGAGAATTAAGACAAAACTGGTAAAGTAAGAGAGAAGAGTAGAAAGATATAGTAAAGTAAGAGAGAGGAAGTGAATGGTGTTAAAGTAATGTTAGTGGATAGTGAGACCTATATTATTAAATTGATATGACTTTTTAAAAAAGGAATGCACATATTTTTTTGGGGCGGATGAAAATGAAAAGTGCACATATTTTTATGGGACGAATGCAGTATTAAAATGTGAAATCTGGAAATTTTATCCGTATGAAAATACTGTTTCCATCGACATAAAATGGTCATATTTTTCCATTATACTTAGGGATGTCAATTGGGCTAACCCGCCCGGGTTCGGGCCAATCCACTCAGGCGCTTTCGGGCTATATGGGTGCGGGTTATTCGGGTTGTGAATTTTTCAGGTTATAAATTTTCGACAATAACCCTAAATCTTCGGGTTTCGAGCTAACCCACGGACTATTCGGGTCAAAAGTGATCTTACGTGTTACTTTCTAGCCAATCCAATATTCTAACTTATAAAAAAAATAGATTGTCGCAAATAGTAAAGTATTAACAAAGTGATCAAGAGAAAGAAAATAATAACAATTGAAAATTGAAACAAAATACATAACCATATCGCTTATTTAGTAGCACACTTGAATCTGACTACAATTAAATGAAAATCATGCATTTCAATGGAGTTGAATGACATTCTTAATTGTATACCTGAAAAATAAATTTTAAGCAGTTAAAAAAATAGTATAGAATATCAACCATATTCCATATAAACCCTAACTTTCAATTTGATAGAGGAGACATAATTATCATATAAGTATATACTTCATAATAATGTTGTGTTTAATATTGATATTACCATATATATATATACACTTAATATAGATATATAATCCAAAATTTTAATTATATTTTTATTTTAAATTCTCAATCCATGGGCTAACTCGCAACCCGCCCGGGCCAGCCCGCATAACCCGCTGACCCGAACGGGCTAGCCCACGTAGCCCTATTCTACATTTGGGTTCCGATTTTCAGGCCCTAACCCTATGATTTTACCAGGTTATTCAGGTCGACCCGCGAGTTTCGGGTTGGATTGACATCCCTAATTATACTCATGTTTATCAAAATTAATCTATATTATTTATGATAACTTTCTGTTTCAAATGAGATGTATATCATATTTTCCATTAATAATATTTTGATTATTTTTCTTTATATCTCTCTTTTAATTCATTAGTTTTATATCAAGATCTATGTCATTTACTACTAAGATTATTTCTTTTAGACGGAAATAATATTGGTTCACATTGGGCGATCGATTCTGAATGCAAGAATATTCGTTTGACTATCTCCAAATCTTCTCATATTACAATATGTGAACACAGAAAAAGATTCCATTATGAATTTGACTTGCTCCCAAAAACACAGCTTCTACAACTTGAAATAGAATTAGCTGCATTTATGGATAATAATACAACATTATGCAAATATCAATCCTCTTACTCCAAGACTCCTATATAAACAGGGTACATTCCATTCTGTTACTCAATACAAGCTTCAATTTGCAATTAGTTATTAAAAATCCAACATTTTCAACGTTTTAATTCAAAATGTCTTCAATGTCAATATTATTCATCACATTAGCCATCATCAATTTCATGTCCATCGCCTTAGCCTTCGATGCTAGACCTCTCCAGGATTTCTGCGTCGCTGATCTCACCAAAAAAGGTAATTAATTCCCTCTCTAATTCTCATTAATTTGACCACAAATTTGTCACATTCACATACAAAAAAAAGTCAATTCATATAAAGTTGAAGGAAATACTAATATGGTTTTGACAAAAATTTCAGCACAAATTGGCGGCGCAGCGCCATGCAAGGACCCTGAAAGAGTCACCGCCAACGACTTCATCCTCAGCGGCTTCCATTTGCCGGGAAACACCTCAAATTCATACGGCGTCTCAGTCACCTCCGCCTCCGCGACCACATTGCCGGGCCTCAACACCCTCGGTCTCTCGTTCTTGCGCGTGGATCTGGCGCCGAACGGCTTCTTCCCGCCGCACTACCACCCGAGGGCGACGGAGCTCGTGGTGGTGCTAAAAGGTGCCTTGGAAATCGGATTCATAACCTCCAACCCAACCTACAACTACTTCACCAAAGTTGTGCGGAAAGGGGATGTGTTTGTGGTGCCCGTGGGGCTCGTGCACACCGTGCGTAATCACGCGAGAAGGGACACCGTGGCGATGGTGGCATTCAACAGCCAGAATCCCGGGGTTACGAATCTTCCGAACGCCATTTTGGCAGCCAAGCCCGCCGTCGACAGCGTGTATCTTTCCAAGGCGTTTCGGATGGACGTGGACACTGTGAAGCATCTGCAGAGCATTTTCTAGATGTTTTATTCTCTGTCTCTTCGTGTAATTATTCATTGCTTCGTAAGTGTGAAAAATGTTCCAATTTTCTTTTAAGATCAGGTAATGTTACTATATTTATGTGTAACGTATATGTACATAACAGTTTCATTTATTTTTTAATGAATAAAAAAATTGTCATCTATGATTGAAAAAAACAAATGTAGTGTGGTTGACTTGGTTCTATGGAGAGAAGATTGTTCGGATATATTTATGTGTAACGTATATGTACATAACAGTTTCATTTATTTTTTAATGAATAAAAAAATTGTCATCTATGATTGAAAAAAACAAATGTAGTGTGGTTGACTTGGTTCTATGGAGAGAAGATTGTTCGGATCAAGAAAAGCCGTAAGAAAATTAGGTTGTTTTATAATTAGAAATGAAAATATCAATAATAGAATAATGTGATTGTATTAATTAACTGATTTAGTAGACTTAAGCCTAGGAATGAGTTACTTACACCAATTTTAAAATGACAACATGCTACCAAATGGAGTACCAATTTTGTGTTGCTACATAATATGTTATCTTACAATATTAAGAGCGTATTCTGCAATATTCATTAATAAACAAAATTAGATTGTAAAATACTAGCAAGTTAGTGATAGACTAATAAATTCTATTATAAATAAAATAATTAATGAAAATTAGATATGAATGAAAAAAAAAGTTTAAGTGTATGGATTAAAATAAAGCTCATTTACAGAAAGTCAGCATAAAAAGAAGAGTTGTAAAAGTCATGTTGGGCTTTAACCTTGGCCGCCAGTTGAACAAAGTGAATATGGGTCACCGGTTGAACTTTATTAATAAGTTTAAATATGATACTCTTCCGTCAGTATACATTTTTTTATTAGATATAAATTTTATTGCATAATTAGTAAAGTAGTGACAGATTAAAAAAATAATAATTAAAATATTATTAGTGGATTATAGATCCACCTTAATATTAAAATAAAAAGACTTTTCAAAATTAAAAAGTGCATATAGTTGTGAAACTGATTAAAAAAAAGAATGCATAATATCACAAAATATTAGTGGCACAACTGTACACATGTTCTTATGTGTGTCTGCTGGTGGTGCCGTCTCGTGCTTAGTAGTTAAGCACATATTGTCATCCTTTAAAAATGTAATTGTGCAAGCTCTTAAAATGATTTATGAACAAATTAAACCATGAAACACATTCCTGTCAAAACTAACTTGGAGTTAAAATGACATAGTAATAATTTTTATGTGTTAAATTTTATTAGACTCTATTGTCATGTGTATAAATTGAAACCATTAGAATTTCAAATTGATCAGTTACTAAATAATTGGTCTTAGTTCTGAAATAAAGATGAAATAAAGATGAGTTCGGATATGAATACACCCAACAATATTCTAACTCTCAATCAATGATTAAATCCGTTGAACTATAGATGGACATTTCATGAGTTTACTTATTGATACAATTTTCAAAAATGGAAAGAACTATAGATGGACATTTCATGAGTTTACTTATTGATACAATTTTCAAAAAATGGAAAGTGATATATGTACATAAATTCCACATATATAATTACAGAGATGTGATAATTACTAATTAATTAGTAATTTAAAATTAAGATCAATTTTTAATCATTAGAGTAGGAGATCTAGTGGTTTATAATGTCAAAATAGATTGTATTTTTAAATTTAAATAATTATTAAATAAAATTAAAGGGTATATTAACGCAATTCTTATTAAAATTATCCTAAAACTTTAAATTTACGTAACTCTTTTGATTTAAATTATTTTTTCGCAAAAAATATATCAAATTAAAGGTAATTTTATAAGGATTATAATGAGATCTCAATTGCATATGTTCCGACGACGTTGAGATGATGAAATTTGATGTTTTTTATTTCAGTTTTCGTATATGTTGATAAGCAAATTTTTTTATCAACAAATACATCAAAAAAATTCAATATAGTAAAATCTCAATATAATGCATGTAAAATCTCAATAAAACTGTGCTGATATTTTCGTGTACTTGTGTTAAAATACGCATGTCATTGTGTTGATAACAGAATGACAATCTTATCATTTTGTTGATATTTTGTCTACTATTTATTGAAATTCGTAAGATTTAATCTCATCCACTCGATTTAAAATACTCATGTCTAAGGCTATAATAGGACCCTATAATTAGATATTTCTAATTTAAAACCGGTTCATTATTTTTATTTAATTTTAAATAAATTTTTATATTATATATTTATTCTTTAATAATATATCAGAAAATTTAAATAATGGAAGAAGGTAATTCTCCGTCAAATCAAATGTTAGTTAAAATAGGCTCTGCAAGTTAAAAACAATGGAAGAAGATCATGCTCAAAAAACAAGAAAATTTTGTTTTATATTTTATAAGATGCTATGCTTTATAAGATGTTATGCAATAAATTGTATAACCATAACAATGACTAAGAATTAGATTTCATCATGCTTGTTAAGCATCACCAAAGCCAAACCAGTTATGGCATGACATTAAAGATAAGTTATAACTATATAAAAATAAACAGGTTTAAAATGTGTGAAAATAGCTGACTTTTAAGATAAATTGCAAATACAAATGTGAATCGGATTTGTATTGTTTACAAGTTATGGAGTATGTATGGACTGTAAGTTGTGACAAAACTCGACGTTGACCAGTCACGCACAGCCTGTGTGACCATTCAGAGCGCCATTCCTTGTGTTTATATAACCAAAGATTTGCAGATTTTATTAATTAGAGGATATGCAAGTGTATTTACTGTAATTCCAGTGCTTCAAGTTTTTTTTTTTACAAGAATAATTGATTTGTTAAATCACGAAATAATTCATAATTTAGTATATTTGAGATTTAATTCATACTCGGTATATTTACGATTGAAGTTGTAATTTATACTTGGACAAATTATTTTTTAGAATAAATGTTAGAATAAAATAATAAATAAACTGCAATACGTTATGGGACCAAAAAAGAAAACAATTAACAAACCTTTACCTACGTTATGGGACAAAAAAAAACAAACCGTTTATCGAGAAGCTCAAAATCATGAATAGGGAATATGGGTCAATGACGGCAATGGAAACTTATGGAGACAATTTCGTTAACGATAATTTACGCTATAATACAATGAGGTAAGTCGTGATGAATTCATAATTGGCGCAGACACGATAAATAAAATAGAATATCAAGATGTCGTTCAATCTCGTAATTCAATTAAAATATTCATTAACTTGAACAGAGATATGAGAGCTGTCACAGCCGTTGGAGGTAGTTGATGAATTAAATCATTTCCAAATTCAAATTAAGAAACACGTATCTTGCCAACCCCTAGCCTAGCGTGTTAAATAGTTGACCTTTATATTTCAAGACACCTATAAATACCTCATATTAATTCACAACTATAACACAACACTTACATTTAAAATGGATAGTAAAACTTTGATCTTATCCACCATTTTAGGCCTCGCTTCCTTCTCAAGCATTGTCTTCGCCTATGATCCAAGACCTTTACAAGATTTCTGCGTTGCAGATCTCATAAGCACAGGTAACAATTCCCTCGTTTCTTCAATTTTTTTAGGAGAAAACAACAACAAAAACAAGTTATTTAAACATGGAGAGAGCCTAACTTTTATTTATGATTGATTTGTAGTAAGAATCAATGGATTGCCATGTTTGGATCCTGCAACGGTGAAAGCCGACGACTTTTTCTTCCGTGGGCTGGCGCAGCCCGGTAACACGTCAAACCCTGCTGGCGCGGCTGTGACACCCGTTGGCGTGAGCCAGATTCCTGGGCTCAACACCCTCGGGCTAGCCATAGCCCGCCTTGATTACGAGGCGGGCGGGTTTTTCCCGCCTCACTACCACCCCAGGGGGAGCGAGATTCACACAGTTCTAGAAGGTTCCATGGAAGTCGGATTCGTCACATCCGCCCCCGGTTTCAAATTCTACAGTAAGGTTCTAGAGAAGGGCGATGTGTTCGTCGTCCCCGTAGGCCTCGTCCATTATCAGAGAAACGTCGGCGCTGGAAAAACCGTCTCGATTGCGACGTTCAATAGCCAGAACCCGGGCAATAGTGTCATCCCGAACGCCCTCTTCGGTTCGAATCCCGACATCGACAGCGATTATCTGGCCAAGTCGTTCGCCTTGGATAAGGAAACCGTGGAAAGGCTGCAGGCAGTGTTCTAGAATATGTTTGCAGTCATACCATACCATGCCTTGAATTCATTTTCGTTACTTATTTGTGAAATGCAACCAAAATGTATTTTTAGTACAATGTCCCTATGTCATAATGTTTTTTTCATTTTTATTTAAATAATAAAATCGATTCGAATTATATTGGTTTGGTTACGTTATCTATGTTCGTTTTTTTGAATTTGGGGTGAACGAGTCAATGTTCAAATTTTTTAGACATTACTATATTGGAGTTAATAATACGTGTATAGTTCAATGATATGTGCACGTATATAACGTGCCAGATAAATGGTCTAGTTGTCTTAATAAATGGGAAAACTAAAGTCAAACACATCAAAATCAGAACAACTCAACAATGTAAGTTGCCGAGAACTTTTCAGGCGCCTAAACGAGTAAAATTATGTTATACTTCTCTATATTTCGTTAACTGTAAACGTGACCTTCATTGATGCTTGTTACCCATGCATGTATATTGTGGTTGGATTAAAGAACGAAACTAGTTGGCTGAATTTAGAACGTGACATAAATGGAAAATTTAATTTTTTTGAAGGAATTAAAAAATAAAGATAACTAGTAGTATATTTAAACAATTCTTTAATATGCTTACAATTTAATGTAGCAAGATAACTATATTTGAGCAATTCTTATATAAAAATATACTGAGTACAATTTAAGTAGCACCTATTTTCTATTATTGTACACGACAGTTGATTCCTACAAGTAATCGTTTCTTGAAAACAATTCAAAATTCTTTTATGAAATCATTAGCGAACATTTGACTCTGTGTACGTATACCATCAAAATTTCATTCAAACATTTATTTCCCTTCTTATTTCACACCTCTTACTTAAACAAATTTCAGTGCAAAAAATACTATTTCAACAAATATTTTCTCTACATGTAAAAAGTATAATAAAAAATTATATTTTTCATCATTTAAACCATATTCTATGAATGACTTGTCAAATCTTTAATTCGGAGTAGTAGAGAAACATGTTTCTTGCATCACTTACAAAAGTTTAAAACTATTGATTTAAAATCATAAATGGATGAGAAGTACTGTGGATAAAGGGTAACGACGTTGACATTAGAGAACAAATTCTTGCATTAAGACATGTCATAATGGTGGACTCGTAAAAATGACCCCTCATATCTTGATTAAGGGCCTCCACAATGGGGCGCCCTAAAGCGCGGCACGTCAGCAGTTTTATCCTCCTACCCCCACTTGCAATGGGGCGCCCTAAGGCGCGCCCTATGCATTTTATTTTATTTAAATATTTAAATAACAAAAAATTCGGAAAAACTTCATTTCATATATAAAAATTAATACATTACAATAAGAATTTAAAAAAATACGCAAACTCAACGACGACGGTTACGGGCCCACACTTCTTCAATCATGGCGTTCATGAGTTGCGCATGGTCTTGTTGGTTGCGCATTGAGGCCTGTCTAGTTAGAACCTCGTCGAAGCCCGACGGCAATCCTCTAGCGGTGGGCTCGGTCGCCGTGCTGGACGAGCTAGATGCACCGTCATCATCGTTCCACTCGGTGATGCTCCCACCTTCATGCTCGACTATCATGTTGTGCATGATAATGCACGCATACATGACGTCGGCGATGATTTCCTTGAACCAAAGACGAGTCGGCCCTCTCACAACGGCCCACCGTGATCGGAGCACAACAAATGCCCACTCGACATCCTTCTGCGCCGACTCCTGCTTTTGCGCAAATAAAACCCTCTTCTCACCCATTGGGCAGCTGATCGTCTTCAGAAAAACATGCCACCGTGGGTATATGCCATCGGCCAAGTAGTACCTCATGTGGTATCGGCGCCTGTTGGCAGTGAACTCGATGGCCGGGCCGTTGCTGTTGCATTGCTCGGCGAAGAGGGTGGAGGAGTTGAGGACGTTGATGTCGTTGTTCGACTCGGCTAAGCCGAAGTACGCATGCCAGATCCAGAGCCGATGGTCAGCGACGGCTTCGAGGATCAAAGTCGGGTGGCTGCCCTTGTATCCACTAGTGAATTGGCCTCTCCACGCCGTCGGACAATTCTTCCACTCCCAGTGCATGCATTCGATGCTCCCTAGTATCCCAGGAAAGCCATGCGCTGTCTCGTGCATCTTCATCAGGCCCAGGCAATCAGCGACAGTCGGCTTGCCCAAATATGTGTCGTCGTAGGCCTCCACAACTCCCCTACAAAATCTCTTCAAGCACTCCCGGCCTGTTGTCTCCCCGACGTGGAGGTACTCGTCGAAATGTCCGCCGTGGTGCCGTATGCCAACTGACGGAGTGCAGCCGTGCACTTTTGCAATGGTGTAAGGCCAGGTCTGCCGATGCCGTCTTCCTGATACGTGAAGTATTCATCACATGACGATAATGTTCGGACAATGCTGAGAAATAGGTAACGCGACATTCTAAACCGCCGGCAGAAAACAGTCGGTCCCCACTAGTGTTGCCCACGGTTCTAAAACCGCCGGTTCTGGTTCGGAACCGCCGGTTCCGGTTTGGTCGAAGGTGGAACCGGAACCGCCGGTTTTCCGGCGGTTTACGCGGTTCCGGTTCGAAAACCGGCGGTTTCGCGGTTCGATTGTTTTTTTTTATTAATTTGAAATTTGGATTTATACAATAAATTGGAACAAGACAATGTATAATTCAAATAGAAATAAGACGAATGCGAAGAAAATGATATCAATTTTATTGAATTTGAGTTGTAACGGACAACGATACATTACAATTTACAATACATATACAAGTATACAACATACAACAATGTAATATGATTTACAAGTGTCGTCGGACTCGGAACGTAAATAAAAAAACATGAAATGAGGTGAAAAAAATTGAAAAGGGCTTGTGCTCAACTTACACTTTCAAAGTTAAACTTTTCAAATTTAAGTTGGGTTGACTACGTATCCACAATTTTATTGAGGAATCAAAGCCCACGTAGTTCTCTTACCTTGCTTACCTTTTTGGTCGGTCGTGCTCGCCATTCACCGCCCCCCGTCATTGCTATTGTTGAGTGCTCGCGCTTCTGACCTTGTCATCGCCATCGGAGGAAAATTCTTCACCATCACTCTCTACACTGAAGTCGAAATCCGGCTCTTGTGCTCTCATGTCCGCCTTTGCCCAAATCATCAAGTAACATAGTGGCTTCCATGTTCTTGGCGGAGAGATTGCTCCATTTGTCGTCTATGACACAACCGCCGACACTAAAAGCTTGCTCAACGGCGACGGTGGAAGCGGGAACGGCGAAAATCTCCTTAGCCATGATGGAGAGTATCGGAAACTCTTTGTCATGTGTTCCCCACCAATTAAGGACGTCAATTTGTTGAGTAGGAGGACCTACATCTTGAAAAATAGAGCGCGATTCCAAATATATATCTAACTCACTAGTCGCTCTAGTCCTATTGGTTGTAGTACCGTATAGATCTTGCAATTGTGATACTACGTCTGGATCAATCATGACATTGCTAAAATTCCCTCCACCAAAATCAAATGTGGAAGGACTAGGAGGAGCACGTACCTGGTGAGCGGTGTTATACCGCATTTCATATTCCGAAGAGAGAACGAAGTGCACTATCTAACCTTAGTTTGATTTCATCAACATCCGGAATACTTAGTTCGAAGCATTCTCCTCTTGTCAAGCCCATTTCGCGAAGTTGAGAAAAATCCAAATCGTGCAAACAACCATAATACATGTCTAAAATTTTATAAAGACCATGCAACTTCCACTTTGGATCCAAGCATTTTGCAATCAAAAACACATTTGGAATACAGGCAAAATAATTTAACCATTTTTCAACCATGTAAAACAAAATAGCCTTCAACTTGAGTATTTTTCACACATGTCTTAAAACCAATGGCCACATACATGCAATGCTCCAAAACGCCCACAGAAGTAGGATAATAAACACCGGATTACTCAACAGTGGCATTTTTGAAAGCGCGGAATAATCAAAACAAATCCATGCTGTGGTCCCAACAAGCGGGTATCAAAAGCAAATCAGAAGGAACATGAGGGCAAGTTCTAAAAAAATCACATAAATATTCAATGTGGTTCAAAGTCGACTCCAACATATTATACGTCGAGTTCCAACGAGTTGAAACATCCAAACAAAAGTTGGTGTATCTGCATTGCAAGCTCTACCAATAGGAGCTTTGTTATGAATCAACTTCACAGCAATTCTAATAGGATCATACTTTTACCACAAATCGATCGCATCTTGAACACACAAATTCAAAATATGGGCAATACATCGCACATGAAAATATTTGCCATCAATAACAGGAGAACATGCACTGATTAGTTCATCTATACTAGCAGTGTTAGCGCTAGCATTGTCAAAACCAATGGAAAAAATTTTATTGATCAATTGAAATTTATTCAAAACTTGAATGATCAATTGAACAATTGCTTGTGCAGTGTGTGATGCGGGAAATTCACCAAATGCAATCAAACATTTGTTTAAAATCCAACTGTGATCAACGAAATGCACAGTGATGCCCATATACGAATTTTTGCAAAAACAATCAGTCCACACATCAGAGCAAATAGAAACTTTATGCCCTAAGTTAACAATAAACGTACCTAATTGCACCTTCTTTTCCATGCATTGTCTAACAACAACTCGAGTCATAGAAGTTTGACTCAATTTTCTTGCAGCGGCATTATAAAATTGTCGCATACTCAACTCAAAAGCATCGTTATCAAAAGCATTGAATGGAAAATTATTCATAACGGTAAATCTAGACATCACATTAAGAGCATTTTTGTGATCATATTTCAAAAGAGTATTGCTACACATACCTGATGTTTGGGATGAACCCGTCCCACTCCCGGTCCCGACTACATGTTGAAAGTTGAGTTGAGTTTGGGTTGGAGCGATACCAAACTCGACCGGATGCGCTTTCTCCATGTGACAGGTAAATATACCGTATCCTCCACCTTTTCAGAATGTGTATACGTTTTCGCAATAGTTGCAATACACATTATAAGTGTCAGGATCGTTACTATCTTGTACCATCTTGAAATGTTTCACCATGATGTTTGAGGTTAAAGACCTTTCAACTGGTCTAGGAGGTTGAGGATGGTGTCCACGACCACGATTACGGCCACGACGACTCCTTGGTGGTGGTGGGGGTGGCATTTCTTGAACCTCTTCTACCTCCTCCCCCTCCTCGTCGTCATCATCATCATCATCGTTGTCTTCATCAAGATTCACAGGGGTTGGAATTTGTTGAGAATAGGTACCACGACCGGGAGCACCACTACCGGTACCAACATAAGAATCACCTTGGGATTGAGAGCGAGAGAGAGCAATAGCATGTGCCATATCTTGCTCTTCTCGATTCTACAAAATAATATTTGTATTGTAAATATCAAATAAAATTATGAACAATAATGTAATGTAATTCAAAATTAATTAAATTAGTAGATAATAAATATTAACCTGCCACGCATCCATGTTCATTTGAGAAATCTCATCAATAACAGATCTCCGAGATGGCCTCTTGGACTTTCCCTTTCCCTTATCAATACGACCTTCTCGGGATGAAGACATCTTGATATATAGTAGAAATGCAGAAATATGGAATAATATATATATTTTTTGTTTTAGCAATTGAGAAAGAAAGACAACTTATAGAACTACGGGAACAAGTATAAGTGTATAACAATGCGTAATAAGAGTAGCACTTGAGTAATTAAATGGAAGCACAATAGCACAAATGATAAATTGGAGACAAAGAGAGAGAATTGGTAGATTGAAGAGAGAAACTCTTATTAACACAAGAGTGGGGTAAATGTAAATGAGGATAGAGGGGGGTATTTATAGATAAAAATGGGGGGAAAATGGAAGAATTCGAATTTCAAATCTGAAAAAAAAATTGAATTTTTGGAAAAACCGGCGATTTTGGCGGAAAATCGCTGGTTTCGACGACAAAACCGCCGGTTCGGTCAATAAACCGTCTGCCAAAAGCTGCACCCGAACGCCTTGTGTTCTGCGCCGCCACCAAAATCCACTGAACCGGCGGTTAACCGCTGGTTTCCGGTCTAAAAACCGTCGAAACCGGTCGGTTTTCACGCATGAAAAGCAGCCCCTCGGCCCCCTTCCTGACGCCTTGGTTTCCGTGCCCGAACCGGCGGTCCCGAACCTACGGTTTGGTGACGGTTCCGGTTCGAAAAAATCTGGAACCTGAACCGGACCGCGACCCGAATTGCGACGGTTCCGGTTCGAGGAAATCGCCACGGTTCCGGTTCGAAACCGGAACCGGTGGGCATCTCTAGTCCCCACCGTGGTTGATCGGCAAAATAGTCTTCAATGGTGAGCTGCTGCGTGGTCGCGTCGGACAGACGTCCGATGTCGAATAGGCTTGCGGATCTGCTCCGCCGCCTCCTCGCGCTGCAGTTAGAGTAAGCATTCCACCATGGCCTCTTCAACGGCTGCATCTAAGGCTGCCGAGATCTCCGAGTGCGAACTACCCGACTCCGAGGAGCTAGAAATAGTGGTGTCATCGTCGTGGTTCATTTTGGTATGTGAGATAGGTAGAAATGTGAGAGAGGAATGAAACGAGAGAGACGAGATGTTCGTATGAACAAGTAAATGAGAAACGAGGTTTAAATAGAAAAAAAAAATAAAAAACGCGTGGCATCGTCCGCCGATCCCGCAATGGGGCGCCCGATGGCGTGGACGATAGGCTATCGTCCGCGCCCATCGTCCGCCGAGCCCACAATGACGCGGACAATGGCGCGGACGATAGGCCATCGTCCGCGCTTCAACCGCGGACGATGCATCGGGCGTGGGCGTAGGGCGCGGACGATGGCGGGCACCCACAATGGGGCGGACGATGGCGCCCGCGGACGATGGCACACATCGGGCGTCCCATTGTGGATGCCCTAATTGAGTCCACACCTAGTTGTGAATTTTTTTTATAATTCCAACTCAATAAATGCATACTCAATTTATCATTTCAAAAATATGAAGTTTCTTTAACATGAATTAAAGATATTTATTAAAATTCTCATGTTCGGTCCTCCGTGGCGCAGTTTTTAAATTTAAATTTATGTACCCATAAAAAAATATATTTTATTATTATAGTCTCATTCTTGTTCACATAGCTAATAGTTATAATAGTACCTTTGTTCTTTCGTTGAGAAATCTAGAGACACATCAACCTCTATGGAATATAATCTTTCTCCAACTTCATCTGGAGTAATATTTTAAGTGTGGTTTCAGTCGCACATACATTTACCAATTTATTCTGAATTGGTGCAGATATTATTTGAATATTTTTTTAGCGTATTCAATACAACTTGACCGATTTCATCATTGCTAAAACCATACCAATTTAGCATCTCCAGAAAGTTGCCTTAGATTGTGGAAGTTGAGGACCCAACATGTGTTTTAAAAGTGAAACATTAATTCAAAAGGAAACAAATAACTTGAATTGTTGCGGTCAAACATATTTGATAATCTTATCTTGTCACACTATCCCTACTAACAACATAAATTACACTGTCCTATTGACTTATAAGTACTCCATTCGTTCAATAAAAATATTTATATTTAAAGTAATATAGTAAATAGTAGGACCCACATTATTATTATAATAAGTTGTAATGGACGTTTATTAGTAGTGGTATAATTTGTAAATAAATTAATGTTTATGAGTAATGAGTTAGGGACAACTTTTCTTAAATGGAAATGCTCATATTTTTATGTAACGGACGAAAATGAAAAGTGCGCATGTTTTTATGAGACGGAGTGAGTATATTTTGCATATTCAAATCTAGCTTTATGGTGTGAACTACACCGTTTGTCCACGAAATAATGTTCACATTTGTTTGTCATTTCAGATTGTCCATGTCTCATTTACTTTTTTTCATTTTGGATAAGTGGGTTTCACATTCCATTAAATCATTACACTCACATTGCAGAATAATATTAATATTCCTCCGTCCCAAGAAAGTTGAATCACTTCTTTTTTATATGTGTTTTTAGAAAAATAATATACATTATACTAACTTTTTCCATTCAATTTCATTTACATTTCTTATAATATGCACGGGCAAAGTGGTAGTGGTACTATAAATTATAGACGGAGGGAAACAGTCAGTTCAGTATATGAACTCTAAATCTTGTACTATCTATTTCCCATTACATAAACCACCAATAAACATCTTTCGATATTAAATAACCATTTTTGAAAAGAAACATTAAAAGCTATATATAACATCTTTTGATATTATATAGTCCTACATACTCAACTACTCAAGTCAACTATAGTCATCAAACCAAACATTAAAATCATTTTCTTTTTTAATTTTCATTTGTTTCTAGAAAATCGAATCACCTAAGAGCATCCACAGTGGGACGGATGTCCCGACGAACTTCCCAAAAACACCTCCTGCCACGTCATAAGGACATCCCACTGCACAAATCCCGACGAACTTCCCACAATAATAAAAATTCACAAATTCACCAAATTAAACAATTTACGGAATTAAAATTTCGACACAAATACGGAGAAAATGTAACAACTTTATTTAAAACAAAAAACATACATAATTATTAAAAAAAATACATAGTTAAAAAAAACAACCTACAACTTCGACAAATGCGGCCCCCGTCTCACTCCTCGTCGTCCCCGCCGCCAGTCCCGTCGTAATTCTTGGGCAGGGGTGGCATCCCCAAATCGCACCGCATACTGTCGATGACATCTTTCAGCATAATCTTGTATAAGGGATCAGTCGCTGAAAGCCACTTTTCCATGGTGATTAAAAGTAAATCATGCTGCAGTATGCGGGCGAGTGCGGGGAGCTCAGGATCAAGCTGCGGAAGGAGCTGCCGATTGGACCTCGGGTCCGGACCCGCTGTAGCTTCCCCTAGCCATCAGCATCGCAGACTTTTGCCAAATCGAGCGACGGCGGCGGGATTGAGGGGTCGAGAACTCTGCCTCGGCTTTAGAGAGTTCATGGGAATTGGCACTGCTGCTGTACTCCCCGAAGGGGTTGATCTTCGTCCGCTTCGGCCAGCCAGCTTCAACACCCGAACTAAACTTGGCGGAAGTCTGCACCACAAGATAGACCTCCCAATATTTGAAATCCTCGAAACCCAATTCACTATCGGGGTAGTGCTGGTGAGACAGAAGCTTCACATCATCGGCGGAAACATGCCGCTGGTTGCCGTGCGCAGGTTGTTTTGGTAGATGCCGGTAAATCGGCTGAGCTGTCTCCTCAGCCGCTCCCACTGTTTCGGGCATTGCTCTCCACCGTGAGGCTTCCCACCTAGCGGTTTGAATTGGAGGTAGCTTAGGCTAATGCGCCACCACATTATGTCGATATGCTAGTTAGCCCCGACGTAGGGATCCTCGACTACACTGATCCAGGCCTTCGTCAGGGCGACACACTCCTCTATGCTCCAGATGGTCCTCTTTCTCCTGCCGGCTTCCTCCTCCTCCTCCTCCCCCTCCCCCTCGGCCCCCTCCCCACCCTCGTTCCCCGCACGCACAGACGAGGTAGTGGCCTTGCCCTTCCCTCTCCCTTGCCTCCACGTCCTCCCTGCCGCCGATGGCATCTCAGTGGAAGAATCCCTGACCAGAGATAGCCCCAACTCCTAAAAAGAGAAAGTCTCGATGCCGGTGAACTGAGTCTCCAGAGGAGTACTCTGGGGGGGAATCACCCGACAATAGATCCATGTAGGGGCGATAGACATTGTCCCCAGGTGATTGGGGGACCCCCTGCATGCTCCCCCCGCAGAGGCAGGCATGCCCTGCATCATCTCGGGCATTTGGGGCATCATCCCGGGCATCGCGACACTCATCTCGGGCATTTGGGGCATCATCCCACACCAAAGGGGTACATATTGTAGTACCCGGGCATCATCCCAGCCATATGGGGTTGGGGCATCATCGGCGCCATTCTGGGCATCACCCCGGATATCGTTGCACTTCCGCCGGCATTTTCCCCGACTATAACTGGAAAAGTCGACGTTTGTGACTAGCTCGTGGCGGGGGAATCACTATCGAAGTGCTCCATTTATCTTCAAAAGAAATGAAAGTAGAGAGAGAGAAACTCGTTAAAACAAGTGGTGTGAATGAAATGAAGTTCAACGAGCCGTATATATAGAGTTTAAAAAAAATAAAAAATCGGGACGTCTGCCGGGACGTCCGTCATGTCACCGCAATGGCGGACGTCAAGATGGACGTCCCCGGAATGCCGTGGAACTCCGGTGTCCGCATCGCACGTCCTCGTCCGCGTCCGCCTCCCTGCTGCCTAATGGCGGACGTCCACCGGGACGGCCGCCGTTGTGGATGCTCTAATCACCTTGGACTGAGAACCACCTTTAGTTACATATTCCCTAGAAGTATGATCTTGAATATGAATATTCAGTGAAGAATTCTTTAACATGGGTTATATACAGTTAACTGCATTCTAATCAAATTCATTTTAACTCAAAATACAAATTATCAAGCCAAATTTAATTGATTGAATCCTAAATCAAGTTTTTTCCTTCTATAGTTCAATGATTATACTTTTGGTTTGCGTAATATTTTGTTTTATTGTTGTGGACGAGGGTTATAAATACTCTCATTATTCCTCCAACTCCACCAATAAATTCGACCTTAGAATCTTTTATATATTTAGCCTATCTATTATATTGCGGTAAGCTACTACTCTATTAAATTTAATAAACTAGAATTGAAATGAAAACCAACTAATTAAAGAGATAAAAGAAATAACAGAGAGAAGGTATCCTTTTCTGTGTGGCATCAGCAAAAGAAACGTATCCATTAACCTTACAAATAAATAAAAATGACTATGAACTAACATTATAGCAAATCAGTAGCATAAATAACATCAAAACTACCTTATACCGATTCACCATTACGAAAATACCGTAAGATAGAATGAATTTACATGATCAGACTAAAACTAGACATTCACATTTCACAAATACAATAAAAATTCAGCATCCTGAAAATAGGAATATAAGTACATCAGTAACATAAGTAATCAATTAATCGGGTTATAAACCCATTGAAATAGCATAAATTCAAATACTCAATTTGAGAGAGGGATGGTGATTGGTGAACATGTTAAGGTCACGACTTTGGCCGCTAGAGTTCGACTTGACGACCACTGCTGATCACGACTTTGTCTACTCGTTTTGCTATGCTTTTCTGAATAAATTTGAGAACCTTTTTTCCCAAATAAACATCAATTTGGATGCTCGACGCAATATGTTGGTTCATTCATACGTCATTATTTTATTTATTGCAAAATTGAAAACATTATAATATAATAAATTTCATTCAATTATAAGCACTGATGATGTTATTTCAAACATCCAATCATGCCCATTATTAAGCACTAAGATAAAGCGAACTTAGTGGTTGAAATTACCATCATACATACTATCAATTAGTGCTTAATTGAAGAAAAATTAATTGTAGTATTAATATTTTCTTAGCGTCTTGAAACTAGGATATTCATTCGATATATCATCCCTTACAAGTATTAATTATTTTTATTTAGGCATTTCCCTTAAAATACACTTTTTTTTAGAAAATGGTCTTGCAATCCACTGACACTATTTACACTATTTTCTCTCTGTTAGAAGTAAGATCTTGATCAAGCCATCGATGCATGAGAAGGAGATTAGCTTGATCAAGTCATCGATCAAGCCATCAATGCATGAGAAGAAGATTTGCTTGATCAACCAAGAAGGAGATGGCTTGATCAAGCCATCGATTAAGTGTGTTGAACGAGATGGTTTGATCACGCCATCGATCAAACGTGTTGATCGTGGTCGTAATGGCGGCCAACTTGATCAAGCCATGAATCATGGTCCTAATGGCCAAGTTGATCAAGCTGTGGACCAAGGTGTCAAGCCACTGGACCTCACTGTACGTTGCTTCGATGCGAATGCGACAAAGAAGATTGAAGCACGTGCTGTGCAAGGAGAGCCACGAGCTGAAGCCAAGGACAAGCCAAGCAAGACAGCTAAGATAGAGGACCACACTTGTAATTGGAGAGACGTGTTGATACGTGGATTAAAGAAGAATGAATCGTTGCAGAGTTAGTTTTGATTAACGTTGTTAAAGTATGATTTGCCTTGTACTATGGAGATTAAGGAGAGTTTCTAGATCATTCCAATATGCAGTATATGTAATAGGATCTGGCTGTAAGTTAATCAATCAATGAAACCATAGCAGAGGCTCTTCACCATCTATTTTGAGTTATGTCCATTTACATTTTTCTTAGCATGGTTTTGTTTAGTTCTTTACATGGTATCAGTGCATGATCTTCTTGATCTTGTCACTATACCCCCTTTCTCTACGTTTTTGTTTTCTTTCCACAAATGGCAAGCTCCAGCTCTACATCTGGAGGCATTGCTCAGGGTCAAAACAATCCGTCTCTCTATGCACAGCAGCTGCCCCCATATCAGTGGAGCTGACTGATGCAAACTTCTTAATGTGGCAACAACAAGTTGATGTCACTGCCTATGGATATGGGCTTGAAGGATTTATGAATAGAGAAAAGAAATCTCCACCCCAGACAATTGTTATTGTAGAGGGAGAAGGGGGATCTGTCATTAATGATGAGTTTATTTCATGGCAGAGGCAAGATAGGAGAGTTGCAGCATGGCTGCTCTCTTCACTCTCAGAAGGAGCTCTGGGCTTGGTGGTTGGCCTGAGGTCTGCAAGGGATATCTGTAGTGCCCTTGAGACCAATTTTGCAAGCAGATCTACAGCTAAAATAATGCAATATCGGCAGCAAATGCAGAATCTCAAGAAGGACTCTCTGACCATGAGTGAGTACATTGGAAAGATGAGAAACTGCTTTGATCTTCTTGGATCAGTAGGCTGCAGAGTATCTGAAGATGAGCAAGTGATGCACATTCTTGGAGGCCTGGGACAAGAATATGATCCGGCTGTGTGTGCAATCAGCTCAAGGTCAGACTCATGGAGTTTAGGTGATGATGCTGCTTTTCTACTCACTTTTGAGTCAAGGATGGAGACTATGAGATCTCATTCCTCCAGCACAGAGGGGTCACAACCTCTTCTGAATCTGATGCAACCATCAAATCAAAAGAAAGATTTCACTCCATACAACACCAGGTTTGATTCTGGAAGTGGCAGATGTGGAGCAAGAAATCAGAGATGAGGAAGAGGTAGAAGAGGCTATAGCAGGGGAAACAACAAGGTGGTGTGTCAACTTTGTGACAAACCTGGGCATACTGTAGCAAAATGCTGGCACAGATTTGAGCAAAATTATGCCCCTCTACAGCCGCAGCAACCTTAGTTCAGAGGGAATGCTCAAAATCAGCAACATGGCTTCTTTCGTCCATCAACACACCTGGTGCATTCTGTTGCAGCTAGGCCTCCTCCATATCTGAGCACTGGAGCACCACCTGAGTTTGGCTATGATTCAAATGCTTCAACTAGTTGGTACCCAGATTCTGGAGCCACTCGCCATGTCTCTGGTGATTTAAGCAACCTCAACACCGGTGCAGAATACACAGGAGGTAATGGTCTCTTGCTTGGAAATGGATCTTTTGTTGCTATCTCTAATATTGGTGAATCTATTTTAAAACCTCACTCTTCTAGTTTCAATAGGAAGCTTACCTTAAAGAATCTCCTACATGTTCCTAGCATAACCAAGAATCTCCTCAGTGTGTCAAAATTTGCTAGGGATAACTTTGTCTTCTTTGAGTTTCATCCCGACTTTTGTTTTGTCAAGGATCTGGGAACCCGGGAAATCGTGCTCAAGGGAACTTTTGACAAGGGGTTGTACCATTTTCTAGTAGACCATTCACCAATCAAGAGAAGCTCTAGCTCCACCACTTCCCTGTCCACTCCTTTCAATCAAGGCAGTCCAGCCATACACAGTGTCAGATCCATTATACCAGCACCTAGTGCTACTTCAAATCAAGTTGCTGACCCTGCTTTAGCTTTGTGGTACAATAGACTAGGACACCCTACTCTAGATATTGTCAAAAGTGTTCTCAATAGTTGTAATGTCTCGTTTGATTCAATGAATGAAACCCAGTTATGTCACTCTTGTTGCATCTCTAAAGCACACAGACTTCCTTACAATTTTTCTGAATCAATAGCTTATTCTCCCCTTGAACTCACCCTAGTAATTTCAAGAAATGGTTATAAATATTATGTCTCATTATTCAAGATTCACTTGGATTTATCTTTTGAAAAACAAGAGTGATGTCTCTGATGTGTTCAAGTTGTTCAAGGCTTTGACAGAAAATCTTTTTCAAACAAAAATCAAGAGTTTTCAATCTGATTGGGGAGGAGAATTCCAAAGCTTAACTTCATTTCTTAAGGAAAATGGAATATCTCACAGGATTTCTTGCCCATATACTCCTCAACAAAATGGATTAGCTGAGAGGAAGCATAGACATGTTGTGGAAACTGGTCTCACTCTTTTGGCTTAGTCGTCACTTCCTATTAAATTCTGGGATGATGCTTTTATATCTGCTATGTTTCTGATAAATAGAATGCCTTCCAAGATCATTGGAAATGTCTCTCCGTTCCAGAAATTGTATTCAAAGGAGCCTGACTATTCTGCTTTAAGAGTATTTGGTTGTCTATGTTTTCCTCTTCTCTGGCCCTATAACAAGCAAAAGCTTAACAGCAGATCGATGAATTCTATATTTCTGGGATACAGTGGTTCTCACAAAGGCTATAAGGTTCTTCTCCCTGATGGAAGGGTGATCATTTCTACAGATGTTGTTTTTGATGAGAAAGTATTCCCATATTTTTCGATCTTCTCTTTTGGTGTTTCAGATTCTCACACACTGTCTCCACCAGTAAGCACATCACTGCCAGCTGATATCTATACTCCAATTGTCTCCTCTCCTACTTCACCTCCATCACCTCATGCTGATCTACCCAGTGATGACTCACCTCAGTCATCTCCACTTCATCATTTCTCAAATTCTTCTCATCTCACTTCATCATTTCTCAAATTCTTCTCATCATACTGACTCTCATCATTCAGTCACTGACACACTCAGTCTCAGGCAATCAACACTCTCTTGTTGTTTTGAGTGATCATCCTGTTGCTGATCCAGTTCCTGCCAAACATCACATGACTACTAGGTCCAAGTCTGGGATCTTCAAGCCTAAAGTATATACTCTGCTCATTTCTCCATATTACACTCCCAGATCAGCTCAAGAGGCCTTACTCTTGCCTGCATGGAAGGTTGCCATGCATGCTGAGTTCACTGCTCTTCTCAAGAATAAAACATGGATCTTGACTGCTCTGCCTCTTGGGAAGAACTTTGTAGGATGTATATGGATATTCAAGCTAAAATTGCACCTTTCTGGAGAAATTGCTAGGCACAAGGCCAGACTTGTAGCTCAAGGCTTTTCACAACAACCTGGCTTTGACTTCACCGAGACTTTTAGTCCAGTGGTCAAGCCGGCCACTATCAGGCTAATTCTTACAATTGCTGTGACTTTTGGTTGGGATATTACACATTTGGATGTAAATAATTTCTTTCTCAAGGTGAGTTAAAAGAAGACATCTACATGAAGCAGCCATTTGGTTTTGAGCAGGGAGGTTTTCATCTAGTTTCCAAGTTGAATAAAGCTATCTATGACCTTAAACAAGCTTCCAGAGCTTGGTTCTTCACCATTCACTCAGTACTTATCACACTTGGCTTCATTCAATCCAAAGCTGATGCTTTAATGTTCATCAGGAAATCAGGTTCTGAGTCTATCTATCTCCTAATCTATGTTGATGACATGCTAGTTACTGGAAACTGTCCTGCAGCCATTGAGAAAGTAATTGATCAGTTAAATGCTCATTTCTCTCTTAAGAATCTTAGTGATGTCAATCAATTTCTTGGAGTAGAAATTGTTAAAACTCAGCATGGACTTCACTTATGTCAATCTGCATACATCAAAGATTTGTTGAAGAAGGTCAACATGACTGGTGCAAAAGGTTGTCATACACCCATGGTTTCTAGTTGTGAGCTAAGCAAGAATGTTGGTGAACCAGTCTCTGATGCTAAACTGTACAGAAGCATTGTAGGAGCTCTTCAATATGCAGCCATCACTAGGCCAGATATCAACTATGCTTTTAACAAGGTGAGTCAATACATGGCCTCACTTCTTGATACTCATTGGAGAGTTGTCAAACGTATCTTGAGATACTTTTCAGGGATTTCAGATTTTGGAATTCAAATTCACAAGTCCAATGGTTTCTTGTCTGCCTTTTCTGATTCTGACTGGGCAGCAGACTTGGATGATAAAAGATCAACTACTGATTTCTGCACTTACTTTGGAAGCAGCCTCATTTCTTGGTGTGTGAAGAAGCAAACTGTTGTGGCTAGGTCTAGTACTGAGGCTGAGTATAGGAGCTTGGCTCATGCTGCAGCTGAGGTCACTTGGCTTAGTTCTGTTCTTGGTGAGTTGAAAATTCAACTAAGTCAGAACTTGTGATCTGGGTGGATAACTTAAGTGCCATTGCACTAGTCTCAAATCCTATCTTGCATGCCCGTACTAAACATATTGAGCTTGATATTCACTTTGTCAGGGACAAAGTTCTAAACAAAGATATTGAACTAATGCATGTTCCTACTCAAGACCAAGTGGCAGATATATTCACTAAGCCACTTGGACAGCAACCTTTCTTGAAGCTGAGAAACAAGCTCGGTATAGTTGTCTAGCCTCACTCAGGTTGAGGGGGGATGTTAGAAGTAAGATCTTGATCAAGCCATCGATGCATGAGAAGGAGATTAGCTTGATCAAGTCATCGATCAAGCCATCGATGCATGAGAAGAAGATTGGCTTGATCACCCAAGAAGGAGATGGCTTGATCACGCCATCGATCAAACGTGTTGATCGTGGTCGTAATGGCGGCCAACTTGATCAAGCCATGAATCATGGTCCTAATGGCCAAGTTGATCAAGTTGTGGACCAAGGTGTCAAGCCACTGGACCTCACTGTACGTTGCATCGATGCGAATGCGACAAAGAAGATTGAAGCACGTGCTGTGCAAGGAGAGCTACGAGCTGAAGCCAAGGACAAGCCAAGCAAGACAGCTAAGATGGAGGACAACACTTGTACTTGGAGAGACGTGTTGATACGTGGATTAAAGAAGAAGGAATCGTTGCAGAGTTAGCTTTGATTAACATAGTTAGTTTTGATTAACGTTGTTAAAGTATGATTTGTCTTGTACTATGAAGATTAAGGAGAGATTCTAGATCATTCCAATATGCAGTATATGTAATAGGATCTGGCTGTAAGTTAATCAATCAATGAAACCGTAGCCGAGGCTCTTCACCATCTATTTTGAGTTATGTCCATTTACATTTTTCTTCCCATGGTTTTGCTTAGTTCTTTACACTCTCTACTTCTTTTTTACTTTACCCATTAATCTATTCCCCTATCTTACTTTATTCATTTTTTAAATAGTTTCAAAAGTTTTTTTAGTTTTTATGGACGAGGTAGTTAAATTACTACTCCCTCCGTCCCCCAAATTTTGGCATAGTTTGACCAGGCACGGGTTTTAAGAAATGTAATAAAAAGTGGGTTGAAAAAGTTGGTAAAACGTGTGTCCTACTTTTAAAGTATTAATTTTATAATAAAATATGAGTGAGAATAAGTTAGTGGAATGTGAGGTCCATTGTCAAAAAATGGTAAAAAGTGAAATGTGACTAGTTTTGTGGGATGGACGGAAATGGAAAAATGTGACAAAATTTCAAGGACGGAGGGAGTACATATAATAATTAATTTTGACTTGAGTCAGAATTAATCATACAAATTGAGAGGCAAACCCATTCTCAATAAGAACAATTTCCTTAGTATTAAATCTATTTAATTAGCTAACCTTCTTTTATAAAATTAATTTGATAGGCAATATACCACTTTACATTCGAGAAGAACCAAATTAAGGCAGTAGTTCGTACAGTAGTCAGTAGCATTGCATGATTGCAATCATATTCTCTATAAAATCAATCTTCTCCATCTCTACACTACAACATAAACTAAGCTTTGTTGATCAGTAATAAATTAAAGAATCATCACGAATTCAGAATGGCTTCTAAAGCTATTTTGGTGATCACATTAGCCCTCATCAATTTCATCTACACCTCCTCCGCCTTCGACACTCGTCCCCTCCTAGACTTCTGCGTTGCACGTTCAAATGGCAAAGGTAACTATACCTCCTCATCATTACATTTTATACGAAACTTGAATTTAAATAAATATATACTCCATATTTGTGACAGCATGCAAGGACCCGAAAGCAGTCACTGCAAACGACTTCTTCCTCAGCGGTCCACAGAAGGCCGGAAACACCTCTAATCCAAACGGCGTGTCCATCAACTACGCGTCGGCAGCCACGGTGCCAGGGTTCAACACTCTGGGGATGGCACTTGCGCGTGCAGAGTTTGCGGAGAATGGGTACTTCCCGCCACACACACACCCTAGGGCGTCGGAGGTCATCTACGTAGTGGAAGGCGCGGTGGAGGCCGGATTCATGAGCTCGACCCCGCAAAACAAGTATTACAGCAAGATTCTGAAAAGGGGCGATGTGTTCATCATTCCGATGGGGCTGGTTCATCACGTGCGAAATGTGGCGAAAGGAATGAGTGTTTTAACGGCTACCTTCAACAGCCAGAATCCCGGCTTCATTAATCTCCCCAACAATATATTGGCGGCCAAGCCTGCCGTCGACACCGCTTTTCTGGCCCAAGTGTTTAAGCTGGACCAGAAAACCGTCAAAGATTTGCAGAACAAGTCGTGGAATTAATCCTAATTATGGTAATAGTAACTTCTTAGTCGTCTTTTACTTTAATTAAGCCGCTTGTTTGTGTAACGTTATTCCAGTTTTATTTTCGAATGTTAATATATTTCATACTAATTGCCTATGTTATATTTTACTGCTAAAAAACAACGGTCAAATTAAATTTAAGATCACTTTAGATTTTAGTGTACCTTATTTACTTTAGAATTTTTTCAATCAAATCATTAAGTATTTTACTACTAGTTCCTTCTAGAATTTAGATTTTCTATGTAAAGATGATCTGTAGACGAAATCATTAAGCAAAAGTAATTATTCTGATTATTTTATTCGTCATTTAATTCGCTTCCGTTTTCGTTTGCCCTTTTGCAGAACAATTATTCATTCTCTAATATCTTCACAACTCACACCTTATTCCCTCTTTGAATAGGAGTTTTGTTTTTATGATTCTAGTTAAAATTATAATTTGCTAAGGAACAAGACAAAAGAATCGAATTTCATTTAGTCTCACTCATGTTTGTATACAAAATCAAGAAATAAATTGCTATTCGAGCAACAAAACTGAAAGAATACAGAAGCCACAAAAAGAAAAAGAAAAAAAAATACAAGAAGAAAAGCACACAAAATAATATTGGGACGAAATAAGAGAATTCGGATTCCTAGAATTTGGCGTGGAGCCAATCTACAACAGTCTTGTCCACCTATGGCGAGAATATCAGTAGTAATATCGATCCCTCAATCACAGTCAACATCTCAGTGGCTCTCGGGTGGGTGTGTGATGGATTGATTCCCCATGGCGCGTAGTCAACACGCGCCATTGAGATTCCCAGGGTGTTGAGCCCTGGCAACTGGGTTGCAGTCACCGGGGTCACCCTCGACCCATTAGGATTGGAGGTGTTCCCGGGCATATGCAGCCCACTGAAGGAGAAATCGTTTGCTATTACTGAAGCAGGGCTTTTGCATGCTTGCCCATTCACTCTTGCTGAAACTCAAAGTCAAAACGATCCAACATTAATTATTAGTAGGATTACTACATTTTTAACCTAAAATTTAACATTATCATTTCTATATACACATGCCATTATGCCAATGAAATGGAAGGGATGATCACAGAAATCCTGCAACGGGCTTGGCTCGAAGGCGAGAGCAACATAGGCCAAAGATAGGGCTATCGAGCTAAACAAGAGGATGTTAATCGCCATGATCAGTCAAACTCAAGATCAAATTTAACTTCAAATTTTAGAAGGGGATGTGTTTAGTTGTGAAAGCTAATTACAGAAGCTCTGAATTTATAGAATTCCCATGCAAATTATATGCAATATTCAATTCGATTATACACTTGTCTTTACTGCTGAACAATACTTGAGAAAGCCGACTTCTTACTCATACATGGGAAATGATACTAAAATTATACTTAGCTTGTGTTTAGAATAAATGTTTGTATATGGTGAAAAATAATAATTATATGTGCAATTGTATATAGTAATTACCATGATGGCCTAATCCATATTTTTATATGCTCCCCGGCCCGTTCATCAGTTGAATCATTCAAAATTGTGCTTAATATTACATACTGCTAATTCCTGAATGAGAGCCATGTGTCAAGATTAAGATTTTGCTCAATGACTCTCAAGATCTCGGTAGCTCAGAGGGAATATATATTTATTTAGTTATTTATATCGTGAGTTTTAATCGGCATCACGATCTTATTGTTAAGCTCAATTTGATTTTATTTTTTGTGTATCGAAATTTATGCTATAATTTGTAAATAATTAAGATCAATTTATAATCAATTAGTTATAACTTAATTATAAGGTCTTTTGAATCCTAAACAAATTCAGCTTGTATCATTAATTTCGGAATATATTATGTGTTTGACAAGTCAAACTTCGCTTGATTCCCTTCGGTCCAAGAACTAAGAATTAGGAAATTAGACAACAATTTGTCCACAGTTCTGAGATTAATAATCTAACGATGTCTTAATGTTTGAACCTTTCTTCAATCATGATCATTTCAAATCCTTATCCATCCTCATATATTACATCAATAACGTAGAAAATATTAATATTTCTGAAGACGGCAACGAAGTGGTTTAGAAACACCAAATTTAGTACATGAAGAATGCCTATATATACGGTGAAAGATGATGAAATCAATGTTAGTTTTCTCCCATGCAAGATGATGAAATCAATGTTAGTTTTCTCCCATGCAACAATGTATGCGTCGTCTCTGTCATCAACATGAAAACCTCCGGCTGTCCATGTCATCATGTAATATTTTGGTGATGAGTTGGTTCAGAAGTTAGTAAGGGAATAAGTTTGTTATAAGAGTTAGTTATAGAGTTAGTTAAAAGATATTTTTCACTTGGAATCTTAGTTCAAATCCTTTGTATAAATAGAGTAGTATTCTCATTTGTAACTCTTGAATTTCCAATCAATAAGATTGATTCCCTTTCATTCTCTCAGATCATATGGATCCAAATTATACATTTTCTACATGGTATCAGATGTAAATTGATTCTCTTCCGCTTCATTCAATCATTTTATCTCCTTCTTCATCTTCATTTTCTTTCTTTTCACCATGGCGCGTGGTAGCACTTCAAACTCCAATGCTAATGTGATTAAATCCTCACCTATGGAGGATTCTTCTAGTCTATATTATCTTCATCCCAGCGATAATCCTAGTCTACAGCTTGTTCCTCATGTGCTCACCGGTTCTAACTATATTCATTGGAGCCGCTCAGTTAACACTGCGCTTGTAGTAAAGAACAAGATCGCCTTCATCAATGGAGCTCTTCGCCGGCCACATGATGATGATTTGCTCTTTCCAGCATGGTTGCGGTGCAATAGCATGGTGGTTTCATGGCTCAGGAATTCTATTTCTCCTCAAATTTGCTCTAGCATTATGTATCTCGATGATGCTCATGAGATCTGGTCAGATCTTCGCCTTCAATTCTCTCAACTTGACTCTGCTCGGGCCTATCAATTGAAGCAACAGATCATGTCTCTGCAGCAAGGAAAAGATGATGTTAATGCCTACTTCACCAATCTTCGCATCGTTTGGGATGATTATAAACACTCTCAACCTGTTGCTTGGTGCGTTTGTGCTACTTGCAGATGCAATAGCGCCTTGAAATGGCATGAGCATCAAGAGCAAGAGTGCACAATGCAGTTTCTGATAGGCTTAAATCCTATCTTCTCGCAGATTCGATCTAATATCCTTTCTATGGTTCCAACTCTTCCTCTATCAAAAGTGTTTTCACTTGTTTTGCAGGAGGAAAGGCAACAAACTATAGATGGCTATTCTTCAACTATATCATCTTCTATGAGTGAGCAGCCATATCTAGCTAATGCTGCAACAACTCAATCTTATAACAAAGAAAGAATTTGCTCACACTATGGCAAAACTAATCACACCGTGGATAAATGCTTTGTTCTCCATGGTTTTTCTCCTAGTTTTAACAAAGGCAAGAGCAAATTTGGTACTGCTAGCAAGGAACTCAAATCTGTAAATTTTGTGCAGGATTGCATTGAAGATTCATGTGATAGATCTGCCTTTTCTTCATCCATGAATATGCCTTCTCAGGAGCAGTGTCAGCAACTTATAAGCTTGCTTCAGTCTCAACTTGCTGCCACTGCCACTCTCACTCCATCCACTCCTATTCACTCCCCTTCTGCCGCACCAAATATGACTCAACCTTCTCAAAATACCCCTTTCACAAGTACTACTCTTTTCACTAATCCATTCATCAATTATGTATCTAAATCTCCATCAGTTTGGCTTCTAGATACTGGAGCCACACATCATGTTTGTTATGACCTATCCATGTTTAAATCTTCATCTCTCATTCATAATTCCTCTGTGAATCTACCTAATGGTGCTACAACTTCTGTCACACATATTGGAACTGTGCACTTAACTCCTTCAATCACCCTCTACTCTGTCCTATATGTGCCTACCTTTTCTTTCAATCTCATCTATGTTAGCTCATTAACCTCATCATTATCATGTACTGTGACATTCACTCATGAATCCCTTGAAATTCAGGAAGCTTCTCAAGGAATTGTGATTGGGAAGGGTAGCAGACTGGGAAACTTATACAAACTTGATGTTTCTTATGATTCCAAAACTATGAAAAATTCTGTAAACACTTGTAACCTTTCTTCATCTACTGATGTTTAGGGTTCATTATGTAAATTCAGTTGCTAGCATAGACATTTGACATAAGAGGCTAGGACATGTATCATTTGGCAAGCTGAAAACAATGTCTAATATTCTCAACTTTCCAAATAAAATCCCTTCATTGTGTGATATTTGTCCCCTTGCCAAACAAAAACATCTTCATTTCCCCAAATCTGATTCAAATGTTGTCAACTGCTTTGATCTCATCCATTGTGACATCTGGGGACCTTTCAATCCCCCAACCATCAGGGATACAAGTATTTCCTCACCATTGTAGATGATTGCTCCAGATTTGTCTGGACTTTTCCGATGCATTCAAAATATGACGTTGGAGCCATACTTCCACAGTTCTTCAACATTGTTCTTACCCAATTTTCCAAAAAGATAAAAGCCATTCGATGTGATAATGCCCCAGAACTTAACATTCCTTCACTATTCTCATCTTTTGGAACCATTATCCAACACTCTTGTGTTGAAACTCCCCAACAAAATGCCAGGGTTGAAAGAAAATACCAACATTTATTAAATGTTGCTAGAAGTATGATGTTTCAATCTTTTCTTCCTATCCACTTTTAGGGGGATTGTGTTCTCACAGCTTCTTATCTCATAAATAGAGTCCCATCATCTGTTTTACCAGATAATATGACACCCTTTCAAGCTTTATTTCAAAAACCACCCTCCTATTCCCACCTGAAAGTGATTGGGTGTCTCTGCTATGCTTCAACTCTAGAACGAGGCAGAGACAAATTTTCACCCATAGCTACAAAATGTGCCTTATTAGGATATCCCTTTGATTATAAGGGATACAAACTTATTGATTTAGACTCTATGCAAGAGATAATCACCAGAAATGTCACATTCCATGAAGATGTTTTCCCATTCTCACATCTTTCTCCTTTTGTTTTCCCATCCTCTCCTCAAACTCCACTCAATCCTCACACCTCATATACTGATCTCATGATCCCTACTCCACAGAAAATCACCACATCCAGTCATGGTAGAACACTGAAACCCCCTTCTCATCTCACTGACTTCATCTGCAACTCAGTTGCATCAGTCACTCCATATCCCATCTCTTCTTACTTCACCCTCTCTAAACTCTCTCCTGAGTATCTCAGATATGTGATACTTATGTCTTCCATTTTTGAACCCACCACATATAACCAAGCCTCACAACATAAAGAGTGGCAGCAGGCTATGCAAGATGAACTGGCTGCTTTTTCCAAAACTGACACATGGTTTGTTACCATTCTCCCTCCTGGAAAAGTTCCCATCGATTTCAAATGGATATACAAAGTTAAGTTTAATCCAGATGTTGCAGTAGAAAGATATAAAGCAAAACTAGTTGCTAAAGGATTTACTCAACTTGAAGGAATAGATTTTCTAGATACCTTTTCTCTAGTGGCAAAACTCACCACTGTCAAAATGTTTCTTGCTCTAGATGCAATAAAAGGATGGTCTTTATCACATCTTGATGTCAACAATGCCTTCATATATGGTGATTTAGAAGAGGATATTTATATGACACTGCCTCCAGGGTATGATGTTGATTGGCAGTCTGTTGAGGGGGCAAACTCAGAATCGACTCTTGTATGCAAATTGAAGAAATCACTCTATGGCTTAAAACAAGCTTCAAGACAATGGTACTTGAAATTATCTGAAGTACTAAAGGGCTTTGGCTTGCAACAGTCTGCCTCTGATCACTCATTTTTCTTCAAGAATGATAACAACTGCTTCTTTGGGATTGTAGTCTATGTTGATGATATCTTAGTAGCTACTACACATCCAGAGATTACAGATGATATCAAGACATTTTTGTCACAGCAATTCAAGTTCAAACACCTTGGAACTCCCAAATATTTTCTTGGATTAGAAATTGCAAGAAATAAGAAAGGCATACTGATATCTCAAAGAAAGTATGCAATGGATTTGTTAAGGGATGCAGGAATGCTTGGTTGTAAGCCATCTGTTGTACCTATGGATCCTTTAAAAAGGTTAAAGCTGGATTCGGGCACACCCTTGAAAGATGCATCCAAGTATAGAAGACTCATTGGTAGATTGCTATACATCTGCATCACCAGACCAGATGTGACCTTTGCAGTGCATAAGTTGAGTCAATACGTTTCTAATCCAAGTGATGAGCATTGGGAAGCAGCTGAAAGAGTTCTCAGATATTTGAAGAGTTCACCTGGACATGGATTATTCTATCCAAGCAACAACAAAGCAAGTTTGAGTATATTCTCTGATGCAGATTGAGCAGCCTGCCCAGATACAAGGAAATCTATGACAGGATACTGCTTATTTCTTGGTTCTTCAATGATTTCATGGAAAGCAAAGAAGCAAACTACCATTTCTCGTTCATCGGCAGAAGCTGAGTACAGAGCAATGGCTCAAGCAACTTGTGAAGTAGTATGGGAAGTAGCTCTTCTCAAAGACTTTGGAGTAAAGGTTAATAAAGTTGTCCCATTGTACTGTGATAATCAGTCAGCTATTCATATCTGCTCAAATCCAGTCTTCCATGAAAGAACTAAACACATCGAGATTGATTGTCACACAGTGAGGGAAAGGTTTCTGGAAAATGTGATAAAGCCATTACACATTAGGAATAATCTTCAATTGGTTGACATCTTCACAAAACCCTTAGGAACAATGGCATTTCGTTCTATACTGAGCAAGATGAATTTTGAGAGCTTATACAATCCATCTTGAGGGGGCATGTGAAAGATGATGAAATCAATGTTAGTTTTCTCCCATGCAACCATGTATGCGTCGCCTCTATCATCAACATGAAGACCTCCGACTGTCCATGTCATCATGTGATATTTTGGTGATGAGTTGGTTAAGAAGTTAGTTAGGGAATAAGTTTGTTAAGAGTTAGTTATAGAGTTAGTTAAAAGATATTTTTCACTTAGTATCTTAGTTCAAATCCTTTGTATAAATAGAGTAGTATTCTCATTTGTAACTCTTGAATTTCCGATCAATAAGATTGATTCCCTTTCATTCCCTCGGATCATATGGATCCAAATTATACATTTTCTACATATACTTTAGTTATATATCAACTCTATATTCAATAACAAGCAATAGCTCCGTAATTAATTTTCCTACTTTCAATATTGTCATTTCTTCCAAATTATAATTCAGCATGTCGACTAGGTTTCTCTTGTTGAGCACCATTGCTCATTGTATCATCTGCGCCGTTTTCGCCTTCGAGCCAAGTCCGCTACAAGATTTCTGTATCGCTGATTCCACAAGCTCGAGTAATTTGATGATATTTCGACTTAATATATGATTTCAATAAGCAAAGAGGAAATTGTCTTATGGTTACTAACTATATATGATTAAATTAGTAGTTATTGATCATATATATGTTCATCAATTACTTGTATGATCCTAAACTTTTAGCAAGAGTGAATGGGCAAGCATGCAAGAGCCCATCATCAGTTGGAGCTGCGGACTTCTCCTTCAGTGGGCTCCATATTCCCGGAAACACCTCAAACCCTAACGGCTCGAGAGTGAGCCCAGTCAATGTGGCCCAATTGCATAGGCTCAACACCCTCAGCATCTCCATGGTGCGTATTGACTACGCACCATGGGGAATAAACCCTCCCCACACTCACCCAAGAGCTACCGAGATCTTGACAGTCATTGAGGGTTCGCTTCAAGTGGGGTTTGTGACCTCGAATCCCGAGAATAGGCTCATCATGAAGACCCTCCAGAAAGGGGATGTTTTTGTTTTTCCTATTAGACTGATTCACTTCCAGCGTAATGTGGGGACTAAAAATGCAGTTGCTATAGCTGCATTGAGCAGCCAGAACCCCGGGGTGATCACCATTGCTAATGCGGTTTTCGGGTCCAAGCCTGACATTAGTAGCGATATTCTCACCAAGGCCTTCCAGATTGAGCCCAGCCTTGTGCACAACTTGCAAGCTAAATTTTAGATATAGTAGTAATTGATTTCATGTGTTTCTCAGTTTTCCTTTTGTTTTTATTTACTACTTTTGTTTGCTACTTCCTTCACATTCATAGTTTTATGTAATCTACACCTTATTTTTGGAATTCATGCTGATGATGACACTATTTTCATTATATGTGGGCTAATTATGTTAACATGTTAAAATTTTAGTACACCCTCCGTCCTATAAGAATATGCGTTCTTGGTTGGGCACGTGTTTTATATAATCAAACTGCACAAACTTCCAAATATATAGTTGTATAATATACGCATACCTGGTGTGCTAGTGTAAATTAAATTCAAGTTTTAGCAAATTTGATGGTACAATATACTCCTTCTGTCCCTGAAAGTTTATCTCATTTTACCATTTCCGTCCATCCCACAAAATTTGTTTCATTTAACTTTTTAACATTTTTGACAGTGGACCTCATATTCCACTAATTCATTCCTACTCACTTTTTTATTATAAAACTAATATATAAAAGTATGACTCACGTTCCACTAACCTTTTCAACTCAATTTTCATTACATTTCTTAAAATCTGTGTTGGGTCAAAGTGGGACAATATTTGGGGGATGGAGGGAGTACTATATAATACTCCCTCCGTCCCAGTTTAAGAGTCACATTTTGCCATTTAAGTCCGTCCCAGTTTAAGAGTCACATTTAGAATCTACCATATTTGGCCATAAAAATTTAACCTCATTATTCTTCAAATTTACACTCAAATGCCATTACTTTTATAAAAATAAAATAAAACATAATTCTAAACATACAAAAAGTCAAAAGGGTCACACTTTTGCATTACCTCACTTCAATTATTACACACTCCAAAAACACTACCTCACTTCATTTATTACACACTCCACCAATTTCTTAAAACTCGTGCCATAACTAAATCTTACTCTTAAACTGAGACGGGGGGAGTATAATTTGATTGAAAAGATGTGTGGAAATAGAAAGACATAAATTATGGATAAGTCATAAGGCCATCTGCAACGCTGTCTCTTATCCGTACCTTAACCGTCTCTTAAATTACTATTCATGGGTCCCACTGTACTTTTTTACTTCATCTCTTAACTAAGGGACATAACCTGCAACCCTCCATCTCTTATCCGTCCCTTAACCGTCTCTTAAATTACTATTCATTCAATTTTATTTTTTATTTTTATTTCCAACAAATTCAATTAATAAAAACATACTTCATTAAATAAAATAAAATTAAAACACAAAATTCGTAAAATCCTAAAAAAATTAAAAATACATAATTTAATAATTTCCTCTGCCAAATTTTGTCCAAATGTGCTCCATTAGATCATCTTGGAGTTGGGCGTGGGCGGTAGAGTCACGTGTCTTTGCCCGAATAGACAACCGTTCTTGTATAAACGGATGCACTCCATTGCGAGGCGGACTACTTGCGGTAGAGCTTTCGGGGGCTTCAGGGTCGAACCAATTTCCCGCCTCAGGTCCTTCGTCTTGGACAATCATGTTGTGCATGATTATGCACGTATACATGATGTCGACCATACTCTCCATGAACCACGTACGAGTCGGAGCTTTCATTATGTTGAAGCGCGCTTGGAGAACCCCGAACGCCCTCTCCACATCCTTGCGAACAGCCTCCTACTTCTGTGCAAAAATAGTCTGTTTTGCGTTCACATGCCTGTTGCACGTCTTCACGAAGGTTGGCCACTTCGGGTAGATGCCGTCGGCAAGATAGTACCCCATTTTATACCGCCGGTTGTTAGCGATGAAGTTGATGGCCGGTGCTTTACCATCCAAAACTTCGGCGAAGAGATCGGATTGGTGGAGCACGTTTATGTCGTTGTTCGATCTGGGGACCCCGAAGTACTCATGTCAGATCCATAGCCGGTAGTCGGAAACGGCCTCGAGTATAACGGTGGGGTGGGTGCCTTTGTGGCTGCTAGTGTACGACCCCCTCCACGCCACAGGGCAATTCTTCCATTGCCAGTGCATGCAATCGACGCTGCCAAGCATCCCGGGGAATACGTGCACTTCTTTGTGAAGGTGGAGCAGAAACTGACAATCTGTCGTGCTTGGCCTCCGGAGAAATTCGTCGGTGAAGGCTGCCCGGACGCCTTTGCAGAATTGGATCAAGCACATTCTCCCAGTGCTTTCTCCAATGTGGAGGTATTCATCGAACACATCCGCCGTTTCTCCAGTCGCAAGTTGACGGATTGCTGCAGTACATTTCTGCAGCGTCGTGTGGCTGGGATGGCCGACGATGTCGAACCTTTCTTGGAAGAACTCTTCCCGGGCTGCCAATGTATTTGCGATGTGGAGAAATAGCGGTTTCCGCATTCGAAAATGTCGACGGAAGTAGGTATCTCCCCAAACCGGGTTATCACAGAAGTAGTCGCGGACTAACCTTGCGGCGGCTTCCTCCCGGTTACGATGGATGTAAGTCCGGGAGCGTCTTTGGGGCGGCGCGGCTTCCTCCGCCTCCCGGCGTCGATCTTCTTCAAGTGATTCTTCCATTATTCGACGCATTTGCTCATATGGATCCATTAGATCGATTAACTTTGGGGGAAGAATAAAAGAGTTGATTTGAGATGAAAATTGGAGTTGAAAGAGAGATGATTTGAGAAGAATAGATGTGTGTTTGTGTGTGAAATGAGGATGAAATATGAGTATTTATAGAGTAAAAAAATAAAAAATAAATAAATAAATAGGAAAACGGTCGAAAAATGGTAATATTACCGTTTTTCGTATTTTATTAAATTCGAATTTTAAAAAAATGATTTATTGCGTCAACGTGACGAAACCCACTCACTGGGCGATGAGTGGGCGTCACGCATGGCGCCGGAGCGCGCCACGTCACGCGCGCACGTGGCGAGACGTCTCGCGGGCCGTCTCGGAGAGACAAGTGTCTCGGTGGGCTGGGGACGCGACGGGATACTGCAACGCGTCCCGCGCGCGTCTCGTCACGGAGGAACGGGCTTCGAGCCACCCGCGTAACGCGTTGCGGGTGGCCTAAAACACTTGAGTTACGCGGGTGGCCTAAAACACTTGAGTAACGGCTATATTCCAAAGGGTTCGCCCAATATTCTCTGTCTCGATTCCGCCCATTATTTGTAAATGATTAAATGGTAAATGATTTTGGTGTAGACATGGCGTAGAACCGTTGCCGACATCAATTACCACTTCAATTATCTATTTCCGCACCTACTTACCAAATTTCCTCTTTTTTCGTTTAAATTATGTTGTAAAGTAATGTTTTTTTTAAAAAAAAATCGCTCTCTTGTCGGTTGTCACCCATTCTCCTATAGTCCTATTGGTTGGAAGAACAATATAGATTATAGTACCACATTCAATTCATATTTAGAGATCACCAATTATGGCGTCAAAACCGCGACGCCGATTTTTCGCCGACGCCGGTTCTGATGCCGAACCATTGCGACCGGCGTCGGCGAAATCGGCGTCAACTTCGGCGTGGCCATGCCGATTCTTGTGATGACGCCGGTTCTAACGCCGATCCTCACGGCGCCATTGTAGACCCCGGATCGGCGTCAGACCGGCGTCAGATTTTAATTTTTAAATTTTTTTTTCGAAAACACTATATATACGCGCTTTGAACGTCATTTTCATTCGCACCACTTGTTTTAACGAGTACTCTCTCTATCTTTCTTTCTGTACAAGATCAATAACGAGCAATGGAGAACAACTACGAAGGTACTCCAGTGACTCCCGGGGGATGGTCTCAGACTCCCCCAACTCCCGGGGTAGGGTCTCATACTCCCCCGACTCCCGGGGTAGGGTCCCAGACTTCCCCGGCTCCTGGGGGAGGTGGTTGGCCTCCGATGACCGGGTACTACAACATGTACCCGTGGCAGCAGATGATGCCGGGGTGGGCACCCGGCATGCAGCCCCCTATGCAGATGATGCCGGGGTGGGCACCCGGGATGCAGCCACCGGCGCAGCAGATGATTCCACCGCCGTAGGGGACGCCCGGGTGGACAACGCCTATCGGCCGACTTTTGATTTTTCCACCGGTTCTTCGCACACATCGACCCCAACGGATGCACAGTATACAGAGACCTTCTCCTTAGCGGACTTGGGTTTTGATATTAACGAGGTTCCGAAAACTCTCATTCAAAGCCAGGGAGTAGGGCGGGGTAAGAAGAAGGGCAAGGCCAAGAAGGTCGGCGAGTCGTCGCAGCCGGAGGAGGATAGCCGGGTCCGGAGGAAGTGGACGGACTCGGAGAACGTTGCGGTTGCCAAGGCGTGGGTGAGTGTCTGCGACGATCCTCTCGTTTCGAACAACCAGATGATCGTCAACTTGTGGGCCAAGATAGCCGCAGCCTACAGGGCATTTTGCCCTGAAGGGAGACCGCGCACCAGGGAGGAGTGCCGGAAGTGCTGGGACCGAATCAGGTCTGGCGTCTCTCGATTTTTGGGTTTGTGCGCCAACGCCCTCCGCATGCAGACCAGTGGCCAAACAGAGGAAGACTGCAGGAGGATTGCGGAGAGAGCCTACCCCGATCCGCAGAAGAAGTACTATGAGTTCACCTACTGGAACTGCTACGTTATGCTCAACGAGTCGGAGAAATTCCGGGCAAGTGTCGACGCTGGCTGGCCGAAGAAGCAGAAACTGAACTATACCGGAGATTATAGCGGCAGCAGCGGTGGTTCGACAGACCTCCCCGAGACGGCCCAGGAGGTCCCGGCCCCTCGTTCGTTCGGTCGCCGACCTCGCCCGGTTGGCCAAAGGCGGGCGCAACAGGTTGCGAGGGCGGGCACCCCGAGTTCCCAGGGGGTCCATTCGGCGTCCCCCTCGGCAGGTCTACCGAGGAGCTCAAATTCTTCGCGCGCCAACAAACGCGCACTCAAATGGTGAAGACCTTAGCCGACTTCCAATCGGCGGTGGATCCCGAGGTGAAGGATTATCTTCGTGTATTGCTCCAAAGCCAGCGTGAAGAATTGGAGGCGATGAGGAGGGAGACCGGCGGGAATAGCCGCGGCGTAGGTGGCGACAGAGGCGGCCGCGACGACGGTGAAGAAGGGCTGGGCGACGACGGAGACGAGGACGGCGGCGAGGAGTGATTTTTTTTACTTTTTTAATTGTACTTTTTAATTTTTGTACTTTTTTTAAAACTATTGTATTTTTTTTTAAAATTAATGTTTTAAATTTTAATAGTATTATTCGAATTTCCCGTATTTGTCTCGTAAATTAAATTTCGTATGTTGATACGATTGTAAATTAAATTATATAATTGTTATTAGTGATGTGGATAGGTAGTGGGAAGGCTATGTGAGGGCTATTTGATGTCCAGTTGATGTGGCAAGCTGATGTGGCAGGAGAATTTTAGTGCTGATGATGTGGCAGTGTGAAGGCTATGTGAGGGCTATGTGAAGTCCAGTCTCATTGTGGATGCTCTTACGGTGGTTTAGATTTCTACTGTGTGGGCTCTGGGCTATGAAGTGTTCCAGAGGGAAGCCCATGGCTACAATGGGCCTGAATTGGACCTAAGACATTTTCAGCATCATATATTCTTGTCATCTAAAGATTATACCACCAAAAACATTAACAAAAAATAGGTGTGGTTGTGTACTAAAGAAACCAAGAATTTGCAGTAATTATGAAAGGGACGTTAGTGTTAGATTATCATAATATGAGGCATGAAAAAATTGAACTATATTTCACGTTTTGTGTTGCTTTTGCACTTTTTCCTATCCCTTTTAAATCAGGCTGTCATTACTATATTAGTCTTCACACATGTGACCCAAGTTCACTTTTTCATGTTGAATTTTGTAACTTCTTATATATTCGTGTTATTTATTTGCAAAAAACAATAGCTTATCTTCCTCATTTCCATTGTCTTGATATGTACTTTGTATGTTCATAGTGAGCTCCCTATCAATATCGTAGTATAGGAACAAATTATATTTATTTATATTGAGAGAACGATAGTATTTAATTATTATTGAGCTTTGGAGTATTTGATTTGAGTATGGGATGAGATTGTGCAGGTGGTGTTGCATAACAAAGGATAGGATAGGATAGGATTTGGTCACGAGTTGTATGTGTTTAGAAAACTACACTGCCCTCCGCAAATTAGTTCGTACAAAACTACAGTTGTATATTGACATACTTCATTTTCAAACTCTTTTTAAAGTTCCGGAAAAATGAAAAAGCGTGCGGGAAAAAAGCATGCGAAATTGGATTACTGAATTTGGAAAGTCAACTTGGATTAAATACCTAAATATTAAAAGTAATTTAGCAAACTATTTTGTGGAATATTGAATCAAGTTTTTTTGTACGAAGCTATGTGCGGGAACTCATCTTTTCTGGAGTTATATTATAAAATGACATAAAATTAATCTTATTACTATCATATTTTATTTATTTATCATAATAAGATAGTATTAATTAAGGTGATTAAATATAATTAAGCTCTTAAAATGCACGTCTTCTGTGCATCCTTTGCTCCGTCGACACTAGAGACGTGCTCCTTTTTTTTGGAAAATAGAGTGCATGACTATATTACTGTATATCTTATAATTATTCAATTCAAATGGTATAAATTTGATGGATTGTATATAATGTACACGCTAAGTAACTTGGTTCTTTTTTGAGCATCTTTATAACTTATTAGTGTAATTTTGATGTGGAATATCCCAAAATGCAAATATTTGAATTCAATATATTTAACTAGTAGTTGCTCTATCATTATAAGTAATATGCATACTCGGCTTCATCCTTTAAAAATTGTAAGTATTTCTATTTTGGTGTTCCTTAAAATTATAGTACAATTCTAAATTGAACAATATATCATGCATACATATCATTTTATTTGCAACTATCATTAAAATTAACAATTTAATATTTATGACCACCCAATATTCACTATGCTACATAAATAAATTGTAATAATATGGACCACATAATCTACTGGCATTACTTCCTTTTACCTTTTTTTTAATTTCTCTTTATTTATTAATTACGTGTTAAAACTCGTACAGTTTCAAAACTGTTATTTTTAATGGACATACGGCTATTATTTAAATCTCAAAATGTCATAAGTTTCTTGCCAACACAACAAAAAAAAGCACCTGTATTTACATGGATAAGCGACTTTCTTACCATATTTACCTCCGACAAAATAATAAGATATGAAAATTTGAATTTGTCTTTTCTTTTCTTTTCTTTTCTTCCACTACAATTTGTTCACCATTCTGATAATATGAACATTTGTATTTGTAAGGGCATCCACAATGGGGCGCTCTATAGTCCGCCCTATAGGGCGCCCTATGCTCCGCCATATCAACATTTCATCCTTCTACCCTTCCAGCTACAGTGGGATGCCCTATAGGCTGCCCCTATAGTCCGCCCTAAGCATTTTATTTATTTGAATATTTAAAACACTACAAAAATTGAAAAAAAAAATCATTTCATTAAAAATTCAAACATTACAGTACGAAATAAAAAAAACTACAAATTCTCAACGGCGGTTACGGTCTCAAACTTCTTCAATCATGTCGTTCATGAGCTGAGCATGGTCTTGTTGGTTGCGCATTGAGGCATGTCTAGATAGAACCTCATTGAAGCCCATCGGTAATCCTCGAACGTGGGGCGGGGCAGCCGTGCTGGAGCTAGATCCACCTTCATCATCACCCCAATCGGTGACTCTTCCACCTTCGTGTTCGACTATCATGTTATGCAAGATGATGCACGCATACATGATATCGGCGATGACGTCCTTGTACCAGAACCGCGTCGGACCCTTCACTATTTCCCACCGCGCTTGGAGCATACCAAATGCCCGCTCCACATCTTTCCAAAAAGCCTCATGCTTTTGCGCGAATAAAACTCTCTTCTCACCCACTGGGCAGCTGATCGTCTTCAAAAAAATAGGCCACCCCGGGTATATACCATCGGCCAAGTAGTATCCCATATGATATTGGCGTCCGTTGGTAGTGAAGTCGATGGCCGGGCCGTTGCCATTGCATTGCTCGGTGAAGAGGTTAGATAAGTTGAGGACGTTTATGTCGTTGTTCGACCCCGCTACTCCGAAGTAAGCATGCCAGATCCAGAGACTATGGTCAGCGACGGCTTCGAGGATCATCGTCGGGTGGCTTCCCTTGTATCCACTGGTAAATTGGCATCTCCACTCCCAGTGCATACAATCGATGCTCCCTAGAATTCCAGGAAAGTCGTGCGTCGTCTCGTGCCTCTTCATCAGGGTCTGGCAATCCTCAGCAGTCGGCTTCGCAAATATATGTTACTATAAGCCTCCACAACTCCCCTACAAAAATTCTTCAGGCACTCGCGGCCAGTTGTCTCCCCGACGTGAATGTACTCGTCGAACATGTCTGCCGTGGTGCCGTAGGCCAACTGCCGGAGCGCAACCGTGCACTTCTGCAACGGCGTATGTCCGAGTATACCGATGTCATCTTCCCGATACTGGAAGTATTCATCACGTGCCTCCAACGTTTGGACAATACTGAGAAAAAGATCTCGTCGCATTCTAAAACGGCAGTGAAAAACCGTCGGGCCCCACCGTGGTTGCTCGTAAAAATAGTCTGCGAACAGACGTTGGTGAGCTACGTTGTGCTCGCGGCGGACAAACGTCCGACGTCGAATCGGACGCGGGATCTGCACCGCCTGGACCTGCTCCGCCGCTTCGCGCTCCATTTCGGCCAAGCATTCCGCCGTAGCCTCATGAACGCAATCAAATAGTCAAGGCCTTAGTAATGCCCTCAGAGGTACTCCAGTCGTCGCCGGGTCTCATTTTTTTTAGTGAGAAAGATTGTGAGTGAAATATTGGTGTGTGGGGAAAGTGAAAGATGGGAGAGAATTATTGGTGTGAGAAATGGAAGAGAAATGGGAGTTTAAATAAATAAAAATTTCAAAAAAAAAATTTCAAAAAAAGGAAAACGCGTTGCATCGTCCGCGGTATCGTCCGCGTGACCCGCAGTGGGGCGGACGATACCGCGACGATGCGTGTTCCGACGCCATCGTCCGCGGACGATGTATACGGCGACGACGATGCATCGGGCATCGTCCGCATGACTACAGTGGCGGACGATAGCCCGTCCGATGCATCGGGCGGACTATCGTCAGCCCCATTATGGATGCTCTAATCAGGCAAAAATGGGTAAAAATGTCAAAATAGTCGTGCGGCCGTGGTCCGTGGATCTTTGTCAGCATTGACTTTAAAGATAAACTGAAAATGTTAATGACCCACTTTCAACCAACAAACTGTAATATTTTTATTTTATTTTTCATATCAAATGTAAAATATAAACTATCGATCCAAGTTTAATACTCCAGACAAAAGTTGACTTTAAGGGAGAATTAATTTTTTTGTTCCACATGTGTTTTTTCTAAATTTCAAGATATACCGGCAGTTTTTATTTTCCTTCTTTTGTATTGTAAGATCGGGATGGAAATGTAGTTTGATTTGATCAAATGTGTTCGGTCTTAATGGAATTGGTTTTATAAATATTGTTTGATTTGATGGTTTTATCCATTATTTAATTTCAGATTAACGTACGTTTAGTCTTAATTTACGTCTTCCTTATGGTTTAATCCATTATTTAATTTCAGAATAATGCATGATTAGTCTTAATTTACAAGTCATGATCTTCCTCCGAAGATTAAAAAAATCGATTTCAATCTAATTTTGAATTAATATAATTTTGAGTAATCGAACACTTCCTAGGAAGACTTGTGAATCCAATCAAATTATCAAAGTATATATGTAATCGGATTGTGCAAGGGTATTTGATTTGATATATGAGATAGAGTATGTAAATCTCTCAGTAAGTAAGGGGGTGATTACATAATCAATCTAATTTTGTGATGACAAATAATTATTAAATCAAAACCATCAGCATGTGGTACCAAATTATTCATCGAATCAATATTTTCAAACAACTCATATCAAACGCTTCCACATATAGGTATTCCATATAACTCTTCGATGAAATTATAAATTTCACTTTAGTATATAGAGTAAAATTAGAATTACTAAAACAATTAGCTATTGATTGAATTTTCTAGATTACTAATATTGTTCTTGAAAATCACACAAGAACATATTTGTAAGTGATTGCATGTAAAATAATGTTAAATATGATGCTAATATACAATTAACAAGCTCCAAAATAAGGTCAATGAAGCCTATTCAAAGTGATCAAGCTGGAGTATCGAAATGTCTTCACAGTAAAGACGTTAAGGTTCGGTTAATTGGATACTGCAAGTTTTTTTATCATTGCATTGTGAAAATTCTTTGCAATATGTGTTCATATATAACACAAAATATATATATATATATATATATATATATATATATATATATAGGGGAGCGTTATTCTCCTATTCATCCCTTAGATCCTTTATTCTTCTTAACATGGGACGTTAGATCTCATTCATCAACGGTCCAGATGATCTGCATTACTACACTATAATGGTGCATTATTAGTCGGTGTGCATTATTCAACTGAAAATCTGCATTATTACACAATAATGGTGCATTATTAGTCGGTGTGCATTATTCAACTGAAAATCTGCATTATGAAATGACACGTGGCACCAATCTAACCGTCGGATGATAAAATCGTGGGGCTGAGATTAAAAAGAACAGCCCCACGATTTTGTCATCCGACGGTTAGATTGGTGCCACGTGTCATTTCATAATATATAGGGATGTATTCATTTCCTTTTTGTATTTTTTGTTCTTTGTTCTTTTTAATCTCAGCCCCACGATTTTGTCATCCGACGATTAGATTGCTGCCACGTGTCATTTCATAATGCAGATTTTCAGTTGAATAATGTACACCGACTAATAATGCACCATTATTGTGTAATAATGCAGATTTTCAGTTGAATAATGCACACCGACTAATAATGCACCATTATAGTGTAGTAATGCAGATCATCCGGACCGTTGATGAATGAGATCTAACGGCCCATATTAAGAAAAATAAAGGATCTAAGGGATGAATAGGAGAATAACGCTCACCTATATATATATATATATATATAGTAGTGATCTAGGGAAACCACTACTTAAATGCATAACTAGAGAACACGAATTTAGTTCACTATAAGAGTGATTTAGTTCAATATAGGAAGGAGTGACCCAAAACGCCTTTACAGTGAACTAAATCCTTCACGAAGTAAATACTTTCGTGAATACTTCACTATAATGGTGTTTTTGTTCACTCCTTCCTGTATTGAACTAAATTATTCTTATAGTGAATTAAATCGTCTAAATAATTAACTAGATCATTTTGATCTAATGACTAAGATTTGTTTTCTAGTTATACACTTAATATTAATTATACTTTGATCATCTATACATTTATATATATCATGAAGAACAATATCTTTGCAATATATGTGTATTTTTGTAATATTTGTTCTTTTCATCACATAATATATCTTGTTTTCTTTGTATAATGTACTCCTTAGTAAGAAGATGGTAATATGACACTATTAATAATTTCAAAAGAAAAGGTTACCTTAAACAAGCTACGGAGTAATAAATATCAGGTTACCTTAAACAAGCTACGGAGTAATAAATATACAATCATCAAATATGCTACATAGTTTATCTTTCAGGTTCGGCGTACCTCTCGATGTGATAGACCAGATCAGAGCCACATCGATCGAGTTGGGGGCAAAGGATGTGAGGTGGTGGAGTCTGACGAGCCATGGCGAGTTCTCTGTGACCTCAGCCTGGGAGAGCATCCGGACTAGATTGCCGAATAGAGAGATTTTTAGTCTTATTTGGAACCAGGGGTTGACTCCTACCATGTCGGTGTTCATTTGGAGGTTACTTTTTAGTAGGCTGTCGGTGGATGAGAAGTTGCAGAGGAGGGGAATTGAGTTACCGTCTAGGTGTCAGTGTTGTAGGTCTCCTTCGGTAGAATCTCTCAGTCATGTTTTCTTCTCGAGTTAGTCGGCGATTTCTGCATGGGAGTATTTCGATGCCTGGTTTCCTTCCTCGCACACACCGATTCACACGAGCACCGATATTGCACTTACACTAGGTCACTGGCGGAGGTCCTCTTTCCAGAGGGCTCCCGCCATGCACGTTAGTTTTCTTGTTCCTTGTTTGATTGCTTGGTTTCTTTGGACGGAGAGGAACGGTTGTAAGCATGGCGGTCGCCCTTTTCGTCATTCACATGTTATTTGGCAGGTCACTCATCATCTGCATGTTCTAGTTCTGGCCGGCAGGATCACCTCGACTCATTGGAGGGGATGCTCGCCGTCGGTTGATTTCATGCCTTTCTCCCCCAGACAGCGTGTTCTGCGCTCGCTCATGGTCCTATAGCATCCCCCTGATGCACCTTGGGTGAAGCTGAATACAGACGGTGCCTTCTCTACATCTACACTGGCGGCGGGGGAGGGAGGATTGGTTCGTGGGTCTGATGGAGGCCTTCTGCGGGCTTTTTGTGCTCCGATAGCTGCATCATAGAGCTTTGAAGTGGAGCTTTTGGCTCTGATTCGGGGTTTGGAGATGGCTATGGAGCTTTCTACTCACATTTGGATAGAGCTGGACTCTGCGGCTCTGGTTAGTTTGTTGTCATCTAGACACTTTGGCTCCGCGGATTTTAGACACCATATGGCTTTGATCCGGAGCATGACAGCTCAGCGGCATGTTCGATTCTCACACATCTACAGAGAAGGAAACAAGGCCGCTGATTTCCTGGCAGGTAGGGGGTCCAGACCCCTGCCCTTACATATTTTCATCCAGTCTCTGTGCCTCGGTACCTGAAGGCGCTAGTTAGGATGGACCAGCTGGGATATCCTAACTTTCGGTTCCGACGTAGAGATGTGGGTTGATCTAGCTCTTCTGGTGGTTGGTTTTAGTCTGTTTTCGTTTCTCCCTTTAATGTATTTAGTCATCTTTTTTCCACTTGATAGAATGGAGGATCCCGATTTGTGGGACCTCTATTTTACACGTTCATGTTCTTGTTTAAATCTTAGTCACTTTTGGGCTAAGATCATGTTTTTGGAACATTACATTTTGATTTTATTTACGGGTTGGGGGTCTGCCTAAACCCCTGCCCACAAAGGGCGTTTCTGATTAAAAAATATATATATATATATACACAATCATCAAAATACTTTTAAATGGATATCAATTTATCTTTATACAGTAAAGAATTCCAGTAAAACAACTGTAATTACTAAAAATACTTTTAAATGGATATCAATTTATCTTTATACAGTAAAGAATTCCAGTAAAACAACTGTAATTACTAATTAGTAGTAGTATATTATTATTCGGAATGATGACGAAATTTACCGCCTGTATATATATCTGCAGTTCCACTTATCAACCATAATCTATTTGCCTCTCTCTCTACATATACAGCTCTTCCTCAATGTTTCCCTTTCCTACTTGAAAACAATCCTCTCTCTTTCTCTCCCTATCTCTCTCTTCTGTTTCCAATTTGTGAGGAAAAGTTTTAGCAGAAATTGACAGCCCTCATAAATTTTCATGAATTTGCAGTTCCATTCTCGAAAAGATATGTTTTTTCCGATATTACACTCACTCTAATCTAATTTCTCTTCGTCCCAGAAATAATTTTAGTGCTTGGATCGCTCGGCATTGGTGAATTCTTCTTGGGATCTTGATATATCGGCTACTCTCTCTTGGTTATAGTTATTGGACTAAATTTTGTGAGTGTTTCGTCTCAAATGTTTTTTTTTACTTTTCATTAATTTATTTAATCAGTACGTATTTTAGTGAAGTAGTAGCTCAGCCGTTTCGTATTTTGTGGATTCAATCTGATTATAACGTTCTTGAGTGATCATAAATTTTGATTTCTTGAGTCTTGGGGGGTTTCGTTTGGTTCTTCTTGGAAATTGACAATTTCATTATATTCTTTGGCTTTTATTGTTAGCTAAATCTATGTTGATCAGTTACTCACTTGCTCCAATTTGAAATTGTTTCTATTTTTGTTTACATTTTCTACCCTATTTTTAACCATACTGTTGAATTGTTCTTCCTGTTCGAACTTCGCACTCTTGATCTCACTGTTTTAACATCCTCTCGTTGTTTTGGGGCTAAATTGAGGGTTAATCTGAATAATTGAATATCATGCTGCTGTGTTTAAAAGGTATTGATGTGTTTAGCTTGTTGTTTTACTCAATCTAGCTTATATGTGTGTTCAACTGCAGAATCTCCTCTGCTTTAAAAAGGAAATGAGGGATGTTTTCTTGGTTGGGAAAAACAGCATCTTCATGTTTGAGTCCGATGAGTCGATATGCCCCTATGAGCAAGGATGATGACCAAGGCTCCGGAGGGGAGGACGACGCGCTTCTCTGGTCCAAAGATCTCGAGAAGCATTCACACGGTGAGTTCTCATTTGCTGTTGTCCAGGCAAATGCTGTCCTTGAGGATCAAAGCCAAGTCGAGACTGGTAGGCACGCCACTTTTGTCGGTGTCTATGATGGCCACGGTGGCCCTGAGGCCTCAAGATACATCGCCGACCACCTCTTCAATCATTTGATTAGTAAGTCTTTAACTGGGATAAGTCTCGGAATGTCTGAGTTCAATGTCAAGTAGGACTTGTTTGCTATTAGTAATGAGAAACAACGTATTTGCTGATCATGTTCATCATGTTTTAACTTCTCTGGATTATGTTCACTAGTCTACTTTGATGATTTCGTTGCTGAAATTTATGTGTTATGGCAATTTGGGAAACCAGTTCATCACGACGAACCACTCAATGTTCGTAAGCATCTCTTTCCACTCGACAAGCTGTTAAAAAAGATTCTGGTCACCTATAAGCTTTAGATGCTATGAGATTTGTTAGCTGTGGCCTCTATGTTGCTAAATTCGTGTTTTTTTCCCTTTTCAGTTATTTTCTCAATAGAAAAGTTCAGGTAAGGGACTAATGCATGAAATTATTCTAAGATGGAAAGAAAGGGGCTGATGTCAAAGTCCTAACATGAATGCCTCTTTTTCACAGGACTTGCTCAGGAAAATGGAGCAATGTCGGAGGATATACTCAGAAATGCGTTTTCTGAAACAGAAAATGGGTTTCTTACGCTAGTTAGAAGAGCTTATGCAATCAGACCAGTGCTTGCAGCAATCGGTTCCTGTTGTCTGGTCGGAGTTATCTGGAAGAGAATGCTATACGTTGCTAATTTGGGAGACTCCAGAGCAGTAATGGGATGTTCGGACCGATCAAATAGAATTGTAGCCGAGCAGCTGACTAGAGATCACAATGCTAGCATGGAAGAGGTCAGAAACGAGTTGACTAATCTGCACCCCGAAGATTCACAGATCGTTGTGATGAAGCAAGGAGTTTGGCGTATCAAGGGAATAATACAGGTCCGCTTCATTTTTGTCCCATGAAACTGTAACAACTGAGCTTCAATTGTAGCAATGGTTTGAATCTTGAACTTGGAATGCGTCTGTATTATCTATACATAGGTATCAAGATCCATTGGTGATGCCTACCTCAAGAGGCCAGAATTTGCCCTCGATCCATCTTTCCCACGGTTCCACCTTCCCCAGCCTCTGCAGAGACCGGTTCTTAGAGCTGATCCAAGCATAGTGACGCGACGGATATCAGGAAATGATAAGTTCCTCATCTTCGCCTCGGATGGCCTCTGGGAATTCTTGACCAATCAGGAGGCTGTGGAGATCGTCCACAACAATCCCAGAGCAGTCTGTTTTTAATCTCTCAGTTCATAACTCAAAACTATTTTATTTTCATATAGTAGTATTAATTTTACATCCTTGTTTTGTGCATCACAGGGAATAGCAAGGAGGCTACTTGTATCAGCTCTGCAGAGGGCTGGTAGAATAAGACAGATGCCATATGAGGAAATCAAGAAACTCGATAATGGGGTCAGGAGACATGTCCACGACGATATCTCCATAGTAGTCGTCTTCATCGACCACGAGATGCTTGACGGTGATGAAGCCGCCGTGCCTGAACAGTCAGTACGAGGTTTTGTTGATTCTGTCGGACCATCGAACTTCAACTTCTCCTAGACTGATGCAGAACTGTCTGCTATGCCTGTGGAACTTCTTTATTTGGCCTGAGCCACGGGCGCACGCCCTTGGGAAATCGCCTAGACGAAATCATGCGTTTGTACAATCTTTGCCTAATAACACTGACTTATAGTTGTCGATCTTGATCTCCGGTTTTGTATAAACAGATCTTGTCATTATTCTTGAATCGTGTTTACTTAGTTTGAAAACCAATACTTGTTCCCAGCTCGAATTTGTCAATATCTTTGAACTCGTAACCTTTTGTTAATGAGATCAAGCACTTCACTTGCAATTTTATCCATCTTCCATTTTCTTTATCTAACTAAAAATCACAACGCTACCACGACAACACATACTCGTAACATTACATCTTATAAAACCTTGATACATGATACTACTATTTTGTTGCAGTTTATATATTTGGTTGTAAACCCACAAACTAGTAGCAAATTCCTTTTTTTCTTTAATCTATAAAGTTAACAAGTAAATCAATAATCTTAGATATATTCTGAAATTCCCCGAAAACTGAAATAAAATATCCTTCACTCAGAAAACAAAAGATGAACCATAATCACAAAGAAAGCAAAGACTGAATCTTGACATTACGAATTCCATACTAAAATTACAGTTTGTGCTCTTCATCCAAAATTCAAACCCAATAGTACCATCCGGAAAGCACAAAGTCTGCTACAAAAAAATTAAAATATTTCCATGTCCAAACTTCAAATTCTCGAACAGTAGACGACGACTCGATAAACGAACAAAACCGGAAGAAAAGCGAATGAAACATAGAGAGCCTAGGCAAATCATATCATGTATAATCTCCTCAAGCAAAGCCAGCGAACCAAGAGTTCGATGTTTAGAAGCATTTTCTGTGAACGATCGAAGGGCCAGACTCGTCATATTCTGCTTTGGCGATCCACATCTACAATAGCAAAACCAAGCAAAAACAGTTCATTGAAGTTCTAGTTTATGATGCACAAGCATGAACGCACAAGCATGAACATGAGCGGAGAAATGTTAAGTTGTGACCGTACCTGCTGGAAGGTGCTGAGAGAAGCCAAGATAGACCCTCCAATCCAGACACTGTACTTCCTCTCCGGCGGAGCCACCACCTTGATCTTCATGCTGCTTGGGGCAAGAGCCGTGATCTCCTTGCTCATCCGGTCAGCAATACCCGGGAACATGGTGGAGCCACCACTGAGGACAATGTTTCCATACAAATCCTTCCTGATATCAACATCACACTTCATGATGGAGTTGTATGTAGTCTCGTGAATGCCAGCAGCTTCCATCCCGATCATCGAGGGCTGGAAGAGAACCTCAGGGCATCTAAACCGCTCAGCGCCAATAGTGATCACCTGTCCATCAGGCAGCTCATAGTTCTTCTCCACAGCAGAGCTCGTCTTTGCAGTCTCGAGCTCTTGTTCATAATCAAGTGCAATGTAAGCTAGCTTCTCCTTGATGTCCCTCACAATTTCCCGCTCAGCTGTAGTTGTGAACATGTAGCCACGTTCTGTGAGGATCTTCATGAGGCTATCAGTGAGATCACGGCCAGCAAGATCAAGACGGAGGATTGCATGGGGGAGAGCGTAACCCTCATAGATTGGAACTGTATGGCTGACACCATCTCCCGAGTCAAGAACAATACCTATCAAAGAACATGTCAAGCATATGCAAATGGACATATGTATGATAGTCAGATAGATATAAGTTTTTAGCTTCATTACAAGATACTATCATTGACCAATTTTAGCCACAAGGGTTTATGCTAATGGCTTTTTAATCATATAACAGTAGGCAATAAGAATTGCTCGATAATAGGAAACTGATTATATCAATCAACAAAGTCACATTTTGCACGAAGCATGAAATACAGATTGAGTTATAATTTCTTCCTTACCAGTTGTACGACCACTGGCATAAAGGGAGAGAACAGCCTGAATTGCGACATACATGGCAGGGGTGTTGAAGGTCTCAAACATGATCTGAGTCATTTTCTCACGATTCGCCTTTGGGTTGAGAGGGGCCTCTGTCAAGAGGATGGGGTGCTCTTCTGGGGCCACACGAAGTTCGTTGTAGAAGGTATGATGCCAGATCTTCTCCATATCATCCCAGTTGCTGACGATACCATGCTCAATCGGATACTTGAGGGTCAAAATACCTCTCTTGGATTGAGCCTCGTCACCAACATAAGCATCTTTCTGGCCCATACCAACCATGACTCCAGTGTGGCGAGGGCGCCCCACTATACTCGGGAAGACAGCTCTCGGAGCATCATCCCCAGCAAATCCAGCCTGAAAGTCAACAATGTAATAAGTTAAGGTTATTAAATCAACAAAAATCCGAACTGATAATCAAAAAACGAGGTTTGTTAGGTCAAGGAAAGCAAGATTACCTTGACCATTCCAGTTCCATTGTCGCAAACAAGGGGCTGGATATCCTCTGCATCTGCCATCGCTTAATGTTATCTGAAGACAGTAAAACAATCCTTAGATCGTCAACATAGACACACATCATGCATCTGAAATCAAGAAAACCAAAACCCTAACAATGACAATGCAATGTGCCATTTAAGAAATCACAAAATTTCAAAGGACAGACTAGAATCTGATTGACATCACTTGCCAATACAAGATCCATAAACATAAGCAAATTTCGACATTGAAAATTATTAATTGCACATAATCCTCGATTTGATAAAGACTAAAAGTGAATCTAATTGACTTGGATTTTGACTCAAGAGCAGACTCAAAGATTAAGCAGCCAATTGCTAATTACAGTATTGCGAACAAAAAGGATCTAATCAAATAATGAATTGGATCATTCACGTTTCTATCCAAACTTCAGCTATAAATAGGAAATTTCCGATTATAGCAACTTCAAACTAGATCCTAATCGAACACAAGCAATCAAATACAGAACTTCACACAAGAAGTATCACTGGAAACTTTGAATTTCACTTATCAAAAGTCACGCAGGCACAAGCCACAATTCGAAACACCCATCGTCAGATCCACAAATAAGAAGCTCTATAGAAACATAAATAACTAGATCTCATACAAGAACAACAAATCGAGACCACCAAAAATCGTATAAGATGAAATAACTAAACTAGATTTAAAAAAAATTAAAACAAATCGAGTCATCGTAACGAAGATTTGAAATAATGAAGACAAAGATTGGACCTTTGAGGAGTTGCGGAAGATGATTGTCAAATTCTTTGCTGATTCTGTGCAAGCGACTCCGAGAGAAAATGTGGACTGTGCGAGACTGTGAGTGCTTTTCTTTCGTCTTGGTTTAAAAAGAAATGCCGGCCCTTTCCTTTAAATGAAACCTCATCCTCACATTAAATTCAGATCAAATTAACCTCAAATTCAAGATTATAAGATCTGAGCCGTTGGATTGGATTCGTGAGTTGTGGCACCCACGACAGCATTGTGAACGTAGCTGGCGACCCTTTTGTCTATTTTAATAGGGATGAACAAAATGCAGAAAATCTTAAAATATAGTAATTCGAATTAAATTGAGATTTATATTTTGATTTTGAATTTTTTAGATTTACAGTTCGAATATAAATGGATTTTTAAAAGATACTTTGATATTTTAAATTTTGAAGTAATTTGAAATCTAAAATATATTTATATACTATTTCATATACGGAGTATATTATACAATGATGTCTTCATCCTTTAAAAATACTAGAACTATTAACTTTTAAAGAGATATGAGTTTTATTCATTAATTTAATTTTGATTTAAGGTTTGTCAGTATTAGTTAAAAAAAAGAAAGACACATGAGTTTTAATACATTAATCAAAATAAGAGAAAGATAAATAAAAATTGAAATATTGATAATGCATAATGATTCTCACTTCACTAAAAAGAAAAAGGATTTCTAAAATGTAAAGGACAAAACTTATAAGAGGGATACTAAAAGTTCTATATCATCAATATTCATCCAATTAAATCATATATTGTTTGATGATTTATCATAACAACCCATTCATCCAATTAAATCATATATTGTTTGATGATTTATCATAACAACCCAACTACGTTATTATATATTTGTTTACATTTTTCTAAATAATGATAATAATTATTACTCCTATTATATTATCAAAAAAATTATAAAATTTTTAAAAATGATAAAATAAAATATAGCAAATAAAAAAATCATGAATTGCAACAATTAAAATACAAATAATCTTGGGAAGGATTAAATTTTAAGAATTAAAAAATGAGAAATTATAGAGTATAAGAAAAATTATACTACAATTTAGAGAAAATTAGAAAAAAAAATTTGGAATAAAACTATAGCAAATGTGATCTCTATTCATAGAGGATGAAAAAATATGAATTTTAATATACAAGATATTTGAATAATAATAAAATATTTATTAACTAATGAAATTGTAACTAATGGCATAACCTCATTAGTCAATAAAATAGACTGAGGGAAGATCATTAAGTGTTATTTTACCCAATGGTCATAGAAAGTGAGTGATCTTCTCTACTAAATTTAGGAGTATAGCATTTAAGAGTATTTTCAATGCATCCATTAGTCACTGTAAGTATGATTTGATTGATCTGACAACTCTTTATGATATATACTTTCATATTCCATTACAAATGAAATATTTGCTTTTTGCAGGAGATTTATATAGTGTTAGTTTTGTGAATTAGTGTGAAAAAAAATAAAATAAGAGAGATGAAAAAAAAGAGATGATGTTTCCATTTTAAGAAACATTTCATTTTTAATATCACAATCTAAAAAAACACTTTATTTTTAATGGGACAGAGAGAGTATTATATCCACATTAGTCATGTGTTAATATAATAGTATTATATAATGCTCATACAAATCATACAATACAGTGAACAATTTTATGAAACTGGCGAGAAACTGGAATCTTCGGGGCGTAGGCTTTTATATGTGTGTGCATTGATGCATAGATTAGTCCATTTATTGACCGAATTTGGTTAGAATGACTAAGATTTGTTGGATTTTAATGTGTTATTCAATTTATTAAAATAATCAAAGAAATATCATATCAATTGTCAAACAAGAGCAAAAGTTAAACCAAAGGCCAACTCGTCGGATTTGAGGCCTATTTAAATTGCAAGCTAATGAGATTGCAAGTGTATTAAATTATAAATTTCTACCATATCTCTCTTAATCTAGCGACTATTCCGATCAGCATGGAGTTTCAACTTTCAAGTGACATTGATATCATTTCCAAGTTAGATATCCGTCCGCCATTAAATTTTATTATTTTTCTTTTTTCTTTCATTCATCAATAAATATCTCTTTTCACTTTTATTATAATTGGTAAGTAGATCTTATATTTCAATAACTTATTACACTCTTATTTTAAACTAATATGTAAAAATAGGGTTCACATCCCACTAACTTTTTCTACCAATTTATTTTTACAAAGTCAAACAATTTATTAAAATTTGTGTCGGTCAAATATGAGACCTTTAATAATGGACGGAGGGAGTATAAATGTATAAGTAATATACAAATTTAAATCTTTAATACTCCCTCAATTCTATAGTAAGAATCACATTTTACTTTTTTTTATCATAAATAATAAGTAGGTTCAACATTCCACTAATTCGTTTTACTCACATCTTATTAAAAAACCAATATAAAAAAGTGTATCTCATATTCTACTAACTTTTCAATCCACTATTCTTTATTTTGCTTAAAACTCGTGCCTACAACAAGAGTGACTCCTATTGTAGGACGGATGAAGTATTTCATTTCTTTGAAAAAAATTAGTATGTACTTCCTCCGTCCCTGAAAAGTATGAACTCATTTCTTTTTAGCATATACCTAAAAAGTATGAACTTTTTAATTTTGAAAACTCATTTCTATCTACTGAACTGAGACCCGTTCTCCATTAATAATACTTTTAAAACTTTTTCTTTCTATCTCTCTTATTTTACCAATTATGCATTAAAACTCGTGTCAAACTCAACGTTCATACTTTTCAGAGACAGAGAGAATACCTCATTTGTCATTTTGAATTATGCCACATAATAATGCACATTAGAACTTTTATTTAGAGGATACATGTACATTTACCGTTATTTTACACACTAATATTTATTTAAATACGTGTATTTACTTACAAAATTCATTTTTTTCTAAAAATTTTATTTAAATTTGTATCACATCACAATGCGTATATATTTTTGGGAGGTGGAAAATATAAGTTACTCCCAAACTAAAAGTATTATAGAAGGTATAAATAAACCGAATAGCATATCCTCTCTACAGATTAATGAGGACGCAATATTTTGTTGTAAAAGTGGGAGAAGAATATGAATAAAAAGGCGCCATGCGGGGCACCGCACACCTATTGTACAATCAGGGGTAGACTCGTCTAATCACAAAAAAGTCTTCCAACACCTTTTTCTCTCTCATGGAAATTTAGTGAGGGTGGGTAGAGAGAGAAAGCAATGATAGACAGCCACATTGAAAAGCTCGTGCAGATTCCAACTCAGCATTCCGTTTCTGAGAGCATGTCGTCCACGTGCGACCTTTATGTCGACTCGTGTCCGTTTCCGCCGACCCTAGTTTGGCATTCCGACCGGTAACTGACCGATGTAACGTGCAGTGCACATCACTACGACTGTGATATCATTTTGTCACACATTTTCCATAGCGTTAAGCTTACCCATTCACTCACTATTCAGCTTTAAGGTTACACAATAACATTTGTTGCTAGAGATTAAGCAAAGCAGTAATTCTATTGTTACCAGATTTTGTAAAAATAAAATACTGATTTACTTGAAAAAATCTAAGCAAATATAATATATCCCTCTGTTCACTTATATTTCACCGGCACGAATTTCAAGTTGTTTGACTTTATAAGGTAAAGTGGGTAGAAAAAGTTAATAAAATTTGAAATGTACTTTTATATACTGGTTCTGTAATAAAATGTGAATGAGTTAGTGGAATTTAGGTTCGACTTGCCCAATCTAGTGTTTAAATTGACATATAAATATTCTGTGTGGCCCGTTCATAGGGCAATGGCCCATTGTAATAGGGCAAGAAAAGGGTGTATTACTATCAACAAAAATTCAGTGATAATAATAAAATGTCAATCTTAAATTAACTGAAATTACTAATATAGCCTTCAGATTCAATACACCATAAAAAGTCAGAGGATAGTTTTGGAATTTCACACTATAATCTGGTAGTATATAGCATATCAAACATATATTATTAAAGACTATAGATAATATGTCGTCAATTCAAACACCGTAAATAGAATTAGAAAACCAAGAAAAAGCATTGTAAATGATTGTGCTCTTATCTAAATGAAATATAAATTCCAATTTAAACACACCCTTGTAAAATGAGATATTTATTGGCATTGATTTTATTGATTATGTCCATCTTAAATTGATATGTCCAAAGCGATTGGAATGCATGATGCGATTAAAAAAATGACTTCCAAGGTAGATGAATAATGGGTAAAGTTATTATTCCTAATTTGATTATAGTATATCCTGAAGCAGGGACAGAGCTAATTCAGGGCTAGAATGGGCTTAAGCTTAAGCCCAGCCCCATTTTGTTCATTTTCTTGCATCAAATTGATTACCGACTTTAATATATATTTCAATACTACTAGGGGTCGTTTGGTTACCGTGTTATCTCAAGTTCCAGCCGTTAATCACACTTTAACCAGGTGTTCGGTTTCCATGTTAGTTTTCGTTGGGCCCGTTGCCGGCCCGGCAGGCCCGCACTGTAGATACTCTTCACATAAGATATCTAACTCAGTGATGGGGTCCGTTTATAAACATGCGTTGCTATTTGTGTGTGATAAGTCCCCTCTTGTCCTTTTTGCCCTTGTTACAATCCCAATTTTTCGGGACATGAACCATTCTCTGAAGTAATGGGCGAGGTCGGATTGCTACGGCCCCGCGACGGATCGATTTGTGCTGGAAAAGGAGGGAATAGGAATGGGAGGGTGAATTAGGGATCTGGGTTAAATTAATCGAGCAATTAGTGGTGAAATTGACGGGGTAGTGAAATTGGGGGAGGGAATGAATGATAAGCTTTGCCTCGTCGGAGAATGGAGGCGGCGGATTTTGTAGGGGTAAACGGAGAAGAGGTGTGGAGGTTTAAGGATAAACGTTATATTCTTTTCTTTTCCTCCTTTTCTTTTTTTTTTCCATGAAATTGATGACTCCCCTGAAATTGAGATCGGAGACGCGGAGGTCGTGGGAGATGAAATTGAAGACGGGAGCGAGGTCGGATTTGATGTCGGAGGTGAGGACGGTGGGGCACATGCCGAAGATTCTGCCGAGGTCCTTGAGTTGGATGCCCTTGGACTGGAGGAAGGTGACGATATCTTGGATGGCGTGGAGGGCGGGGTTGACGGCGAGGGTTATAATAGTCAACTCCAATTTACTATTTCTATTTAACAAGGCTACCAAATAATGGACCCATGATGGGCCGTAAAAGTCTTTGAAGCAACCAAACAACTAGTTTGTGTAATAAACATAACCTCTGCCAACAGTGAAGCCCGAACATAGCGATAACCCATGTTGGGAACCAAATGACCCCCTAGTAAATTTTTCGTTTCATATATGAGTCACGATGTGAGAATACAACAACTCAGGCAAATTTCATGCTGCCCATGAATACTAAGGCACCATTTGGTAGCTAGATCATGTTTCGACTAGTCATGATATAACTATTGATAGTTATCATAGTTTCGATTAGTTAATTTATCTTAATTGGGTGTTTGGTAGCTAAAGATAATTGTGTTTTATCCTTTTTAGATGTTTGAAGATAAATGGAGCATACTTTTTTAGCTGTATTGCAGATAAATGGTGCCTACTCTTTTGGGTATTGCAGATAGATACCACCAAAATATGAATCAGTAGAAAGAGATGAAAGTAGATATATCAATAAAAAATCAGTCATCGTGGGTATTGAAGATAAATGGAGCATACTCTTTTAGGTCATTCACAATGGGCTCCCTAAGGCGCGCCCTGAATCCCGCCCTATGCATTGCCACGTCAGCGTTTTATCCTCTTGCTCTTCCACCTGCAGTGGGGCGCCCTAAGCATTTTCTTCCATTTGAATATTTAAATAACTACAAAAATTGGGAAAAACCTTCATTTCATTTACAAAATTAATACATTACAATACAGATTATAAAAAAATAGGCAAACTCAGCGACGGCGGTTACAGGCCCACACTTCTTCAATCATGTCGTTCATGAGCTGCGCATGGTCGTGTTGGTTGCGCATTGTGGCCTGTCTAGATAGAACCTCGTTGAAGCCCGTCGGTAATCCTCGAGCGGGGGGCGCGGTCGCCGTGCTGGAGGAGCTGGATGCAATTTCGTCATCGGTCCAATCGGTGATGCTCCCACCTTCATGTTCGACTATCATGTTGTGCAAGATTATGCACGCATACATGACATCGGCGAGGATTTCCTTGAACCAGAGACGCCCCGGCCCTTTCACTATTGCCCACCGTGATTGGAGCACACCAAATGCCCGTTCCACATCCTTGCGCGCCGCCTCCTGCTTTTGCGCAAAGAAAACTCTCTTATCACCAATTGGGCAGCTGATCATCTTCAGAAAAACAGGCCACCGTGGGTATATGCCATCGGCCAAGTAGTACCCCATGTGGTATTGGCGCATGTTGGCAGTGAACTCGATGGCCGGGTCGTTGCCGCTGCATTGCTCGATGAAGAGGGTGGATGAGTTGAGGACGTTGATGTCGTTGTTCGACCCGGCTACACCAAAGTAAGCATGCCAGATCCAGAGCCGATAGTCAGCGACGGCTTCGAGGATCATCGTCGGGTGGCTGCCCTTGTATCCACTAGTAAATTGGCCTCTCCACGCCGCCGGACAATTCTTCCACTCCCAGTGCATACAGTCGATGCTCCATAGCATCCCAGGAAAGCCGTGCGCCGTCTCGTGCATTCTCATTAGGCCCTGGCAATCTACAGCCGTCGGCTTTCGCAAATATGTGTCGTTGTAGGCCTCGACAACTCCCCTACAAAATCTCTTCAGGCACTCGCGGCCATTTGTATCCCCGACGTGGAGGTACTCGTCAAACATGTCAGCGATGGTGCCGTAGGCCAACTGCCGGAGTGCAACTGTGCACTTTTGCAACGGCGTAAGCCCGGGTCTACCGATGCCATCTTCCCGATACTGGAAGTATTCATTGCTTGACTGCAACGTCTGGACAATGCTGAGAAAAAGGTAACAAGGCATTCTAAACTGATGGCGGAAAACAGTCGGGCTCCATCGTGGTTGCTCGGCAAAATAGTCTGCATATAGACGTTCGTGAGCTGCGGCGTGATCGCGTCGGACAGACTTTCGACGTCAAATAGGCCTGGGGATCTGCTCCGCCTCCGCCGTCGCTGCCGCCGCCTCCTTGCGTTGAATTATGGCTAAGCATTCTGCCATTGCGTCGTGCACGGCTGCATTTAAGGCTTGAGTCAAGGTCGGACTACCGTCCACCGAGGAACTCCGGTCGTCGTCGTGGTTCATTTTGGCTTGTGAGATTTGGAGAGATGTGGGAGATGAGAGAACTGACGCGTGAAATGTTCGTATGAAAAATGGAATGACAAACGAGGTTTAAATAGACAAATATCGAATTAAAAAAAAAAAAAACGCGTTGCGTCGTCCGCGGCTCCCACAGTGGGCGGATGATGACACCTTCGTCCGCGGACTAAGCGTCGGGCGCGGACGACGCATCGTCCATCGTCCGCGGAGCCACAGTGGCGGACGATAGCGCGCCCGATGCATCGCGCGCGCTATCATCCGCCCCATTGAGGATGGCCTTAGGACATCCTAATCGAGTATATGTTTGGAATAGCAATTACAAATTGTAGAACATCCTAATCTTGTCAAAGATTCAGAAATGGAATCGCCGGAAAAAAAATCAGAAATAGAGTCACCGGAAATCACCATCGGCAGGCAGATTGAGAGAAGAACGAAGAGGTCTCTATCGCAAGTTTGAGAGGAAGAAGAGAAATCTAATTACGTATTGAGGTATTCATGTTCTGATTATGTTAGAAAAATTGAAGGGTAAAAATGTATTTTCCTAAAATTAACTTGGTAGATCAGAGTTGTAACTTAGCAAATAGATAAGTAACATTAATGGTTGAAACATAGGCTTTTGAGAGGGCTTCATGCGGGCTGGATATAAAACACGAGCTACACAGATATATAACATGGCTACCAAACACATGCATTAACATGGATAAACCCCATTATCTAGTTGTAACATAGCTACCAAACGGAGCCTAATACTAATCGACATAATTGAATTTTCAATTATATCGTGTTATTATATTTTTGTATCATGGCTTGTCACTCAATCTGGCACTGATTCAGATATGATAAATAAGCAAAAGATTTGCCTGAAATTTGGCAAGAAACTAGAAATTGGTGACCCTCGAAATTAGTTAAAGGCCCAAATTGCCCAATTAACATTTCAATATGACACACATAAAAAAGAGAATATCCATAATCCACAAAGAAAGTTTGCAACGCACAGGTACAACTAGATGAGTTGCGCAATTTTGCACAAACAAACAAATCACGTGAAGAAAGCAAATTCCCAAATTTATCATCAATGATAATATTATAATCCTATCCTATATTGGTGTAAAAATCAAATTAGTACTCCATTTTTTTTAAATCTTGCTATACTGCACAACTCTTTTCTCACGTTTATTTAAAGGCATCGCATTGTATACCGCGCACGGTGCACCATATAAGCCATAGGATGTACGTTACTCCATAAAATAGAGTTGTTGCATGAATGACTATATCCTCATTCATTCCATCGATTGGCCGATTTTATTCAACAATTTTTTCTTACCATTCATTCATTCATCATCTTCAAGGAGATTGAAAGCATCAAAATTAGACTTGATGATATTATTTTTGGAGAGCATACTCTATAATTGTGTGAGAGAGATTTACTTGTAGTTTTGATGATACATATGTATATAATAATATATAGGGGAGGTTTGTGAGCATAATATACCATTACTTGTGTAAGAATCACTTGTAATCTTGTGAGCGCAATATACCATTAGTACATGGAATGCTGTGAATGCGAGCATAGGGTGGCACTCCTTGTATTAGAATCACTTGTCATATGATTCTGTTAAGAATCATTTAAGAGGTTTGTGAGCATAATATACCTTGTAAGAATAATTTAAGCATATGAGATACTTGTGAGCATATATATATATATATGATTCTGTTAAGAATCAGTTGTGAGCTTTTTAATTGCGTGACACATAGGATAGGATGTGTATGTGAGTACTAGTATTAAACAACAAAAATCGGAAGTTACTTCAAAATGAAAATAAAAATTAAAAGTTACTCCAAAAACTCATTACTTGTTTCAGAAATGATTTAAATGGCGACCTCAATTTCAAGTCAGAATGCGTAGTACTGATCGTACGTCCTCGCATCCTTTTTCTGCCGCAGTAATTTTGTTGTTGATGGTGGATGCGGATTTGCGAGAGCCGAGAGGGCAAAGTAAATTAAGCAAAAAATGCAGGAAACTGTACAAGGTCCTTCGGCTACTTGTGGTCAATAAAATTGGTGTGTATTCTATCGATTTCTCTACTTCTGAAGGAAAATAAGTTGCAATCGACATGATTTAGTTTTGTTATAATCGGTGGGTATCTGTAATCGCGAGGCTGAAATCGATCGAGAGAGTTTCGTGCGAAGAGAGAAAATTGAATTTTATTGATTGAAGAAGTCGAGCTAAAGTGAAAAGAAAACTGAATTGAAACAAACTTAACTACTATTTAAGCTGACTCATCTAACGGCTAGTTAGATCTAACGGCTACGACTTAATCTCTAAACTAACAACACATCGGACGGCTGCTGAACATTTGAAGCTCGAGAGCAGCTTCAATGACTTCCACCTTCCTTTTAACTTTGATTTCTCAAGCCCGAAGCTCTAGTGTAGTTGAGTGATCACCATCCTCACAAATCTCCACCTTGATTACTCAACTCGCTACTACTCCATTCTGCATAAACCAATGAGTTTCATGCACAACTCTAGTTTGCTTTTAGGCAACGGCTTTGTTAGCATATCAGCCGGATTTTCGGTTGTGTCCACTTTGAACACCCTCACTTCACCTTCTTCTATCTTCTCTCTGATGAAGTGTAGACGCACATCAATGTGCTTACTTCTCTCGTGATATACTTGATGTTTAGCCAACTGGATTGCACTTGTATTGTCACAACCAATAGCTACAACCTCCTGATTCACTCCAAAATCTGCCAGTATACCTCTGAGCCAAAAACTTTCTTTAACCGCAGCTGCTAAGGCCATGAACTCAGCTTCAGTTGTGGATAACGCAACAACTGCTTGAAGGCTACTTTTCCAGCTTATAGCAGATCCATAGAGCGTAAATACATAGCCAGATTGAGATCTTCGAGTGTCTAAGTTGCCAGCATAGTCTGAATCAGACCATCCCATTAAAGCCTCATCTGTTGACTCTCTACCTCCATCAAACAGAATCCCAATGTTGCTGGCTCCTTTCAAATACTTCATTAACCATCTCAAAGCCGACCAATGTTCCTTGCCATGGCCAGACATGTATCTGGAAGTTGCAGAGACAGCTTGTGCTATATCAGGCCTAGTGTTGATCATAGCATACATTGCACTTCCTATTATGCTTGCATATGGAATTCTCTGCATCTCAGACTCTTCTTCATTTGTCTTTGGCTTTTGTTCCATCGAGAGCTTGTAGTGTTGACCCATAGGAATGGACACCTGCTTTGTATTATCAAGTCCAAAATTTCTGAGTACTCTCACAACATAGTCTGACTAAGTTAACCATATCCTCTTCATTCTTCTATCTCTGATAATGGTCATCCCCAGAATTCTTTTTGCTGAACCTAAGTCCTTCATTTCAAACGCTGACTTCAGAACTTCTTTAACCTTCTGGATTTCACTCTTACATGCTCCAACCAGTAGCATGTCATCAAAATAATACCTGTTGAGTTGCTTGACGATGAGTGCTTCCGAGTAGGAAGTTAAATTGGAAAGAAATTGTTGGGAGTAGAAGAGGAGAATGTGGTGGAAGATGATGAAATTGTGACTAAACTGACGCAGGCAAGGGATGACGAGGAAGAGTACATTCCGGAATGGATTGAAGAGATGGAGAAGATGATGGCGGGAAATGACAAGAAGAAAACGCTTAACAGCAACTTCGCTATGCCATCGTTTGTGTTGGGTGGGGTCGATTGTCCTGACCCCTTTACTACACAGCAAACACATAGGGCAGAGGGTAGTGGTTTTGGAGAGGAAAACAACAGTGATGAGAGAGTGCATGATGCCCCAGTTGTTGATCAACTGGTAGTTGATGATCAACCAGGAGACATGCCAATGCACGAGCCAAGAGGTGATGATGTCCCCGATACCATATCAAAGGATGATGGTGTTGCCGGACTTGAAGTCCCATCTAAAATGCATACTTCAGTCGGTGCAACTGGGACATCATCAGATATGGCGGCTGGTGGGGGAGTGCTGAGCAAGACTGAGGTATCAATTAACAAACTAAACCCTTTGGTGCTCTTACTTTTGTACATAATTAAAATGTTTTCAATTTTGGTGAAATTGTGTACATGCGTCTGAGACAAGAGTTGAAGATGGAGGTGGTGCAATTGTGGTGAGGAAAGATGGAGCTGGTACCGGCTCTAAGAGGAAAACCCAAACAGAGAAAGCCACCAAAAAGAGTGCAGCTGTAGAGGAGAGTGTGAAGGTATTTTCCTCTTAAACATTACTTGCATTATATACTATTTTTGGTACATTATTGCCATTGCATTTATTATTACATTATATGTCTGTCTGGCTATGTTATATAGGTTGTCTCCTAAATTAATTGGTTTTTCAACTCAGATACATGACTCGGCCAAGGGGAAACGCGCTGCGATTCAGGCGGACAAAACAACACAGCCTATTAAGGAGAGAGCTCCTAAGGGAGGGAAGGGAAAGCAGCTGACCATTCTAAAGGTGGTTGCTTAACTACATTATATGCTTGTATTGGTACATTATTTTGGTGGTTACCTGCATTATTTGGTTTTTGTTTTTTTCAATCAGAAACCTACTTCAGCTAAGGGGAAGGGCATTGAGATTGGTGTTGTGAAAACAACACAGCCATCTAAAGATATAGCTGGAAAGGGTGAGAGTGGAAAAGAGTTGGCCATTCCAACTGTGGTTGCTCAGGGAAAAGGGAAAGGCAAATAGATCCAACAGGATGAGGCTGGAGATGTGGTATGGAATAACTTATGTCATTCAAACATTAAAGTAATGGATATGTCAATTTTACCATGTATGGATGTTGCTCACTTGTGTTAACCATATCTTCAATTCGTGCAGGAAGCTACGAATCTTGCAACATCTCGATTGAAGAAAGCCAGTCTGGCTGCCCGGTCTCCATTCAACGAGCGGGCGGTTAGACTAACAGCCAAGCCCAACAATGTTGACAAGGAGGTCTACTACTGGGTTCTTATCACAGCTGAAACAAATAAGCAAGTTTTGTAATTTTGTTGTCGTTATTGTTGGCACATCAGTTAGTTTTGTTTAATTGTTTAATGGTATTCAGGGATTCTGTTGTCTACCAAGACAGCTTTAGGAAAACTGTGCAGATTGAGTTCCAGTGTTTAGCGCCTTTCAAGGATACTTGGAGCTCGTACCTGAATAATATGGAAAAGCTCAAGGCATCGGAGACTGTTTCCAGGCTATTCTTCTCAACAAATCCATGCGTGAGTGAAAAATGTTATACTGTCATTTACAAATTACTGTTATAATTACAAATAATTAACTAGTTTGCCAAATAAACTGTAGAAACACACCGTGGTGGACACACCTCCTGAATGGACAGAACAACGGCAGTTCGAGTCGTTCTGGACTCTACTATTCGAGGAAGTGCTTGGAATGGGTAGCTTTCAATGGGAGAAATATGACATGGTGAGCGATATTATAATAATGTGTCTGATATTCATTAATAATGTACACAATAATGTGTCATGTAATGTGCCTTTCATTTTGCAGTTCTTCTACCCAATTTGGGGTACGAGCCATCAGTACGTGGTCTGTTTCGATCTACCTGATGGCAAAATGAACATCATCGACCATAGTTTGGCTGAACCCCATGGCTCCTTCAGCGCAAAGTATGGCAAGACACCCTCCATTCTGGTACGTAATGTGGGTCTTCAGTTACGTTGCATTATATTAAACAAAATGTACATTATTTTGAGTTCTTACACAATTTTTCTATTTGATGTAAAAAAGTTCATGGCAGATGCACTTACGAAGTGTAAGGTTCCAAAAATGGCAGCGCAGGTCCGAAAATGTAGTACCCATGTCGTGACCATGCCCTAGAGGAACAATATCTGCACCATGGAGACGGGGGTCTATGTCATGCGGCATATGGAGACCTACTTTGGCGAGAGGGAGAAGGATTGGGAGTGCGGATTCAACGCCAAGGGGACAAAGAGCTTGGAGATGTTACGAATAAAGTTTGCAAAGACCCTCCTAACTTGTGCACATAACTCCAGAGGTGGCGGCATATACCAAACTCAAGCCACCAGGCATTGGAGAGAGAGGCCGCCCAAGTTCAACTTTGATAAGTAGGTAGACAATTATGGGCTGGAGTGATGGTATCGATGATGATTAGATACGCTATTTGCATGTGTTTGAATTGTATGGTTTTTCTGAAAACTCCTGTTGGAATGGAAACTAGCCGACTTGTGGCTTGGTATGTTTTGAACAATATGTAGTGTGCTTCTTGCAAACAGAATCATATTTTGGTATTAGTGTATGATGTCATCAACTCAAACTCTACAATTGATGTAAATTACCGAATAATGACACCTCATTCCTTAATAATGTAAAATAGGAAGGAAATAATGTAGAACAAGTTAACTAGATTATAATAATAATGTACAACAAACTGAATAGATATTGTATATAGAGTTATGCGGTCATAAACTCTCAAAAATATAATGGATGTAATAAACCGAATAATGTACAGAATGTGCTTATTAATGAAGAGTACTGGAGTAATAATGTACAATAAGTTAAGTGCTTGTGAATAATAATGTACAACTTCATGAATAATAATGTACATTAACAGTTTAATAATGCAATGTATAAAATATAGAATGTGTCTAATAATGAATTGTACTCGAATAATTTTATATAGTAAGTTAAGTGCTTGTAAACAATAATGTATAACTTCATTAATAATAATGTATAAACAATAATGTATAACTTCATTAATAATAATGTCCATAAACAGATTAAAAACGTAAAATTATTATGCATAAAATGTTGACAGTGGTAAGACTAATAAGACAAAGACAACGAATTGGATACTAAGACTAAACCGAAAAACATAACCAATAATGTTGTAAGGTACAAAATAATTCAACATTTCCTCTTACCCTTACGAAGCTCTTTCTCCTTCGCCATCTCTGTAAGCATTGGACAATTTCTAGAGTCGTGATGGCTCATCTCATCGCACGCTTTACACAGTCTAAGAGGCCTAGTAGCCTCCTTTATAGCCTTTTCTCTCTTAGAAATCAGACGGCTCGCTGAGCTGCTTGCGTGACCCTTGGTCTTGACAACATCCGGAGGATGAACCTCAACTACATCAGGCCTTACCATTCCATAAAACTCTTCAATCATTCGCCTCTTTTCCGAGGTGGACGTTGTAGGAGTTCCAGCTTGAAGAGAATTACCAAGTTCTTCCACACCACCTACGAATGCACGAAGCACATCAATGTTCGTCTCAAATCGTCGAAGAAAACCATAGAACATCGAAATCCCTTGATTTGAAACAGTTTGCCTATCGTCAACAATGGACCTGGTAGGTAGGGCGTCATCAAACTCCTCATGCACAGCCATGGCTAACGAAGTCTTCATCCATCTGTTTTCGCAGTATTTATCTGGAATTTTTTTCATTTCATTGTTTCTGAATAAAAAAAAGATATGGCTGCACAAATATCCCTGCCTACCGAAAAGTTTGCATTCGCACGAGTATGAGTCAGCAGTCTTATCGTGACTCACAAAATACGAATTGCGATTGATGTCCCCAAGCTTGTAGGTGTCAACCATATCCGTAGATGAAAATCCAAGCACGCGGCATCTGTCATTACCCTCAACAATTTCTTCTTGTATTTTCTTGAACATACTATCGGTGTACAACGTCGAAGCATGTTTCTCGAATGGCAAAGCAGTGGCCAATATGGGCAGGGCAATTGCATCGTGGTAGTCCAACTTTATTCTACTGTTCCGCTGAAATTCAACGGCATTGTTGAAATTCAAGTAGAATTCGGCAATGTAAGCTCGGGGCTTCAAAATTTTTTGTAGAAGCTGTTCTCCGATTCGGATATGGACGTAGTCCTAATCATCGAACCCAGTGGAAAATCTCTGAAGTATGCCGGTATCCAGAATTGCATATAGTCGTACAATGTGTTGAACCAGTCAAAGTCTTCCAGCCCACGACGTTCCACCACTCCATTCCACCCCTTTTCGAATTCGTCGGGTTCAAGCAAGTCCGACCAAACGCAAGCATTGAATTCCTTCTTGAAATCTTCGTCCCTCAACAACTTGTTTGGAACCCTGGTGGCCAACTTATGCATTATATGCCACATGCACCATCGGTGTCGAGTGCCAACAAGAACCTCTTCAATGGTTGATCTCATGCCCAAGTCTTGATTTGTTACAGTCATTTTGGGTGCTACACCCATACATTCAACGAAATGTTTGAACAACCAAGCAAATGCCCCTGTTTTCTCGTTGCACACCACTTCGGCGGCGAAGGTTACAGGTCTTCTATGATTGTCCTTTCCCGTGAAAGGTGTGAAGATCATACAATACCTACATATCACAGAGCAATGCATCATCAGCATCATTACCAACGAATAATGTATCATTAGCTACGTGATAATGTATAGGACAAGCGTTGTAATGCAGAGAGTAATGTACAATACATGTGTTGTAATGTACAATACAATTCATTGTAATGTATACATGTTTGTGTTGTACATGGAGTCAAACGCCACAATATCACCAAACATATGGTAATTCACATTCATCAAATCGTCACACCAAAAGAGAGCAACCAACTAGTTAGTAGCATTAACTTCGTATTGATATGTGAACGCCTCGGACATTTCCCTCTTCTTAGCCATATCATCCAACACCATTTGCACGTCAAATCCATGTGTGTATGCTTTGATGTCTCGAGAAGCGTTCCTGATATCTCCGACAGTGCAACCGATAAGTTTAAACCCACAGAGAATTTCCTTCAACACCTTAAAGGTAAGTGTGGGGCCTATATTAGCCTTGGAACAGTCAAGAATGAATTTGTGATGTACATCATCCAACATTCGATTAAGTGCCATAAAATACTGATGCCTTGACTCAACCATATAATGGTTATGAACCTCGTTGAAGTCCTGAATAATATAACCTGGAAGTCCTCATTCGGAGAAGAACTTGAACGATATACTCGCTTTATAACCACAACGCTTGGATAACCGTCCTCGTTCGACTTCTTCTTGCCTTCAATGCTTGGATATACGTGCATTCAATTGGTCATCCTCGTTCGACTTCTTCTTGCCTTCTCTATTACATACAACATAATACCGAGTTGTAACATCGTCCGTCTTCCTTATTCCTTGTTTGCGCGTATCAAAACCAACAGCGTCGGCATATACATCGTAAAATGCAAAAGCGAAATCTAGTGATAGGAACTTTTGACCAACGACGGGCTTCAATTCTGGAGAACATTCAGGAACAACCACCACTGTATAAAATCACATAAAAAACGGCTCAGCAAACATATACTCCATCCGTCCCGGACTACTCACACATTTCCTTTTCGGCACGGAGATTAAGGAATGAGTGTATAACAAAGTGAACAATTGCGGCTGTAGGTGATAATTTTTACTAAAAATGGAAAGAGTGCAAATAACTTGGGACGCCCAGAAAGGAAATAAGTGCAAGTAGTCCGGGACGGAGGGAGTACATTACAGATCATAAATCGTCCATTATTGAGTGAATAAAAACCATTACAAAGTAATATATGTACATTATGTTTATTAGTTAAAACTACTCCCTAGCCGAGATGATATCTAAACCCTAGATGAATGATTGAAACTCGTGGACTTTGACGCTGGTTTTGATACTTACTACATACTACACCCTAGCCCCAAGGATTGCTAAACCCTTGGCGAATACATGAAACGTGCGTCGAACAATCAAACACGACCAATCTTAAACTCGACCCTGAAATTGTATAACACATAAAAAACGGCTCAGCAAGCATATACATTACAGATCATAAATCGTCCATTACTGAGTCAATAAAAACCATTACACAATAATATATGTACATTATGTTTATCAATTAAAACTACTCCTTAGCCGAGATGATATCTAAACCCTAGATGAATGACTGAAACTCGTGGACTTTGACGACGGTTTTGATACTTACTACATACTACACCCTAGTCTCAAGGATTGCTAAACCCTTGGGGAATACATGAAACGTGTGCCGAACAATCAAACACGGCCAATCTTAAACTAAACCCTGAAATTGTATAACACATAAAAAACGGCTCAGCAAGCATATTCATTACAGATCATAAATAGTCCAATACTGAGTCAATAAAAACCATTACACAGAAATATATGTACATTATGATTATCAGTTAAAACTACTCCCTAGCGGAGATGATATCTAAACCCTAGATGAATGACTGAAACTCGTGGACTTTGACGACGGTTTTGATACTTACTACATACTATACCATAGCCCCAAGGATTGCTAAACCCTTGGGGAATAAATGAAACGTGCTCCAAATAATCAAAAACTCACAATCTTATATTACTCATGAATTTGTGTAACACAACAAAACAATACATACAGTCAGATTCTACAACGATCGATTACTCCAACAAATCGGTATTTCAGTTAACAACTCGGATTAATAATCAATGAAGGCAAAAATTTGATTACCTTCTTCCATTGTTCAGTAAAAACGAAAGCAATGACCGAGACCTCCCACCAATCGGTATATTTAGAGAAGAAATAAAAACCATGTCTTCTTCGATTTAGAAAAACATACAACAATTTAGGACTGACAATATCTTCAATTTTTTTATATGTAATTGTATAAGCAAATAAATTGAGAAGAGTGAAAGAAAAAATTGAGATTATGCAAGTTAAATAACTTGATATTGCGTGATGAAAAAGTATATTGCATAACACAACGTATGAAAAACTGACTACAACGCGTATATGAATGGTTCTAAAGTGACTACAACGCGTATATGAATGTGGTGTTTCCTAATTTGGCTTTTGTTCTTGTTCAACTTCAAATATTTATCAATTCCGTCCTTTTAATTTAGCCGAAAATTAATGAAATAGACGGCCCACTTTTAGTTTATTGAAAATTAAACAAAAATGTTATTACTATTTACTAGTATCATAATGTTTTCTCTTAAAACTCTGTGTTTCGTTAAACAAAAATGTTATTTAGTAGTATTTCATAATGTTCTCTCTTAAAACTCAGTTTTATGAGATGGATATGAAATCTCACATGGTTTTCCTCTTATTTGGGGGAGGAAGGGAAGGAGTATGGAGATGGCTATAAAATTGAAGTCAACATCTCTAGTTACAACTACATATATACCTATGCACTTTTAAAATGTAGCATGATTGATTTTAAAAAAAATAAATTAGTGGAACAATTAATTGTACGTAACACATGTCTTGGGGGAGGAGGATCCGTTGTCAATAAATGACACAAAAATAGAGCCATAATTAGTTGTGGTGAAAAATTTTGAAAAATTATTTAGAATGCAAAAGAAAGTGTATATATGTAATTTAATAAACAATTAACTTAATCATTTGATTTTTCAGGGCGCTGTCATTTGCATCTCTTAATTTTAATTAGGACCTCAAGAATAAAAATGATTTTTAAAATTTCGTAGTATATTACAAATATAAGGTAGCATCCTTAATTGTATTAAAAAATGTTCTTAGCCAGCCATTATTTTAGTGTTTGAGATGATAAATTCAATATTTTTTCTATAAATATACATCCAAACTAAAATCTCAACAAAGAATGATGAATCAGTATTCACTAATTAATGAAGCGATTCCAAAATTGGGAAGTGGGTTGTTATTTCATGCATGAAGCCATCAAACTCTGAATTGGGACTCCTCCATATTTCCTCCTCCTATTCTCTAAAACCAAAACCAGGCTCTCATGGGCATAGCTATCTCCATTTTCTTACTTGTTCTTGCCTCTTTCTTTCTTGGTTGCGGGCTTGCCGGTGAGCCTTCCCTGAAGTTTGTTGCGTCGGTTTTGATGATTTCTGCTGCGAAAATGTGGATTATTCCAACTTTGGGCTTCGTTTTTTATATAGCTGGAAAAAGTCTTATTGTTGCTTCTTCCTTGGTACCACATTGATTAACAAAATCTTTTTAAAAAGATAATCAATCAGAGAGCCTAATGTTGCCGGCTGTGTTTCACTTCACCATGGCAGCATCAGCATTTGGTTCAATCGAGCGTACGGAATTGGAAATAAAATTGCTTCAAGCGAAATGATACAATAACACATCTCTCCATGGTATGAACTTAAGAGTTGTTAACCAAACAATTGAATGTGGGCTGAATAGCCACTTTTTCAGCTCAAGCAAACAGTATTTTACATTAACTTTGCTTTGACAAGTCGAGAGTTCGAACTTAGGACAAAAAAACATAAATAGTTATTCCACTCTTATTTCCATCCAACATAAACCATTGAACACAACAGTTCTAATGAGTCTGACTCAACCGACATGAAAACAAAGACCCTTTTTCGAACGCACAAGCAAACCAACACGACCTAACCTAGACTTTAAAGTCTAAACCGTAGACAAAGCAGAATCTCCTACAACAAACACAGCCCAGAAACTGCATTTCCTACATTGCTTCCACAACTCTAAAGCTTGTTGTTATACCAGAACACACCTTTGTTCTCCTCGCCTTCATCTGGCTCGACATAGATGCATTCCTTCACCTCTCTGAACATGGCCTTAAAAACTGGCGTCCCATCGAACTGGTAGTACTTTCCCAGGATTGGTTTGATCACCTTTGTTGCCTCCATTGCATGGTAGTGTGGCATGGTCGAGAACAGATGGTGTGCAACATGGGTATCCGTTATGTTGTGGAAGACAGTGTTCAGAATACCATAATCTCTGTCGACTGTGGATAGGGCGCCGCGTAGCCAGTCCCACTCTGATGAGTCGTAGTGAGGGAGGGAAGGGTGTGTGTGCTGCAAGAAAGTGATTAAGACAAGGAATCCATTAACCACGAGTAATGGACCACCATAGACACACAGAACCCAGGCAAGTCCTTTGGCCACAGACAGACGGTATAGCCCATAGGTGACGGCAAGAATGCCTGCATCAGACATGAATATCTGCGCACGTTCGCGATCAGAGTAGATAGGGCTGTTTGGGTCAAAGTGGCATGCAAACCGGTCGTAAGGCCTTCCAGAAACGTTGAACATAAGATACAGAGGCCAGCCTAGAGTGAGCTGGACAACAAGGGTCATGAGTCTGCCAGGTGGGTTGTTCATGTACTTGGCAGCCCAGCTGACCCCTGTCTTGACCTTGGGGACAAACACCTCATCCCGCTCGAGTGAGCCAGTGTTTGAGTGGTGGCGACGGTGGCTGTACTTCCAAGAGAAGAACGGCACTAGGAGGAAAGAGTGCAGGATTAGGCCGACGGTGTCGTCAAGCCATTGACAGTCACTAAAGGCATGGTGGCCACATTCATGGGCGATGACCCAAACACCAGTTAGGATGCAACCTTGACATATCCCATATAGAATCCAGGCAAAGTAGGAGAGTGGGTGGGGGAGCAGATGGATGTAGTTTGTGGCGACATAGTAAAACAGAGAGGCAATGACAAGGTCATATACGACGTAGGAAAATGAACGAGGAATGGATCGCTTGAAACAATGGGGTGGAATGGCTTTCTTGATATCACCGAGCGTAAATGGAGGCTTTGCGTGCGGAACTCGTTGGACAATGTCGGATTTTCCCTTCTTCTCTGCAGGGGGTACGGACATACGCCCTCCAGCACCCATTGTTAAGCGACCTGCAGAATTCAAGTGTTAGTCACTTTCAAAACACTGGCCGACTGAAACTTAATTATGTAACAACTATTTATAAGTTATATGACAAAATCAAAAGAATGTACTTTTAAAATCCAAATGCATCACGCCACTACATGAACAGTTCAATTGGCTTAAAATACCATTGGGCAATGGTAGTAATGTGCGTATTTATTATCATTCACTATGATTGAACAATGGTGACAAAAGGTAGTAATGTGCGTTTAACAACTATTTTATTAACATTGGGCAATGAAAATATTTTGGTAGTAGCTAATTCCATTGGATAATCACGTTTAAAAAAATAATGGTGAAAACATTCACGTTTCTAATTTTTGAGAGTGACGTTTAACAACTATTTTATTAACATTGGGCAATGAAAATATTTATAGCATGGAAGAGCAGGAAATTGAACTAATACTGTAACAAGTAGAAATAAAATAAAAAATGTACATGCTTGGCAACCAAGAAAATAAATCATTAATCCCTTAACTTAAGATATTAACTTCCAATACACCCTAAGGGAAGTATCCTAGAGACCTAGACAACTACAAGAAAGTATCCTGTCTAGATATCAACAAAGAAATCAAGCAAGATTCAATTAATATCATAACTTCTTAAACATCTAAGATACATCTAACACTCTTAATTCCACACGCTTACATTTATTTAAGTTAGCCTCACATAAGCATAGAGCAGAGTTTAAAGGATATCCACAGAACGATAAGCACAATATCCAATCAGAAGGGATCACCGGACCCAGTTTAATTATATGTAAATTTCTCTCATGCAAGATATTCTAGAAAGCACCCCTTAACATTTCTTTGACCGTGACTATTTAAAATAATTGATGTGACCATGGAAACTGCAGAGAAGGTGAATTTCAAAGATGTTGTGTTCATGCATTATAATTGGACAATCCAGCATGATTACAACACCACGCTCATTAAACAGTTGTTAAATTAGTATTTGTGGCCCCGGAGATAATTATTTGACTTAAAAAATAAGCAGCAGTTGTTAATACAGAGTGCAGCCTATATAGCATTGAATCCTTTATTGTCCGCCCATTTTCCATTGAAAACAATAGGAGCAATCACATCAAAAGGGTCGTTGGGCGATACTTGCTAGGGAAACAACAACTTTATGGACAAAGCAAGTCGGCTACAAAATAATAGTATCACATAAAAGGGAATATTACAGAATATTTTACACAAAAATAGATTAAATAAAACAAACCCAATTTTGAAAATCTCCCAGTAAACTGCAGATAGAATTTTAACTAAAAAACAAAAAAAAAATACTGAAAGCTGAAAGCAGACATGGCCACCAAGCAGTTTGTCCTGTCTGCCCATGTGAAAAGTTGAGGCTCTAATAAAATCCTTCCAACTATCAAACAATACATGTAAACGAAAGATGCACAAACAACTGAACAAGCTAAGTAATGAATATTGGAAATGAGACAATTGCTTAGAATGCACATATTTTATCTCATTAAGAAATCAAGTGAACAAGACAATAGATGAATTGCACTACCACATACATACTCTACAATGTTATTTTAAGATTTTGGAGCCGACTAAATTAAATTAACTTTTATTAGAGACTAGGAAAAGGCGACCCTAGCAAATGGTGGCCCAAAAATGAGAAGGCAGCATGCATTAGTGTCTTTTTTAACATAACATAAATCTTAGCACCAACCGAAACTAATAATGGATCCATATTTGATTTACTTTGCATCTACAAAGTAGGATTTTGTGGTAAAATACTAGAAATACACCTGCAAGAGAATCTGGATCTGCCAGCAGATCCCAGTCAAGGTGGATTAAAAATATAGTACTTCAGATTGTGCATGTACGTAATAACATTTGCAGTGCCTAATTGCATATACATTTTATGTCTGGGACTCAGAAAATTATTAGGAAGTAAGAACAGAAAAAAGTTATTTTTTCCTTTTTAATTTCCCACAGCTACGGGAAAGTGCAGACATGAAGGAGCTGTCGGAAACCTGAAAATCAGCCATCCAGACCCAAACTCATAGTCTGTAGATTCACAAATCAAACCACATTAACAGTATTTCAAAATGTGATTGCTAAATTCATGGACAGGGAAAAAGCAAACCAACACCCCCAATCCAATCCATTATTCCAGATTCAGCATCACTCAATAAATTCTCAAAAATCTCAGACAATCACATCCACAGCTAATCCAGATCTATCCGGTTAAATAAAATCGCCAAAATCCCCAATCGATTAGGAGCCAAACAACACCAATCACAAGAAATGTAGGCACATTTCCCCAATCCACCAAAAAAACCAGAGACAATCAACATTAGGAAACATCGAAACGCATTAAGCAAAAAAACGGAAACGAACCTAGAGAGGGAGGCGAGGTTTGTCAGTCCTGTTTGGGAGGAGGTGTATTGTATTGGGAAGGGGAGAGGTGCGGTGCGGTGCGGAGTGGCCGGCAGTGCACCACAGGATTATAAATAGAGGCGAGCTCACGTGAGTGACAAAACAATGGGCAACACCTCACTACTTAAATTGCCTTTTTCCCTCTCCCCAAATTGACGGGGCCCACTCCACACCAATGGGCCCCACCGAACCTAAATGCTGCTACTTGTTTTTGTTCCTTTTCTATAAAATTGCCGCAATTTTCACCACTCATTTATTTAGACTGACTTATAAAAATCTTTATATTCTAAGATTTCATTTATGCGGTATGCATTTGAATTTGTTGATATTTGTAAGGTTGCAAGACTCTTTACATTTCCTGTGGTATGCATTTGAATTTGTTGATATTGTAAGGTTGCAAGACTCTGTACATTTCCTAATCCAGGATAGTTTCACTTTCGAATATTACTTTTATAATAACATTTTTATCAGGGGCGGAGGGAGGGTGGGGCCAGGGGGCCCATGGTCCCCCACTAATTCTTAAAAAATTTAGGGGTATTTTAGTAATTTCATAATAATTATAATTTATAATAATTATAATATTAGAGATAGGTTTCAGCAAAATATATATGAATCGTGCCTATTAATTTAGCGTATTCATTATGTCGTTCCAATCCAAGTCTGAATTTAGCGTATTCATTCTGCCGTTCCAAGTCTGAAATCTGGTAAACTAGAACTAGGTATATTCAAAACTCAAATATAATTCAATTAATTTTTCTACATAGGTTGTTTTTTTGTTTGACTGCAATAATAATTCAAAGGGGGAGAAAGAAGATAGTTTATGTAATTCAATGGCTACGGACTACGGTGGTTCTGTAGTTGAAATTTTATAACTCCAATTCTTTATTAGATGTGTGTGTTAATAGTTTTGCATACAGAAAATATCAAATATTTTGAACTTAATCAGTGTTGACTATTTTTGTAGGTATATGGATCGTTATTTCAAGAAACTTTCTTCCGTTGATTCTTCATCAGTTGAACCTCCACTTCTTCAACCTCAAGAATTATCGAATGAAGATAAAAGTAAGGTTGATTTAGAGAATCTTCCAAGTGATCCAGGAGAACGACCTGATATAATGAGTTATCCACCAAATTTAATAGAACAAGTTCGCAGAGCTTACTTACTTAAAGGTCCGTGTCAACCACGTAATCATGATTTTCGTCCTACAGTAGATGGAAATCGAAAACGTAAATTTGTCTCACATTGGTTTGATGAATTTAAGGATTGGTTGGAGAAGCTGTTTCGTCTTGCACGGTATTATCCTTCTGAATTTTCTGAAGTTGCTTTGTCCGAGCTTAAAAGTCAACTTGAAAACTTTATTTTCGATGTGCGCATAGATGAAAAGTTTTCACAAATATCAGGAATCAATGGTCTTGCTCAAAAGATGGTTTCCACAAGGAAACATGAAGTTTCCAATGGTTTATTCATTAGTTAAGTTGTCATTGATCTTACCAGTTGCCACTGCATCAGTAGAAAGAGTCTTTTCAGCAATGAAGATCATCAAGACTTCTCTACGTAATAGCATGGGAGACCAACTATTGAATGATTGCTTAGTTCCTTACATCGAAAAGGATGTGTTTGTTAAAATTACCAATGAAACTATTATGCAGCGGTTTCAGAAGATGAAGAATAGAAGACAAATGTTATGATGTGATTGCATTTGACTTTTACATTTTGAACCTTATAATTTAATTTTTGTAATTTTTTTGAAGTTTAATTTTGGACCCCCCATTATGAAATCTCTGGCTCCGCCACTGATTTTTATACTCCCTGCATTTCATAATAGAAGTCCACAATTCAATGCAGGTTTTAAAAAATGTGAATAAAATTGAGTTGAAAAGGTTAATAGTTAATAGAGTTTGATTCCCACTTTTATATACTCATAACTCCCTACATTCTATTGTAGTTGAATTATTTTTCATTTTTTGACATTCAGTGAGAGCTGAGTCATTTCTTCTATTAGTAAAAAGTAATCTATTTTCTCACTCTTACTCTATCCTCTCCACTTTTTCCTCTATTTTACTTTATTATATCTATTTTTTCTCCCAGACTTTATTATTTATTTATCTGATAGGAGTACACTATACATCTCTTTCTTAATTTCCGTGTCGAAAAGAAATGACTCTATTATCGCATAACGGAGAAAGAAGTTTTATAATGCGATGTGAGTTAAATGAGTTAGTAGAATATTAAGTTTGTAAAAGTGAAACTAGATTATTATTGTAGGATGGATTAAAATGGCAAAAATGAACTCGTATTATGTGATGAAAGGAGTAATTATGGGATGAAAGGAGTAATATTGTTAGGATAACAATGCATTTCTTTTAATCTTTCTATATTCTTTTATTGATTTAGACCATACATAGTGGGATAGAAAAAAAAAATGGTGCAAATTGCAATAGGAGGGGCGTGGTTCAACCCGGGGCTGTTGTGGGGGAGCAGGGTGCAGAGTGGGTGGGGAATCTGGGGTTCCTAGAGTGGTGTAGAGTGGGGCAAGGTCTGGACAACAAACCAATTGTTTATTAGTACCTGAAATTTTTTTATTAATTAACAATTTTTTCATATGTAAATACATAATAATAAGATCACAATTTCTACTATAAAATTTCTCGCAAGTAAAATTTCATTTGGCTATTATTGTATATATAAAAATGAAGCTATGCAGCCAACTCACGCAAGGACTTATTAATTGATAATTTTAATTAAAATAATTTATTGATATTTTAGAATCTAAATTTTAAATTTAATTTTATAAAATTAAATATGATATTTTAAAAATAAAATAAAATGAAAGATGACAAAGGGAAGAAGAAGATAATTTTAAAATAATATCAGATTTAGTACATCATTGAAATAATATCAGATTGAAAAAGTTAAAAATGTAAAAAGATGAAATTGCTCAACAACCCAAAATGGCATTGTCGGGTGGAAAATGTCAATATGACCGCTTTTGAAATAAACCCTTAGTCCAAAGACTACTGTAGATATTTTTAAAATCTAAAGACTATTGGTGAAATAAACCTATAATTCATTGACCATTTTCGTAGTTTACTCTATTTTTAAAGTTCAAGAACTATTGGCATATATAACACAAAATTTAAAGACCAATTGTATACTTCACTCTCTTCTTCTATAAGTTTTTTCATTTATATATTTCACTAGTTTAAAGACCAATTATATACTTCACTCTCTTCTTCAATAAGTTTTTTCATTTATATATTTCACTAGTAACTTTTTTCTTCTATAACTATAGTAGTATTTGTCAAAAATATTTAGCGATAAAAAACTTCATAGTCCTCTCGCCGTCCATAATTAATACTCTTGTTTTTTATTTTGATCCATCTGAATTAATTTCATTTCGTTTTTGGTAGCATAGCTCATCTCGTTTTCTTAGAGCATCCGCAGCGGTGCTCGCTGGGACGGACGGCGTCCGTGCCGCTGACACGGCGCTGCTCGATGCATCGAGCTCGTCCATGCCGCTGAGCAGGTGACGTGACGCGTTTCTATTCGCCAACGGATTATCCGTTGGTTTTTTTTGTAAAAAATTTTGAAAATAATACCAAAAATTAAAAAATATATATTTTTAGATTCCCAAAAATATAGCCGTTTTATTACCGTTTTTTTAGATTTTTTTTTTATTTTTTATAGTTTTTTAAAACCCCAAAAACTTCAATAAATACACACATTCATCATCCATTTTTCACATCAAATTATCTCTCATTCATCTTTTTTCATACAACTCATCTACATCTTCATCTGCATCTTCCTCTCTCACTCAAACCCTCTCTAAAAATAGATTTCACCTAGGGGTGTCGAAACGGGTAGCGGGTATTGGGTACCCGCACACCCAACCCGTTACCCGTCGGGTTTCGGGTACCCGCTACCCGACATAAGCGGGAACGGGTTCGGGTACGGGTATTGAGTTTCAAGTTTTTGCGGGTATCGGGTATACCCGATACCCGCTTATATATCCGTTTAAATATAAATATTGTATTAAAATTTTTAATTAATATCCGTTTAAGTCTTTTTAGGTATATTTTTCTCAACATATCTAAATATGGTCACACAATCTGAATAATATTCATCAAGTTGGCTTTATATAATAATCTACTAAATAATATTATATCTGAATATGGTCAATCTATTCATCACTATTGAGCATTCTCAAGATTTATTCAATGTCCATTGTGTGACCATATTATAACCCTCTACAGAGACATCATTAGGACAATATTATTGTCATATTTAATCTATAGTAAGGCTGGTGGAGTTTTTGTTGTTTGTTGTGTGAATGAATATTATTCAAATATGTTGCGCCGAGAAGGATTGTAGCTGTCGGCGCCGGCCAAACAACTAGTTGAGTAAAATATACCTATTATTCAGATTGTGTGACCAACTGACCATATTCAGATATAAAAGCCAACGTGATGAATATATTTTAAACGGGTCGGGTACCCGTCACTGTGCGGGTCGGGTATCGGGACAAAGATTTTGGCTACAAACGGGTACGGGTACCCGGTTCTCCGGGTACGGGTACCCGCGGGTACCCGTTTCGACACCCCTAATTTCACCGATATCTTGGCTGAAGAGGAGCGTGAAGAACAAGAATACTATGAACAATATCGTGCCGCCTATGTAACCTATGTCGCCGCCACCACCCCGCCCCTCCTCCTCGACCAACTAGATCAATTCACCGCTACATACCTCGTGACCGGGAGGGAGCCAACGAAAGGCTCGTTGCCGACTATTTTTCCGACCAGCAGCGGTTTCCGGAAGATTACTTCCGGCGCCGTTTTCGCATGTCAAAACGGTTGTTTATGTGTATTGTCAACACATTGTCCGCCCGTATTGAATACTTTCAATCAAGTAGAGACGCAACCGGTCGGTAAAGTCTCTCAGCGTTGCAGAAGTGAACTTGTGCCATCTGACCTCTTCGACGAGTACTTGCATGTGGATGAGTCAACTAGAATCCTATGCCTCAAAAAATTCTGCGACGGCATTCGTTCTACTTTCGGTGAGGAATTCCTTCGGGCACCCACCACCGAAGATTGTCAACGGCTGCTTCATCTTCACGAAACAGTCCACGGTTTTCCCGGTATGCTTGACAGCATTGACTGCATGCATTGAAAGTGGAAGAATTGCCCGACTGCTTGGAGGGGGCAATACTTAAGCGGCCACAAATGCGGAGGCCCAACGCTTATCCTTGAAGCGGTCGCCGACTACCGCATATGAATTTGGCATGCATATTTCAGTGTTGCCGGATCCAACAACGACTTGAACATGCTCTATTCTTCACCACTCTTCAATGATATTTTGAATGGTGTAGCACCGACGATCGACTTCACCGTCAACGGAAATGCATACCACATGGGTTACTATCTCGCCGATGATATCTACCCAAGGTGGTCTACTTTCGTGAAGACGTTCAGCAATCCGCAAGACCCGAGACGGGTTCTTTATGCGCAACGTCAAGAGACTGCTCGGAAAGACGTCGAAAGAGCTTTTGGGGTCCTTCAATCCCGATTCAACATTGTGAAGGCCTTGTCTCGACTGTGGTACGTTAAGAATATCGCCGACATCATGTACACGTATATTATCTTGCACAACATGATTATAGCTGACGAAGGACCGAGGGCGGCTAACTTTTACGATGAGGATGAAGCCGGAAGCTCAACCGCGAGGTCTCCCCCACGCCGAGATGTGCATACGACGGTGGGTGAGAGGATCGAAACAAGACACACAATGCGCGATATCAGAACCCACACTGAGCTACAAGAAGACCTAATCAAACACATTTGGGCGAAATTCGGCCACGAGTAGTGGGATATTTTAATTTTATGAATTTAATTATGTAATTTTTAATTTTTAGGATTTTAATTATGTAATTTTTAATTTTTAGGATTTTAATTATGTAATTTTTAATTTTTTAGTAATTTGTAATGGTATCAGATTTTTTAATGCATTTTAATATTGTGGAAATGTTTTTAGTAATTGAAATATTTAAATTAAATAATGGAATAGTGGGACCCTTGAGCATGTCCTTACGGAAGAGCATGAATGTGGGTGTTGTGTTCTTAGGGAAGAGCAGGGAGTAAAAAACTAATAAAAATGGGTCTGAGCCCACATCCATGCTCTTTAGCAAGAGCACGGATGTGGACGCTCTTACTTTCTCTCCCTCCAATTTTCCCATTCTCTCACAGTATTCATTCACCTTCAATTAATAATATTATACCCATTTTTGTTCTTTTTACTTTATCAATTTACGTCAAAACACGTTCGGAGGGAGAACCACATTTTTTTCACAATTTACATAAATTGTGTTTTTACACTGCACGTTTTTCTCAATTAAATGATTATTGCAATTTTGATATAGATTTGATTGCTTTCTCATCTACTTCTCCTTGACTCGCTTCACATGATTGGAAATTCACAAACTACAATAAATCTCTCTGATGGGGTACGAACTAAACAAGCCCAACAGCAGTGACGGCCCATCAGCCCAAAGCCCAAGGAAGAGTATGAGTTCGGCATTACCAAAGAGTTCGGAGGAGTTCGGCATTACCAAAGAGTTCGGCCTCAGCCTACAGCTCGGTAAAAGCCAATCAATCAAGCTCTGCTCTCAGGTCGGCATCAAGCTCTACTCTCAGATCGGCAACCAAAGCAGTTCGGTCTCAGTATTCGACCGAACAAGGAGTTAGTGGACCCAGGCAGGATTTCCACAACTTCCAACACACCCACTACCACGTGGCGTCAACTCAGGCCACGATCTTAGGCCATGACCTACACGACATCCACGACTTAGGGTGGTGATGCAAGCCACGATCTTAGTTCAATATATAAATAGGACTTAGATCTGATAGAGAGGGGTTAGAATCTCTCTAGAGAAATAATCATATAGCAAGTCTGTGTTGTAAGCTGTAATTCGCAGATCAAGCAATACAAACCTGCCCCCGTTTCTCCCCGTGGACGTAGATTTACCTCAGTAAATCGAACCACGTAAAATTCTCTGTGTCGTAATTTATTTTTACGAGCATTCATCATCATCGAAAGCATTCATCATCATCGAAAATTCGCCGATTCATCACTGGCGCCGTCTGTGGGAAACAGAGAACCAAATTTGTGATAAAGCGAATTTTTGACCATTTTTTCAACCCAAAAAATGCATACCAGATCGCAGAGTACCCGTATTCCTGCCCGTGAGAACCAGGAGGAAGCCAATCCATCCCATAGGTCTGGAAAACAGCCTAGGGATAAATCCACCACCAGTTCTCATGGCGGAGGAACAAGCCGCTCCAAAAGCCGTCACACCGAGTCTTCCCAGCAGCCCGATTTGAACGAGGCTGTCAAGCTGTTTTTGGCTGAAAAGCAGGAGGAATTCTTAACCTTCCTGCAGAGAAGCCAAAAGCAGCCGGAGGCGAAAACGGCGGATTCTCCCTCTCCCTCCATACGAGACAGTCACTACCGCAGTAGTATCATGTCTTCCAGAAGAAAGAATCCTCGGTACCGGAATCACAGGAGAACTCCATCTCCTCCATACCGAAGAAATGTCGGGTTCGCCATGTACGGAGCATTGAGGACTCCGTTCTCGGACGATATTACCCGAACTCCCCTTCCACAGAACTACCGAACTCCGTCGATGACTTATGACGGGTTGGTGAATCCTCATGACTTCCTGGGACGCTATCAGTATAACATGGCGAACCAGGGTCTCAATGAGGTCCACATGTGCAAGCTGTTTCCCGAGCTGCTAATCGGGAACGCAAGAAGGTGGTTCGATAGCCTCCCTCAAGGCAGCATTAGATCCTACCGAGATCTAATGGATGCTTTCCACAGGAGGTTCTTTCAGAAAGCGGAAGCCAGAAGCACTTCGGCTCAGCTGCTTTCTATACGTCAAGGTCGCGACGAAAAGATCAGCGATTTTATGACGAGATTCCACAAGGAATGCCTACAAGTAGATAATCTCAATGATCTACTTGTCATTTCGGCATTCCAAAATGGAATCCTGCCCGGAGCTCTCTACAGAAAGCTCGTGGAGTGCGGTCCGCAAACAGCTCAAGAGATGTGGGACATTGCGGACAAGTTTTCTCGTGCCGATGAGGCAGACCGTCGAAAACGGTCTTTAGACAGCTCATCTAGAGAAGACAAAAAGAAGCCCGGTCATAGCGATCAGAGGCATCCTCGCCGAACACCTTCTCCACTAAAGGAGAGATAGCGGTCATCCGAGGTGATCGAAAAAGAGCAAGTGTGTTCGCAGATTGCGCTTAAAAGTGCCGAGCAATCAGTTCGGCACCTTCAAGCATAGCAATCACAGCAGCCGGAATCAGAGGCCGGCGAAATGACCGAAGTCACACCGGAGCCGAACTCGATGGTGTACGGCACTGAAGCCGTGATTCGGTTGAGATCGGCATATCCAGTCCCCGAACTCAATTTCTTCTCAGAAATGAATGGTGACGGACTGAGAGCCGAACTAGATCTTGCCGAAGAAAGAAGAGAATTGGCCTGCCTAAAAGCAGCCAAGTACAAGGAGCAAGTAGCCCGGTATTACAACCAAAGGGTGAAGAAGCTGCAATTTCAAGTGGGAGATCTCGTCTTGAGAAACAACGAAGTAAGCCGAGCAGAAAAGCTGGGCGAACTCGAACCCACATAGGAAGGTCCATATCGGGTGTCAGAAGTCCTCGGCAAAGGGTCTTACAAATTGACTCACGCGGCAGGAGCACAAGTACCCCGAACATGGTACGTTTCCAACCTCAAAAAGTTCCATTTGTAAGAGACAGTCCGGTCAGTCAGTCTTATGTGTTTTCTTTGTTTTTTACTTGTTCTTGTCTCTACGTGCGTTGTGTCTGTCTATGTGAGTGTCGTCTCTTACAAATAAAACTGAGGTATCTCGTTCTTCAAAGGCTGATCCCCTTTTTAGAACATACAAGCCAACGATTGTGTGTCAAAGCTTCTAAAGAGGATACAAGACCACAATTCAGCTTAAACAAGCAGTTCGTCTGAAACGAGCTGCAACAAGCCCACGATTGTGTGTCAAAGCTTCTAAAGAGGATACAAGACCACAATTCTGCTTAAGAATCAAGCACTTCGTCTGAAACGAACTGCAACAAAAGTCCGATTCTCGCGATAAAACTTGCCTGAATTAGGACAAGGGAAAGTCCAATCCACGCGATAAAACTCGCCGAATTAGGACGACCAAGTTCGGTCAAAGCAGTTTACCTCATAAGACCGAGGACGACCATGTCTAGTCAAAGAGGTTTACTGCATAAGACCACTTCGGTTAACTGGGAAAGTCCGATCCACGCGATAAAACTCGCCGAATTAGGACAAGGGAAAGTTCGATCCCGGCGACGAAAATCGCCAAATTAGAACACAAAGACGAGTCCGGTCAAAGATGTTTATTTCATCAGACCAAAGACGAGTCCGGTCAAAGATGTTTATTTCATCAGACCAAAGACGAGTCCGGTCAAAGATGTTTATTTCATCAGACCAAAGACGAGTCCGGTCAAAGATGTTTATTTCATCAGACCAAAGACGAGTCCGGTCAAAGATGTTTATTTCATCAGACCAAAGACGAGTCCGGTCAAAGATGTTTATTTCATCAGACCAAAGACGAGTCCGGTCAAAGATGTTTATTTCATCAGACCAAAGACGAGTCCGGTCAAAGATGTTATTTCATCAGACCAAAGACGAGTCCGGTCAAAGATGTTTATTTCATCAGACCAAAGACGAGTCCGGTCAAAGATGTTTATTTCATCAGACCAAAGACGAGTCCGGTCAAAGATGTTTATTTCATCAGACCAAAGACGAGTCCGGTCAAAGATGTTTATTTCATCAGACCAAAGACGAGTCCGGTCAAAGATGTTTATTTCATCAGACCAAAGACGAGTCCGGTCAAAGACGTTTATTTCATCAGACCAAAGACGAGTCCGGTCAAAGATGTTTATTTCATCAGACCAAAGACGAGTCCGGTCAAAGATGTTTATTTCATCAGACCAAAGACAAGTCCGGTCAAAGAAGTTTACTTCATAAGACCGAGGACAAGTACGATGAAATTTTTTCGCTAAGCTGTAAATACACAGTGTTAGAAGCGAAAACAAAAACAAAATTTCATTTTCAAATCTTGTTCGGCACACAACTCCGCTACCCTACAAGATGGCGTTACGCTATTACAAAGGACTATTCTACTGTCCAGGGTTGCTAAAGTTGAGCCATCTATTCACAAAATCCTCGTGAAGCTGAGTTCGGGCGTTCCAGGCAGCTGCAGAATAAGCAGGTCGACGAGATGCTCTAATCGACCTGCCACCTCTTCTCTGAGCCCGGGAAGCCCTAGCACCTCGGCGGCGAAGAGTCTCTTCACGAAGCATTTGTTGATCTTGCTCACTCATAATCACAGCTCCTCTACGAACTTCAGCCTGTTCTCGTCTTGACGTTTCCGGCTGTTCCAGAGTTCGTTGCTGACTTGGAGTACGGTTTTGAGCAAGTGAATCAAAGGTTTGATCTGGAGTGCGAGCATCTGTTGGCACGATATGCCGAAGGAATCTTTCTATGGAGGGGCGCCGAGAAAGAACAATGTTGTACCGAGAAGCCCAGCGCCGCAATGATGTCACGACTTGTTGGCAAGCCGAGCTCTCCAGCGCATTGTTCCTCCGGAGTACATTATATTCCTCCCACAGTTCGTCAACTCGACTCTGAACATCTGATATGGTCATTCCCCCGCGCACACGGATGTAATCCTCGTACGCAGTCCTCTCAGCAATGGTCGTATTCAGCTCGGCCTCCAGATCATTCTTATCGGACTCTAAGTCCTTATTATCGGCATCCAGCTTCACTAAACGAGCCAGAAGCTCGTCATTCTTCGTCTGATCGGCTATAGCTCTTTTCTCAGCTTCGTCTAAAGCCGAAGAGTACAGCCGCTTCCAGTGAAGTACCTCCAGCTCCTTGAGAGTTAAGAATACAAAGCAGCTACGTCAGTTCGGCATTTCAGCTTACCGAGCAGGTAGTAAACCACAACAGGAGTAAGAGAGTACGAAAGGCTATACGAAGACACAAGAGCAGAAAGAAGAATTTTTTCATTCATAAGAAAAAAAATTTTTCTATACAAGGAGGGCTTCAAGGCCATTTTACATAAAGGAAGAAACTAAACTAAGAGAAGGGAGACGAAATCATACTTCGCTAGCTTCGTCTCCACCTTCTCGGTGAGGTTCAGCTTCCTTCTCTGCTTCAGCTTCAGCCTCTGCCTCCTTGCTCTCCCCAGCCTGCTCGGCGCCACCGTAGCCGATCTGCTGCGTCTCCTGATCGGCTTCCTTCTCCGGATGCCCGGCTCGCTCGACTTCGGCCTCCCGCTCCAGCGGCTCACCCTCTCCGTTGTAAGTCGAAGCGGGTGAAACGGGTCCCACGGAGGCAAAGATAGCCTCCAGGTTCTCGTCCCGATCAGCTCGACAACTCCGGACTCGGTCTGCAGAAAGCAGGACCGAAGATGAAGCGAGCTCCTCAAGGAGCGGCAGATTCTGAAGCCGAGCTGCTATCTCTCGGCTGTACAGAGGCAGTACGACGTCGGCCCCCTGCTCGCCCTTATCGGCAATTAGCCTTACCAGACTACCGACAAAAGCCGAGAACTGGCTACTCAAAAAGAGTTTCTCCGTGTAAACACGGAGAGCCTCCCCCTGGGCAACCACGGCGGCAGCATCACTCCGTTTCGTCTGCTCTCGCTGGATGACGAGCTGGTTTTTGGCAAACTGAGCTTCATCCTGGGCCGAAATCCTAGCAGCTCTGGCTTTCTCAAAGTTTGCCTCGGCCTGCTCGGCCCGGTGACAAGCAGCCGCCAATTTCCTCTGCATCTCAGCATAGTCGTTGGACGCTTTGGAGAGTTCGACGGCGACGAGCTTGGAGAGCATATCGTTCCTCTGAAAATGGATAAGGAAAAAAGTCAACAGAGGGCACCAAAAATACAGGACAGAAGCCAAGCCAAAGAATCAAGAAGACAATTCACCTCGGCGAAGTCCGTGGGCCATAAAAATGGCTCACAGATATGCTCCGAAGGAGGCGCCAAGACCACGTCTTTCTCTGGCGCTCTCGGGGGCTTCTGGGTCCTCCCCTTCCTACTTGCCGAAGTCGACTCCGGCTTCTTTGGACCCGAAGAGGTCTTTTGCCTCTTCGGATTCTTCTCGGCATCAGGCGCCGAGCTGGTAGCCTTCTCTTTCTCCGGCTCCTCAAGCTCGGAGGACTTTCGGATAGCCTTATTCAGCATGAACACTGCCAAAAAGCAAGAAAACAAGGTTAGTTTTCTTCGTTAAAGCAGTAGAGCATAAAGATAAAGAGAAATCCTCACCCTCGGCCTCTTCGTCCGAAGACGAGATATTGAACACGAGGTCGCCCTTGACGAGCTCAGTTTCCGAATACTGTTTCCTAATCATAGGAATCTTATTGAGCTCGCCCTCGAGCTCGGCCAACGGTTCTAACCGAGGATGGGGAATCACGGACTTCGGCCTTCTCCAAGGAAAGCCCGGAGCCGAAGTCCTATTATAAAAAAAGAAACGGTTTTGCCATTTCGGCCACTTGGTTCTGCAGAAGGCCCTAAAAGGCTGTAAGGGGATCAAGTAAAACCAAGATCCCTTCCTTTTAAACTGGAAAAAATTAAGGATTGCCCTCAGAGACAGATCCTTATCTAGCCTACGCAGTTCGGCAGCAAAAGCCGATAAGTGCCTCCAAGAGTTCGGAGTCACCTGACCTAAAGGGAGTTGAAAAAAATCAAGAAGCTCTACAAAAGGTGGGGGAAGAGGAAAACGAAGCCCGCATTCTAAGCAGGCTTCGTAAACGGTGGCATAACCCTCCGGCGGGTCGTTAGCCCTATGATCATCGTCGGGAACCACCGCCTTCCCCCCAGGTAAAAAATATTTCTCGTGAAGGGATATCACAGTATCCTTACTCAAGATACTGTGAAAATACTCTACGGTCTTCTCCCCGGATTCTTTCCGGCTAGAAGACCCCTTATCCCCTTTCCTACCGCTACCCGACACCGAAGAAGAAGAAGAAGACATTTTTCTTACTTTTTGAAAGTGAAGAAAGTCTGAAGAAGCTCTTGAAAGTGGTGCGGAATTGGGGTTGCCGGAGCTGAGAACGGCGACCGGAATCACACCAATACAGATAGAACTCGTCCGAGGTGAAGAGGGAATGGGAGAAGAGTATTGCATTAATTTCTGAATGAATTACAAATTGAAGAAGCTACAGATTATAAAGCTATGAGCTAGTTAACTACTTGAATTGGCAGTTATAACTAACTCGTTCCTAACTAATCTTCATGCCACGTGACAATCTTCTCTCAGCTTCCCTCGAGTGTACACGTGTCATTTCAGCTCGTCTTCGGCAGCTCGTCTTCGGCAGCTCGTCTTCGTCTTTTACGTGTTATTTCAGCTCGTCTTCGGCAGCTCGTCTTCGGCAGCTCGTCTTTGGCAGCTCGTCTTCGGCTTTTATTCTACTAATCTCATTTCCATGCATCAAATCTCCCCCCCTTCAAGTAACCTTGTCCTCAAGGTTGAAAATGAGGGAATTTCTCCTGAATATCATGCAAAAACTCCCAAGTTGCGTCTTCGGGAAAGGAATTGGCCCAATGAATTAGCACTTGCGTAGCTGGATGATTTCCCCTCTTAACCAAGCGACGATCCAAGATTCTGACAGGTTCCAAAAAAGTCGAGTTTCCAATGACCGGTAAGGTGCCATGTAGTTGAGAAAGTGGTCCAGCCTTCTTCTTTAACTGAGAGACATGAAATACCGGGTGAATTCGAGCATCCGGTGGTAGAGCAAGTTTATATGCCACCTCGCCGAACTTGTCTATCACCTTGAAAGGACCAAAGTAGCGTGGACTAAGTTTGTGAAATTGTCTATCACGGAGAGTATTTTGTCTGTAAGGTTGGAGTTTCAAATAAACCCAATCACCAAGAACAAACTTGCGGTCCGAACGATGCTTGTCATGTTGTTGCTTCATCCTGTGTTGCGCTCGACCCAAATGAAATTTTAAAACATCCATCATAGCTTCTCTAGCGACCAGGCTTTCATCAATAGCCGTGTGGAAGGAAGTGTTGTACCAAAATTCTGCAAGACTAAGCCATTTGCTCCAAGTCGTAGGCTGATCTCCACACATACAACGAAGGTAAGTCTCCAAGCAACGGTTGACAACTTCGGTCTGACCATCAGATTGAGGATGGTAGGCAGTCGACATGTGAAGTTCCACGCCTTGTAACTTGAAGAAATCGGACCAGAATTTGCTCAGAAAAATCTTGTCTCGATCACTGATTAGTATAACTGGGAGACCATGGAGTTTGAACACATAATCCAAGAAAGCTTGAGCAACTGTGAGGGCTGAATAAGGATGAGTAAGCGGCATGAAGTGTGCATATTTAGTTAACCGATCCACCACTACTAATATAGTAGATTTCCCCTGTGACAGTGGGAGTCCCTCAATAAAATCAAGACTTACTTGCGACCAAGCTGCTTCGGGAATGGGTATGGGTTGAAGTAACCCTGGTGATGCACTATTGTCATACTTAAAGCGTTGACAAATATCACATTCTCTGATAAAATTCCGGATCTGCTTCTCCATGTTAGCCCAATAGAATAAAGAGGATAATCGTTTATAGGTGGCAAGAACACCTGAGTGACCTCCAGAGCTTGAGTTATGAAATAACTGAATGATTTTCAAGCGCAAAGCTTCATCTTTTCCCACTACTAAACGGCCTTTTCTTCTTAATTGATTTCCCAGCCATGAAAATTTAGAAGTGGACTTAGGATTCTGTTTGAGCTCAGTGATGACTGATTGTAGATCTGGATCAGACTCCCAAGAAGCTTGAATTAAGGGATAGATATCAGTAGCCACAGTGGTGATAGCCATACAAAAAATTTCAGATGAGTGTACTCTAGATAAGGCATCAGCAACCTTATTCTCTACCCCCTTCTTGTAAGTGATTTCAAAATCGAAAGCCATCAATTTAGAGAGCCAATTTAGTTGCCCCGGAGTGGAGAGTTTCTGTTTTAACAAATGACTCAGTGTCTTATGATCCGTTCTAACTTCAAAAGGCATGTGGCTCAAATAATGGCTCCAATGTGTCACAGCAAAAACAATCGCCAATAGTTCTTTATCATATACTGAAAGTCCTCTGTTTTTGGGAGATAAAGCCTTGCTAATGAAAGCAATAGGATGGTTATTCTGCATTAGAACAGCTCCAATGCCGTAGCTGCAAGCATCAGTCTCCACTACAAAAGGTGAAGAAAAGTCAGGTAATGCCAAAACAGGTGGAGAAATCATAGCCTTTTTTTAGATTCAAGAAAGCCTCCTCAGCTGTAGAATCCCAATGGAAAGCATCCTTTCGGAGTAGATCAGTAAGTGGTTTACAAATAACTCCATAATTTTTAACAAATTTTCTGTAATATCCTGTTAGACCAAGGAAGCCTCGCAATTGTGAAATATCAGAGGGAATAGGCCAAGTTTGCATCGCCTGCACTTTCTTAGGGTCTGTAGAAACCCCAGCTTCTGATATGATGTGTCCCAGATATTCAATCTGCCTCTTAGCAAATTCACATTTGCTGGCTTTAGCAAAGAGAGAATTTTCATGGAGCTTCTGAAAGACCTTCTCAAGATGGATCAAATGGGAGTCAATATCCTTGCTATACACCAATATATCATCAAAGAAAACGAGCACAAATTTCCTTAAGAACGGCCTGAAAATGTCATTCATTAGACTTTGAAATGTAGCAGGAGCATTTGTGAGTCCAAAAGGCATAACAGCAAATTCATAGTGTCCATCATGAGTTTTAAAAGCTGTTTTAGGTATATCTTGTGCTTCCATTCTAATTTGGTGATAGCCGGCCCGCAGATCTATCTTAGAAAAGAGTGTTGCACCCCTCAGTTCCTCTAAAAGTTCATCAATAAGAGGGATGGGGTATTTGTCCTTGATAGTAAGTTTATTCAATCGCCTATAATCCACACACATTCTCCAAGTTCCATCTTTCTTTTTAACAAGCACCACTGGTGAAGAAAAGGGACTTGAACTTGGTTGGATGAAGCCTTGATGCAGTAAGTCAGTCACCTGCTTCTCAATTATATTTTTCTGTAAGGCTGAATGTCTGTAAGGTCTGGAATGGACTGGTGTAGCTCCAGGTATTAGAGAGATTCGATGGTTATGCGATCTCAGAGGAGGTAAGGTGGTAGGTTCAGCAAATACTGACTGATGAGTCTCCAGAAATTGCTGAATAGAGTCAGAATGGTTAAGTTGGTCTTCCATATTCCCTTGCACCGTAAACAACTCAGGGGAATCTGCACCATTTATCTGAATACAGTAAAGCTTGACCCCTTCATTGTAGCTAAGAATTTTGTTCATTTCTTTCTCAGATGCAGCCTGGACCACCTGCTCATTATTACCTCCCCTCAGTACATGTCTTCTGCCGTTAAGTGTGAAGTCCATAGTCAGATTTTTGAAATTCCATTGGATATCACCAAGAGTTTCCAACCATTGAACACCCAAAACCATGTCACAGCTACCCAAAGGTAAGAGGAGCACATCCGTGATAAAGGTAGTGCTTCTCAATGACCATTTTAAACTTTTACACATTGCCTTACATTTCAATTTATTTCCATCGGCAACATCCACAAACACCGGGTTCACTGCAGTGAGGAATAAGCCGAGCTTCTTAGCCGTTTGTAAATCAAGAAAATTATGAGTACTCCCCGAATCAATTAGAATATGGAGAGGTCTTCTACCAATTCTGCCCGTGACACGCATAGTTCTGAAACCTCTAGCAGATGAACCATTAATAGCATGAATAGAGATCAAAGGATTCTCCTCATCTCCTAAATCTTCATTAATTTCATCAGATTCACGTTCACCCGACAGCATGCCATCGTCTATCTCAAGCAAGTAGAGTTGCTTCCTAGCACACCTATGACCTCTTTCAAATTTCTCATCACAACCATAACACAAGCCTCTAGCTCTCTTATCTGCCATTTCTTCTTCAGTTAAGAGTCGTCTAGATTTAAAAGCAGGTGTAATAGGAGTAGGTAATAACGGAGCAGAGTTATATGCTTGTGAAGTTCTAGCATCAAGAGTGTTAAACCGTTTACTAGGCTGATTATTACCATCTTTAAACGGTGTAGCCATATCTTGTAACCGAGCCAAAGCATAAGCATGCACAAGTGTTTGAGGCATGAACATTCTAACCGCTTTTTGCACATAAGGTTTCAAGCCATTGATGAAGTGACTCACAGCATAGGTTTCAGAAATAGACACACGACCTAAGAGTAATTCAAAGCGGTCATGATAGTCAGAGAAAGAACCTGTTTGCTTCAGAGCAAGCAGCTCAGTCATAGGATCGCCGAGGAGTTGATCACCAAATCGTCCTTCCATTGCTTGTAGAAACATAGGCCACGGGGTAGCCATGGCGTGATCCTGATATCGTGACCAATTTTGAAACCATTGCAGTGCTCGGCCTTCAAAATTGATGACAGCTAAGCGAACTTTCGCTTCTTCCGGAGTAAGATCTACGGTGAAGAAGTGGTCGCACCTCATGATCCAGCCGGCCAGATCATCACCCGAGAAAATAGGGAAACCGACCTTCGATTGTCGAGTAGCGAAGTAAGGTTGGCGTTGAGGTCCAATTCCTCCAAATTGATTGTGAGGAATACCTCCAGTAGGTTGATTTCCATGCGGATTCGGTATGAATCGGTTGAGAACCTCCGTATGTTGAAGTTGCAGAGCGAGAATAGCCTCGCGTAGTTCCCTCACATCTGAATCACGAGCTTTATCCGCATTATCGCGGATTGAATCTTTCTCCTCACGTCGGCGGTCAGATTCGGAGACTTTCGCCGAGAAGTCGGCCAGCGCAGTCGCGATAATATCCTCTACGCGACGCATGTCGCCGGAGCGCGTTTCCACCATGACAGGCGAAGGATCGTTACCACTGATACCACTTGGTGCGGAATTGGGGTTGCCGGAGCTGAGAACGGCGACCGGAATCACACCAATACAGATAGAACTCGTCCGAGGTGAAGAGGGAATGGGAGAAGAGTATTGCATTAATTTCTGAATGAATTACAAATTGAAGAAGCTACAGATTATAAAGCTATGAGCTAGTTAACTACTTGAATTGGCAGTTATAACTAACTCGTTCCTAACTAATCTTCATGCCACGTGACAATCTTCTCTCAGCTTCCCTCGAGTGTACACGTGTCATTTCAGCTCGTCTTCGGCAGCTCGTCTTCGGCAGCTCGTCTTCGTCTTTTACGTGTTATTTCAGCTCGTCTTCGGCAGCTCGTCTTCGGCAGCTCGTCTTTGGCAGCTCGTCTTCGGCTTTTATTCTACTAATCTCATTTCCATGCATCAGAAAGCGGAAGAAAATTTCTCGAGAAAGAGAGAGTATAGAAGACGCAACAGCAAAGGTGTTCAAATGAGGAAGAAAGAGCATATTTATCAGATTCGGCGAAGATTTCAAAATCGTCGCACCGTTTCGAATCCCACCTTTTCAGGATTCAACGGCCGGATTTTACTGTCGCATTTAATGCAGTCACATGCAAGGCATGTCCCCTGACGTCAGCCTCCCCCGTACTTTTATCCAGAATGCCGAAGTGACTCGCTTCGCCGAAGTGATTCACTTCGTCTTTCGGGGGGGGTAGTGATGGGGTACGAACTAAACAAGCCCAACAGCAGTGACGGCCCATCAGCCCAAAGCCCAAGGAAGAGTATGAGTTCGGCATTACCAAAGAGTTCGGAGGAGTTCGGCATTACCAAAGAGTTCGGCCTCAGCCTACAGCTCGGTAAAAGCCAATCAATCAAGCTCTGCTCTCAGGTCGGCATCAAGCTCTACTCTCAGATCGGCAACCAAAGCAGTTCGGTCTCAGTATTCGACCGAACAAGGAGTTAGTGGACCCAGGCAGGATTTCCACAACTTCCAACACACCCACTACCACGTGGCGTCAACTCAGGCCACGATCTTAGGCCATGACCTACACGACATCCACGACTTAGGGTGGTGATGCAAGCCACGATCTTAGTTCAATATATAAATAGGACTTAGATCTGATAGAGAGGGGTTAGAATCTCTCTAGAGAAATAATCATATAGCAAGTCTGTGTTGTAAGCTGTAATTCGCAGATCAAGCAATACAAACCTGCCCCCGTTTCTCCCCGTGGACGTAGATTTACCTCAGTAAATCGAACCACGTAAAATTCTCTGTGTCGTAATTTATTTTTACGAGCATTCATCATCATCGAAAGCATTCATCATCATCGAAAATTCGCCGATTCATCACTCTCCTTTTGAATGCTATACCCAAATTCCAAAAGATAACAGAAAATTTGTTTAAACAATACTACTCCTAATTTAAGATGTCCACATTCCCTTTTCAATGTTCTTCCTTACATATTTCAAATTATATTTCCCTTTTCAATGTTCTTCCTTTTATATTATATCTCTTCTCCATCCTTGATATACAACTTTAATATAATCAACAATTCTACTTTAAAACTGCGAGTCAAAGTTTTACATATTTTTTTCATTGTCGAATAATTTTGATCAAATTATTTTTATTGTGAACATCTAAAGCGTATTATCCTCAAAATGCCAAATTGTGGCAATTCATGACTAATGAATTAAGCTTGTTTTCAAATTTTCAATCAGGACATTAATTTCAACAATATAATTATTAGTTAATTGCGGACCCGTCACGTATTTATTTCGTTTTTTATTACTATTTGCTGTTTTTTAGTTTCACATTATATATTGTTTAGATTGGAAACGTGGTTCTGTCATTCAATTATTAATCAATTTTGATAAATCATCCATTTTAAAAATATTCAAGTGATAGAAAATAATTAGATTAATAGAGAGATTTATGATTCTTATTTCTGCCTTTTTTCCATAGACTTAAAAAATCCACAAATTGTGGTAGAATTAATAAGTTCTTTTACGAAACATACATCAATATAAATGACCGACCTCAACAATCTAAATAGTTTGTGTGTTATATGGGTGGCCAAGTTGCATAAATGAGAGGCATTGACTAGATTTTTCAAATTGCTTTTTAATTTTTATGATCCTCACTTCATTCAAATGGACCCAGAAAATTTTTTGCCGTACCACTTACTATTATATTTTTATTAAATTACTATTAGATGTTGGCATGTCGCCCCAGGCCAATTAATTTATGTATGCAACGATCGATATTTATTTGGTAGGCCAAATCACAACTATCATTGATAAATTAGCATTTTAATTTTATGGCCATTTAATGTCGACTAACTTAGTTTGAGATATTTGGCGTTTTGCAATTTGAATTAGGCAAATGTCATTTCATAATTTTGATACCATATGCGAACTTAATACGTGCATGTATCAAAATTGGTATTCTCATTCTAACTTAATAATCTTTTTCAGTGCTTTGTTGACATTAAAATAAATTTTCTCTCCTATCACTCGGTATATATATATGATTCATCCTATAAGGTAGACTCGGCACTAAGGATAGGCTTATCAAAATTGGTGTTCCATATTTTCTATATAGATAAGTCGAAGATCATGGAACACACGTTCTCTGGGTTTCATGTTTTCTCTAGTATTCGATACTATCATGACATTCAGTGGCGAAGCCACGTTGGGGCTAGGGGCCCATGGTCCCCCACCAATTTCTCGTGTACCTATGTATTATACATGCAACCTATGCTTTACATGTTATTTCAATGGCGCAGTTGGATGTAGGCGCCATCTCCGAGTTCGAGACCTCTTTGCCCCATTATCCTCTTCTTTCAATTCAACTTTTCTCTCTTTTCTTTCTATTTATGCATTATAGTGTGTACTTTTTCCCTATTGCTTTCTATTTTTAGAGCATAATATTTGTTCTCTTTTATACTATTAATAATGTTAATTCAAAATCTTTTGTCACTTTGTAATAGTTTTCTTCAATCATTATACTTATAATAACAATTAAAAAAATTATTCTATTCAACTACTAGTATTTGTTAAATTTTATATTATTATTTATATTTTCTATGGTGGACATTAAAACATCATAAAAAATTCGTTTCATCCATTATACTTACGTAAAAATCGAAAATATTGATTATTTCAAGCTTTCAACGTCACCTATATCGAACAAACCATATATCTATTAACCATAAATTGGGCCCCCCATCGTAAAAATTCGCTTAGTTGACCAAAATATGAGTAAATGAATTTAAATTAACAGAGCTATAGAAGACTCGAACCTTAGACCTTAGGCATTAAGCATTAACCTATCTACCGTTTAGACAACTCACACGCACAAAGAATTCGAAACTTCTAATTTCGCTCAAATCTTTTTTTTTGTATTTGACATAATAAATTACTCCCTCAGTCACACACTAAGTGAATTATTTTCCTTTTTTGGATGTCCAACTCTAAATGACACATTTATAAAAATAGAAACATCAACATATCTACTTTTTCCCTCTCTCTTACTTTATTCTCTTCACTTAACTCATAAAACAAACTTACATAAAATCTAGTGCCGGAATAGAAATGCTCCACTTAAAGTGGGACGGAGAGAGTATTAGTTTTAATCAATTCACCAGTTTAGGAGTCAGAACACTATAATAGGGTTGTGTTAAAGTCAAAACCAATCTTACATATACAACGTTATTAATGCACATTATACAGTAGTAATGTATATAAAATGTACTACTATCTTTAATAATTTACATAATTTTTAGTATATTTTACACTATATGGGATAGTACATTTTAGTACATAAAATGTACATCCAATAGCATAAAATGTAGGGGTATATGGTTTGACGTTTTGACAAAAGATAGGATTTTGATATATATACATCACTACTATAATATGCTCATCTAGTTTAGATGAACACGTGTTTTGATGTCATTCAAATGATGATCTTACATATAATATCGAGTGAAGGTCTATTTTAATCCTAAACATATGATAAAAAAATATAAATTTGGTCCAAAACATTCGCTTTTTGAAAAAATAGTCAATAACAAATGAAAATGTCGTCGAATTAGTTCTTTTTTTACTGTTCTGTCAAAAAACTAAAGGTCAACGATAATTACACAATGGCATGACCGTCAGTTTTTTGGCGAAATCGTAAAAAATGACTACTATGACAAAAATTTCATTTGTCATGGACCTATTTTCAAAAAGGGAATGTTTTAAATTAAATTCATATTTTAATTATATATTTAGAACTAAAATTGACATTTACACTAAAATATTTACTAAATTAATGATTCAATTCATCAACATATTAGATATTGTTCGTTGGAGAGGCTGTTGCGAATTAAAAAATAATTAATGAATTCAAATCTCAAATCATGAATATTCATGATCTTCCTAGCTCCGACCAAAACAAGCTATTTACATATTGAACTTGTGTTTTTTTACGTAGGTGGCATGTGGGAATATCTACATCAAAGTATGATGATAAAATGATAAATGCAAAATTAATGCCACACCAAGTATTGGAGAGTTACTACGAACAATAACACCAATTTCAAAAGTCCTATTAATGGACTATGGTGATTGACATTAGACAAAAATTTAAGTTGTATAGTACTATTTATTAACTATAGATAATGAGATTTGGTAGCAAAATAAATCAATACCTATATACTAATATAAAATTAGAGTTGTTTACTGATTGTTGTTTACTGATGTGAAACTCATTTATTAATTAATTAATTAATAATAATTGCAATATGTGATGTGAAAAAGAAAAATTGGATAAATGTAAGAAAAACTGTTAGTCATGATTATATTTATACATTGGTTAAACAAAAAGCTATAGATGGACAAGATTTCTGTCCAACACAAGAGAAATAATAGCTTCCTAAATAAATTTAAATCACTATAAATGCTATAAAAAAATGACAAGAACTCAACAAAATTAATACGAACAGAAACAAAAGAAATACTTATAAGATAAAAATACTTGATTCGAACCAAATCAACCAAGAAAATCAGAACAAATCAAGAACAGCCACAACACATCACTACGACGCCGGCAAAGCAAGCGGGCGGCGAGGCATGGCTGAAGACTCGAACCATAGCGATTTATTCCCCTTTTCTTTCTCATTTTCTCTTCTTATAGACAAATAAACGTAAATTTTAAAGGTCGGTACCATGATAAACTCGAACCTGTAACTTTTGATATATGCATCAAATACTCTACCGTTTGGCCAACGCGCGCACACAAATATAGAATGAAAAATCTGCGTGCACTTACGTGCTATCGCACAGGAGACGTGCTCAACAGCTCAAGAATGAGTATTCGTAATGTAATTCCAATTGATAAAATAAAACTCCACAACAATTATAATGTAATTTCAACTAAGATTAACTTGTGTATTTATTACTCCGTATAAAATACTACTAGTACTTTATAGACCAATAAAAATAGTCCCTTTCTTTTTGACATAGATTACGTTTGAATTTCTCTGCTGGAAAATACTAGTACTACTACAATTTATATGAAATTGTTGAAGTACTTCATTTGGGACCATTTCTTCAATGATCCAAATTTACTTTTAATTAGAAAATTTAAATGGTTGTCAGAGTACAAGCCGTATAATTGTCACGGACAAAACAAATCTAATGAGAGCAGACAAGTGTTGGTCACATGCGAAGTAGTATCAAACGTGTCTTTACATAAATAAACACCACCTTCTCCATTTTATATTTTGATAATAACTACTAGTAATTATTTTAAAAGGAAAATAAAGAACAAAATATTGCTAGTAGAGTTTACAAATAACTTGACAATGTGAATTTGGTTTGATAATCAAGGCCAGATGTTTAGTGATGTGGCCCCAAACTAATGGTCCATTTAATTAACTATTTAAAATTGGCGAAAAGTTGGTGCTCCCTCCTATTTAAGATGTCCATATTTTTTAGTGGAACAAGATTTTAGTAAGAGTTATTAGGTATAGTAAGTTGAGAAAAAAAAGTTCATATTTTAATGAGGAAGGAGAGAATTTCCAAATATAGAAAGTGGAAATTTTAAGTGAGACAACTTAAAAAGACAAATGTGGATATCTTGAATGAGACGAGGAAGTATTAGTCACTGTGTGGAATTAAATTAATGAATGCGTCATTACTCAACCAAATATATTTCTAACTTAAAATAAAAAATACTTTTTTGTTTATATATATAGAACTTATACTAATTGTGTTTTTTGATATTGCTCGAGACATACACTATAAGATGATAATAATGTGACAAACCTTGAAAATAAAAAATCTCAAACAACAATTACCACTCGATTTTAATGTACAACCGAAACCTGCGTAGATGTGTCGAAAACCCAACAAAGTAGGCCCCAGGAATCTATTTATTGCTGGAATTTAATTGTGTACTAGTACTTGTATTCGGTGTAACGAATTTTGTTAACTTTTAAGAAAAATTTGAAGGAAAAAGGTAGAAAATGAAGTCGATAAAAGAACAAGCTGGAAACGTGGTCGCATCGGCAAAATCAGGCATGGAAAAAACCAAGGCCATCGCACAAGAAAAGGTTTTATTATTATTATTCATAGTAGTAATCTTTCGCATGGCGATTGCAAACTCTTTTTTTTTGTTGAACTTTGATTGATCACTTTATAAAAAAATATTGATTTATTTACAAACTTTTATATTCTCATAAGAATCAACCACTGGATATTTTTGAGAAACCAAATGTACGAACATTTAGTCCTCGTCCACCAAATAAATTGTGATAAAGTATGTAATGGATGGAAAAACGAAAATAGTGAGATTGTTATTGGAGATGAGAGTATTTATTAAAATAGAATTTGCATGTAGGTGGAAAAGTTGACCGCCAACAATGAGTTAGAGAAGGAGATGGCAACAGAAAAAATGCATGATAGGAAACACAAAGCCGAACTCCGCAAGCAAGAGACGCGCGAGCACAACGCCGCTGCCAAACAGCTTCCAAATCACACAACCAACACTTAGCATACCGTCTCTAACCCAGAAACATTCTGGATGCAAAAACACACATATACTATTCTCTTTTTTCTTTTTAGGAAAAGTACAGAAACAACATTGTACATTCATGAAATTAATCTTGGCATAATAAAAGAACAAAAAAATTTACTCCTGTTTTCGTATGTGACTAGAGTGAAATTTTCCATGATGAAACCAGACAGAAAATAAATCAACTTAGCAGCATTATCACATTTCCATGAAAAAAAAGAACCCATGCTAGTCTCGTTGCCATCTCCAAAATTGCGAAGGAGATCCAAAAGAAAAACATAACCAATCAATTTATCTAAACTGGTAATGCACAAGAATTAAAACTGGAATAAATATCAAGTAAACTTTGCTACATTAATTCATGGAACATAGCTGGATAGTAGGAGGTCAAAAAGCATGGGATAACTCAAAAACCTGTTTTATGTAGCTCAGCTGCGCCATGGGCAAAATGGCATCGCTCTCCAAATGTACACGAGCCTTTCGAGAAATTTTCACAGAGCTTGGTCTTGAAGTTGCTTCCTGGGGTCGGAGGGCCTCCACCACCTCCCAAAGTTTTCGCAGGGGCATTACCAGATCCGATGCTGACAATGAGCTCCCTCACCATCGTACTTGCTTGCTTAATTTGCTCGAATGTGCCCTCTAGCTCAATGTTTCTTAGACTGGGATCTGTTTCATGGTCCCGAATGGATAGCTTGGCTCCTGTTTGTCTGCAGATTTGCTTGGAATTGACTCCAGCTTTACCAATGATGGCACCAGCCAGGGAAGCATCCACACTGATCTTGGCCGTGGCTGAGGCACCGAAACTGGCTGCAAGACCTTGTACAGGTGGTTCTGCTCGAGCACCAAAGTAGGGAGTGACAGGTCCCACTGCACGTGGATCCGCTTGAGAGTGTGCAATAGGTCTGCCGAGCTCCCTTTCTCCATGAGCAAAGTGGCATTTGTCATTGAACTTGCAACCTTCGGCACTGTTAAATTTATTGCAAAGTTTGGTCTTCACAGCAACTGAAGCAGAACCATTCTGGTTTGGGGGTGGCCCTGTTGGTGTCTTTAAGGCAGGGGCAGGAGAGAGATTCATCATATGGGCTACAGCTTTGAAGCCACCAGGAACAAAGTGAAGGAAGTGGCAATTCTCACCAAAGGGACAACCAACCATGCTGCAGAAAAATGGAAGGTTATAAAGTTGCCACACATTTTTTAAGTGCAGCACAACAGAAATACTTTACGAAATAACAAGGTAAGTAAGGCCCGCATGGTCCAAATTCTAGGGACAGAGAGAGCCCTGAAACTTGATCAAACTAGGTAGTCTACCTTCAATAACATATGAAGAAATCACTACACCTTCAAAGAAAGAAATAAACTAGAGATTCATTGAAGGCACACAAAATGGTTTCAAGATAGAAAAGAAAATACTAGGAAAACTGAAAAAAAAGAGAGTCCCAACAAAGCCCAGTAACAGATCAATCCCAATACACAATCGGAGGATCACTGTCCCACAGTTAAAAATAATGAACTGTTGCCTTATAAAACTTATAGTATTTGATCTGAAATAAGCACAAAAAAGAGGTCCATTCTTCTGTTGTACAAGAAAAGTCCTGCTCAGAGCCTCTCTTCCAATCTCAAATTCTTCACAATAAGACTCCATTTTCCCTCTTAACACGTTTCTTAGAAAGCTCCCGAATTTTAGATATGAACTGCCCCACGGCATTAGTGCACACATTGTGAATGCTAAAACTGGTTTGGGATACAGATGAATCTATATCATAACATAAGAAACATCAATTCTTGCTAATGGCTTAAAGTAGATTTGTTATTATATCCAAAAAAAGCTTTGAATATGAACCAGGTCAAGTTAAAAAAACCAGCTGATAGTATTATAAGTATATTTGTAGAGCAAATTGCTACAAATTTTATCATTACTAGCGTTGATGCATGCCAATCATCTTTAAGATTCAAATTTTACATTAGGTAGGTTGAGATTTGAACCTGAAGAACTTCGTGCAAGGCTTCGTTTTGCTGCCTATACCACCTGATAAGGAGTCCAATTCTGTTGCAAAACATTAATTATTACTTCTGAGTTAAAACCTTTAGTCTATTATTACATCATGAACATAAGATTCTAGAGATATTTTTTACTTTCTAATAACAAATAATTTGAGAAGGATTCAGACAAATTATTAATGGAATTTGTCAGATACGGCCCATAAGAAGGAACCACAAGAGATATCAATCCAAAATTCTTGGAAATGACAGCTTAGTTTTAAAAAAAGTTATTCCTTGAATTAAGTAGGAAAATCACGAACTCAACTGTGTAAAATTGATTTTACAGATCTTTTAAGAACTTAAACTTTTAATAATTTAAAGGCAGCATCCGCGAAGCGGCTAAAGATATTATGTATCAAACTGACGAAAATCAAACTCAGATCCACATGAACATTAAAAGCAGATAATAACAAACACTAATTAAGAAAATCCTCATACATAAAACCGTGTATGTATACATGGAAACAGGGGTGCATTACCCTCATCACCCTAGTATAAAACATAGGACTAATATAATCTCTTGGATCTATTAATCTAATGGCTATGATTAAAAGCATCGTCGTACATTATTATACCATTTTTGCACATTAAAGGGCAATTTGGGTATATTACTGTTACATCATTTATATGAATTAGTACATTAACTTAATGTATACATTAATGTGTTATTAATGTAAACATTAATGTGTTTTAATGTATATTTCCCTTCTACGTAATGTAGATTATAATTTATTGAATGATTGGCGAAAGTTATATCCATTCCCCAAGAGTTTAGCAATCTATGAGGCTAAGGTGTAGTACCGACTCAGTAACACAATGTTTACTAGAGTAATCTTGTGGATACTATACCCTAGCCCTATGGATAAGTTAACCCTAGGGGAATGGATCTAACTTCCTCCGGTTAGTGAACGTTATGTTTATATGATGGTATTACACCCTAGCCCCATGGACTACTAAATCCTTGGTAAATGATGTTAACTTTCGGCCCTAAGGGAATTAACACGATGCTACATTACTGGATAAGTGATGTACGATATAGCCATGATAATGTACATTACCGTACATTATCATGGGTATATCGTACATTATCGTCCGACTCATGCTTTTTTGGATGGAAGCTATACTATATAGCATCTACAAATTCACAAAAGCATGAGTCGGATAGTAATGTACGATATACCCATGATAATGTACGGTAATGTACATAATCATGGGTATATATCGTACATTATCGTCCGACTCGTGCTTTTTTGGATGGAAGCTATACTATATAGCATCTACAAATTCACAAAAGCATGAGTCGGATAGTAATGTACGATATACCCATGATAATATGTACAATATTATTCAGTCACCTGCGTACATTAATGTGTGAGACTCGTACATTAAAATACCATTTTCATACATTAACATCATGTACTAATAGAACATGATGTCCAAATATAACTACATCATGTAGCAAAGTCATGTACAATTGTGCTTTACCATTTTTACTATTTTCAATTATTTTATTAATTTTTTAATTCCAAGTGGCTTCCATATCAACCATCAGATCACATCTAATCAATGGATGAAATTAATTTTCCCTTTTTAATAGTTTTTTACACGTTAATCTGAATACATCCCTATGGAAACAATAATAAAGAATGAGATTTGAACATAAAATAAATATGTGAAAGTGTGTCCATGCAAACTACTGATTTGATCGAGTGGTGGAGCCTCTGCAGCTCAAAGAAGAGATCAAGAAATGAAGCTCGGCTTTGAGCTAGCTCGGCTAGAAAGGAGTTCGGCCAGAAAGGAGTTCGGTAAGCTCGGCTAGAAAGGAGTTCGGTAAGCTCGGCTTACCGAGCTGGAACTAGCCTGGAACTAGCCGAGAAGAAGAAGGCAGAAGAAGGAAGCTCGGCTTTGAGCTGGAACTAGCCGAGAAGGAAGAGTTCGGTTTTGAGCCGAGTAGCGGTTATAACTAACTTTGGGAAATAGAGTTAGTTGGATTTTATTTCTTGATTGCATCTTGTATAAATAGCTCGATAGAGCTCAGTAGTCAAGTAGCAGAATTACACCATATACACACACACTCAGAGAGATTAATTCTCAAGATAGCGAGCGGTTGTGAGCGGTAGAGTGTGAGTGTGAGTTCATTGTAATTGTAAAGTGTTCATCAATAAGATTCCGGTCATCTTCTCCGTGGACGTAGGTGGTTTATCACCGAACCACGTTATATCGTTTGCGTGCTTTATTTTCTCGATTACGTGTGTGAGATCAGCGGCAACGCAACCCAACAGGTGGCGCCGTCTGTGGGAATTTCCCAAAGGAGTTCTTGATTGCTTTCTGGGATAGTTAGGGTCCAAGAATTCCGGTACTTGAGCTGATCTTGGCGATTGCCCACCGTCTGTTTGAGAAATGTCTACAGCTAAGTTTGAGGTGGAGAAGTTCACCGGGAAAAATGACTTTGGGCTGTGGAGGTTGAAGATAAAGGCCATCTTGATGCAGCAAGGCCTATGGAATATCTTGAAGAATGAAGTCGATGCCGAGAAAGAAGCGGAGGTCGATGAAAAGGAGAAAGGAAAGCTTCAGGATATGCAGTATAGAGCCTACAGCACCCTAATCTTGAATTTGTCAGATAGGGTTCTGAGGGAAGTCTCCAAAGAGGAGACAACTGCGGGAGTATGGACAAAACTTGAGTCATTGTACATGACCAAGTCCATTACAAATCGTTTACACCTGAAGCAGAAGCTCCTTGCATTCAGATTCTCAGATGCGAGAGGAATTACAGAGCAACTTGAAGAATTTGGTAAGTGTGTAGATGATTTGGAAAATATCGATGAAATGATCAAGGATGAAGATAAAGCCTTGATGCTGCTGAATTCGCTTCCTAAGAGTTTTGAACACTTCAAGGATGCGGTGTTACTTGGAAGAGAGTCCAAGGTTACATATGAAGAAATTCATTCTGCTCTAAAAATGAAGGAATCGCATAAGAATGATTATTCCACTTCTACTAGACAAAATGATCCAGTGGCTGAGAGTCTTTTCTTGAAGAAGGGTCAGAACAAGAAGGTTTTCAACAAGAAGAAACAAAACAAAGATAAGGCTGAGGGAGAGAGGGAGACTAGAAGCTGCTACTATTGCAGAAAGCCGGGTCACTTGAAGAAGGCATGTTTTGCTTGGAAAAGGAAGCAAGAACAAGCGATCAATGCAGGTTCAAATACTGCAGATCTTGCTCAGGAAGTGGAGGCCAATGAGGCCTTGAATATACTCTCAGGGGCAAGAATTGAAGAATGTTGGATCATGGACTCGGGTTGCTCCTTTCATATATGCTCCCACAGATCCTGGTTTCAAAAGTTGACAGCACACACAGGATCAGTAATGTTGGGGAATGATCAGACATGTGATGTTAGAGGGATTGGAGAAATCAAGCTGAAGGTGAGTGATGGTAGTGTAAAAACTCTCACAGAAGTGAGGTTCATACCTCAGATCAAGAGAAACTTGATTTCTTTAGGGCTGCTGGAGTCCAAGGGCTACAGGTTTGAGTCTAGTAACGGAGTGCTCAGGGTGACAAAGGGTCCCAGAATAGTCATGGAGGCCAAAAGAAAGAATAGCCTGTATTACTTGGTGGGTGAAACCGTGATCAATGCAGCAAATGTTACTCAGTCAGAGAGCCTGGATCTGTGGCATGCTAGACTTGGGCATGTGGGGGAAAAAGGCATCAAGGAGCTTGCTAAGCTGGGTGTAATGAGGCTGGGGACATCAGAGAGGCTCAACAAATGTGAGTCTTGTATTCTTGGAAAGGCAAAAAGGCTACCATTCTCTGGTGGAAAGCACACTACAACAGCTCCCTTTGTATATGCTCACAGTGACTTATGGGGGCCTTCTCCAGCAGAATCCATAGGTGGAGGTAAGTATTTCATATCTATTATAGATGACTATTCAAGAAAGGTATGGGTTTACATCCTCAAAGAGAAGTCTCAAGCATTTGAGAGGTTTAGAGAATGGCATACTAGATATGAAAATGAGAGAGGGTCAGTGCTGAAGTACTTAAGAACTGATAATGGGATGGAGTTCTTATCTACTGAGTTTGATAGCTTCTGTAAAATGAAAGGGATAAGAAGGCATAGGACCGTGCCAAGGAACCCTCAACAGAACGGGCTGGCAGAGAGGATGAACAGGACGTTGCTAGAAAGAGTGAGATGCATGTTGTTCTACTCTGGAATGCCAAAGAAATTTTGGGCAGAGGCTGTTTCTACTGCAGCTGATCTGATTAACAAATGCCCCTCTTCATCAATTTCTAATGAGACTCCTGATCAGAGATGGTATGGAACTTTGGGAGACTACTCAGGCTTGAAGATTTTTGGGTGTGCGGCTTATGCACATATCAAGCAGAATAAGTTGGAACCAAGAGCAAGAAAATGTGTGATGTTGGGATACCAAGATGGAGTGAAGGGGTATAGGTTATGGAATATGGATGAAGGGGGTCAGAATATCATTGTGAGTAGAGATGTAGTGTTCGATGAAGGAGAAATGCCATTCAAGAAAAGTAGAGCACCCCCTGGTGGTGACAGTAGCTCTAGCATACAAGAGTTTGAGTTTGATGAGAAATCTGCTTGGTCTGATGCTGATGAGGATGTTGAAATCTCTGAACACCAAGAAGAAGGTGGAGCTTCCAGTTCTCAGTCAGATGAAAACACAAGAGGTGGAGATCCATCAAATCAAGGAAACAGAAGAAATCCAAGGAGGAATGCAGGCTTGCCCAGCAGGTTTTCAGATTATGATATGAGCTTCTTTGCTCTTTGTGTAGCAGAGGTGCTCATGTTCTCAGAGCCTTCAACCTATGAAGAAGCCATAAATTGCAAGGAAAGTCAGAAGTGGATCAGAGCCATGGAAGAAGAAATAGAGTCCTTGTTGAGAAATGGGACTTGGATTTTGGTGAATGACCCAGGGACTCAGAAACTCATAAGTTGCAAGTGACTATTTAAGAAGAAGGTTGAAGTTGGGGAAGTTGAAAGCATACGTTTTAAGGCAAGGTTGGTAGCTAGAGGATTCACACAAGTAGAAGGTATTGACTACACTGAGGTGTTCTCTCCAGTGGTAAAACACACCTCCATTCGGATCTTATTGGCCTTGACAGCTCATTTTGATTGGGAGCTGCATCAACTCGATGTAAAAACAGCCTTTTTACATGGGGATCTAGAGGAGACGATCTATATGATGCAGCCTAAGGGTTTTGAAAGGCCTGGAGAAGAAAAGAAGGTTTGCTTACTTAAGAAAAGCCTATACGGGCTCAAGCAGAGCAGTAGGCAGTGGAACAGGAAGTTCCATGAGCAAATGGAGCTGATGGAGTTTGAGAGATCCAGCTTTGATAGCTGTGTATATGTCAAGAGAAGTGGAGATTTGATAATAGCCTACCTGTTACTGTATGTAGATGATATTCTACTAGCTGGATCAAGCTTGAGTGAATTGCAGATTGTAAAAGATGAGCTCAAACAAAAGTTTGAGATGAAGGATCTTGGGGAGGCAAAACGAATCCTAGGCATGGACATTGTCAGAAATAGGAAGAAGAAGGAACTGAGGCTTGTGCAAGCTGAGTACATCAAGAAAGTGATAAGGAAATATCAGGTGACAAATGCAAAGGCAGTCTCTACTCCATTAGCAGGCCATTTTAAGTTGAGCAAAGAACAGGCGCCTAAAACCGATGAAATCAGAAGGGAAATGAGTGCGATACCATATGCGAATATAGTGGGAAGCATAATGTACTTGATGATATGTACAAGGCCGGATGTGGCTCATGCTATAAGCGTGGCTAGAAGGTACATGGCTGATCCGGGTAGAGAACACTGGATGGCTCTGAAATGGATCTTGAAATATTTGGGAGGATCTGTTATGATTGGTTTGAGATTTGGTGGAAAAGCATGGTCTGAGAAAGATGAGATTCTTGTAGGCTACTGTGATTCTGATTATGCGGCCAACTTGGATAATAGGAAGTCCCAAAGCGGCTACATATTCACTTTGTTTGGTACAGCTATTAGTTGGAAGTCGAATCTACAACCGGTGGTCGCATTGTCCACAACTGAGGCAGAATATATTGCACTAACAGAGGCCGCAAAGGAGGGAAAATGGCTACAAGGAATCTTACAAGATCTGGGGATAGAGCTGGGAGCAGTAATGATTAATTGTGACAGCAATTCAGCCATATGCTTAGCCAAGCACCAAATGTTCCATGAGAGATCTAAACATATCGATGTAAGGAGGCACTTCATCAGAGACGAAATTCAGAGTGGGAAGATCAATGTGGTGAAGGTTCCCACTGAAGAAAATGCCTCAGACATGTTGACCAAGTCACTGCCAACTTTGAAGTTCAAGCATTGCTTGAAGTTGGTGGAAATTGTGGAATGTTGAAGTATGGAACAGGATTGAGAAGGGAATCTAGATATTGATGGAGTTTTGCAAGGACAAGGTGGAGATTTGTGAAAGTGTGTCCATGCAAACTACTGATTTGATCGAGTGGTGGAGCCTCTGCAGCTCAAAGAAGAGATCAAGAAATGAAGCTCGGCTTTGAGCTAGCTCGGCTAGAAAGGAGTTCGGCCAGAAAGGAGTTCGGTAAGCTCGGCTAGAAAGGAGTTCGGTAAGCTCGGCTTACCGAGCTGGAACTAGCCTGGAACTAGCCGAGAAGAAGAAGGCAGAAGAAGGAAGCTCGGCTTTGAGCTGGAACTAGCCGAGAAGGAAGAGTTCGGTTTTGAGCCGAGTAGCGGTTATAACTAACTTTGGGAAATAGAGTTAGTTGGATTTTATTTCTTGATTGCATCTTGTATAAATAGCTCGATAGAGCTCAGTAGTCAAGTAGCAGAATTACACCATATACACACACACTCAGAGAGATTAATTCTCAAGATAGCGAGCGGTTGTGAGCGGTAGAGTGTGAGTGTGAGTTCATTGTAATTGTAAAGTGTTCATCAATAAGATTCCGGTCATCTTCTCCGTGGACGTAGGTGGTTTATCACCGAACCACGTTATATCGTTTGCGTGCTTTATTTTCTCGATTACGTGTGTGAGATCAGCGGCAACGCAACCCAACAAAATAGAGAGCACGATAGACACTCATGCACAAATCAGATATCACTAAGCTTTAAATATGATTTTTCATAAAAAAAATAGAAACGAAATAAACCTGGCTTGGATCTCTTCGGTCTACCATTTGCATTCGGGTCGAATTCAACTCTCCCTCTCTTGCGAATATCCATAGCTCCGAAGCTCAGATCGAAGCTTAAACTCAAAACAAAAAAGGCAAATATACGATTCCAAAACCACCAGAAAAGGATCTGCGAAGCAGTATTCGGTTAAAGTTGGAATCCGAGTGAAATAATTGAACGAACGAGACAACCACAAATATAAATCTATCTGTGAAGAACGAACCTACGGTTGTGATGATCGAAATGCAAATTAATGAAATGACAACATGCAAGGAAGAACACAAGCGAATTACGTGGTTCGGCGTAAGCCTACATCCACGGGCAGAATCTGGTGTGTTTCTTTATTGATCACTCGAGAAATTACAAACATAAGAGCACTCAAAACTCTCAAGAATTTACAAGATGGAAAACCCTCAACTCGCCCGAAAACTTCTTGCTTCGAGAGCTAAAAACGCACAGCTGAAAGATAACACTTCCTCTCTTGAATTCTCTCTCTATCACTTTTGATTTCTGTTGTTGTTGGTTCTGGAATGAATCGCAACTCCCTTAAGAAGTATCGATCAAGAAAACCGCCGAACAGCTTCCTTTGCCGAACAGCTTCCTTTGCCGAACAGCTTCCTTTTGCCGAACAGCTTCCTTTTGCCGAACAGCTTCCTTTGCCGAACAACGGTTATAACCGTTTCCAACGGCTAGTTCCTGTTTTGGTTCCCAACGGCTATTTCCTGACTTGATTCTTCCACCAGCTCAATCCGATCTTGATGAGCTCAAACACTAACAAATCCTCCACCTTTGAGCAATCTAAGATCCATCACTACCAGTTCCACCTTCCTTCCCATACTTACAAATTTCGGACCACCCCAACCAAATCCAAGCAATGTCGGAACTTGGATCTTGGTAGGCCTTTAGTAAGTGCATCAGCCGCATTGTGCTCGGTGCTGACCTTCTCAATCTTCACCGCACCCTTCTCAACCTCATCTCGAATGAAATGCAGCCTCACGTCTATATGTTTGCTGCGTTCATGATATGTCTGATGTTTCGAGAGACAAATCGCGCTATTGCTGTCGCACTTGATCACAACATTCTCTTGCTTCACCCCAAAATCACCAACTATACCCCTAAGCCAGAAGCTTTCCTTTACTGCCTCAGCAAGAGCTATATACTCTGCCTCCGTCGTCGATAGAGCCACCACGGATTGGAGATTAGACTTCCAGCTCACCGCGGAGCCGAACAAGGTAAATATGTACCCAGATTGTGAGCGCCTATTATCAAGGTTAGCTGCATAATCTGAATCGCAAAACCCAATAATGCTATCCTTATCTCCTTCATTCTCTGATTTGAACATTATTCCCAGATCACTACTTCCTTTGAGATACTTGAGAATCCCTTTCAAAGCCAACCAGTGCTCTCTTCCCGGACAGGACATGTATCTGCTCACCACGCTTACCGCATGAGAAATATCAGGCCTTGTGCATATCATCATATACATCACACTCCCAACTATGTTGGAATAAGGTATCTGGCTCATCTCTCTTTCTTCTTGCTGATTTCTGGGACATTGTGATTTGGACAGCTTAGTCTGTTGTGATAGTGGAACTGAGGTTGCTCTACTCTTGTCAATCTGATATTTGTGCAGTACTTTCTGAATGTAGCCTTCTTGGGACAACCACAACACCCTCTTATCTGCATTTCTGAATATATCCATTCCCAAAATCTTGCTAGCACTCCCCAGATCCTTGATTTCAAATCCCTTTTTCAATAAGGCTTTCACCCTATCTAGCTCCTGTCTATCTGGTCCAGCAAGCAAGATGTCGTCTACATATAATAGCAAATACACAGCAGGTCCCTCAGACTTTGATTTGAAGTAGACACAACTATCATATCTGGAATTTATAAATCCCATACTCTGCATATGTTCATCAAACTTGATATGCCATTGTCTACTTGCTTGCTTCAAACCGTATAGACTTTTCTTTAGTAGACAAACCTTATCTTCACTCCCATGTATCACAAATCCCTCTGGCTGATTCATGTATATAGTTTCCTCAAGCTCTCCATGAAGAAATGCTGTCTTCACATCAAGTTGGTCCAAAAACCAACTTCTTTGAGCAACTATAGCTAGCAAAATTCTGATTGAGGCATGCTTTACCACTGGAGAAAATACTTCATTATAGTCTATTCCCTCCTCTTGTGTGAACCCCCGAGCTACAAGCCTAGCCTTGAACCTAATCTTGTTCCCAACCTCCAACTTTTTCTTGTATATCCACTTACAACTCACTGGTTTTTGTGTGGAAGGTCTCTTCACAAGCACCCATGTCTTGTTCTTGATCAGGGACTGTATTTCATCTATCATAGCCTCCATCCACTGCTTGCTCTCCTTAGAACTCATAGCTTCCTTGAAGCTTGAAGGCTCTGCATACTCTATGTTTTCTGCAACACATAGTGCATATAGCAAGTATTCTTCTTCACTGTATCTTGTAGATGGTTTAGGGATTCTTCTGACCCTATCTCTGGCTAGAACATAGTCACCCAAATCCTGCTGCTCTTCTTCAGGGTTCAAGACATCAGCATCTGCTTCTTCTTGTTCACTATGATTTCCCATCTGCTGTTCAGGCTCAGCAATTCTATCTGCTCCAGAAACCTCCACCTGAACTGATTCCTCAGCCTCCTCAGGTTCTGGAACACCCATCTCCACCATCCTCTCAGGCTCTGGTTCTTTCTCAGAATGAGATGGCCTCTGGCTCTCTTGAGCCTTTTCCAGAAATGGCATCCTACTTTCTTCAAATTGCACATCTCTAGAGATAATAACTTTCTGATTTCCTGGCTCTATGCACCACAGTCTGTAGCCCTTCACTCCCTTTTGGTATCCAATCATCACACATCTCAAGGCCCTTGGCTCCAACTTACTTTGCCTGATGTGTGCATAAGCCATACAACCAAAAATCTTCATATTCGAATAATCCATGGCCTTTCCATACCATCTCTGATCAGGAGTGTCAAAAGCTATAGCTGAAGAAGGACTTCTATTGATGAGAACTGCTGCCATACTCACAGCCTCACCCCAGAATCTCTTAGCCATTCCAGAGCCAAAGAGCATACATCTAACTCGCTCTAGGATGGTTCTATTCATGCGCTCAGCAACTCCATTCTGTTGGGGATTAGATGGAGATGTCCTATGCCTCTTCATACCTTTCTGCTTGCAGAAAGAATCAAACTCCCCACTCAGAAATTCCAGCCCATTATCAGTTCTTAAACACTTCAAAGAACACCCTTTCTCCACCTCCACTTCCCTACACCACTCCTTGAATTTCATGAATGTCTCTGACTTTTCCTTCAAGATAAACACCCATAATTTTCTAGAAAAATCATCAATAATGGATAGAAAGTATCTACCTCCACCAAATGAAGCTGGTGTAGCTGGGCCCCACAAGTCACTGTGGGCATAGTCTAGTGGTGACTTTGAGCTGTGAATTCCTCTTCCATAGGGCAGTTTCTTACTCTTTCCGAGCACACATTGCTCACACAAACCCAACTGCTCATTGGGATTTCCAGCTTAATCAGCTCCTTCTTGGCCAATTCTTTAATTCCAGTTTCTCCCAAGTGTCCGAGTCTGAGATGCCACATTCTTAAGTCTAATACCTGCACCAGATTCACAGATCCAGTAACCACACTTGCCTTTAGATAGTATAGGCTTCTCTTTCTCTCAGCCATCATAACAACATCACCATTCTTGACGATGTTCATAATCCCATCAGATAATATGCAATTATATCCTGCTGCATCCAACACTCCAATAGAGATCAAATTCCTCTTAATCTCTGGAATAAACCTCACACCAGTGAGTAACCTGATGGAGCCATCATGAAGTCTAAGCCTGATGGACCCAACTCCTCTGATTCTGCATATCTGGTCATTTCCTAACAAAACTGATCCAGCTGCATTCTTGATTTCCTCAAAATGACTTCTAGTTGGACACATGTGGAAGCTACATCCAGAATCCATGATCCATGGAAGTTCTTCCATGTCCTCAGTCACACACAGAGCCTCCGGGACCACCAACTCTTCTGCAATATCAGCATTGTTCTTGCCATTCTCTTCCTCGGCCTGCTTCTTCTTCCAAACCCAACAATTCTTCTTTATGTGGCCTGGTTTCTTGCAGTGATGGCATGATCTGGTCTCTTTCCAGTCAGCTGTCTTGTTTTTCCATGGCTTCTTCTGTGACTTTCTTTTCACATTCTTCTTGTGATCAGCAACACTCAGACTCTCAGACACCATTTCAGTGGACTTTGGATTAGATTTCTGGATTTCCTTGAGCTTTAGAGCAGAGTACACCTCTTCATATCCAATCTTGGACTCTCTACCAAGAAGTATAGCATCCTTGAAATGCTCATAACTTGGTGGCAAGGAATTCAACAACATCAGAGCCTTGTCCTCATCTTTAATCTCTTCATCAATGTTCTCAAGATCATCGATGCATTTCCCAAATTCTTCGAGCTGTTCCAACACACCTTTTCCATCAGCAATCTTGAAAGTGAGAAGTTTCTGCTTCAGGTGCAGCCGATTTGCCAAGGATTTGGCCATGTATAATGACTCCAACTTGGACCAAACTCCAGCCGCTGTCTCCTCCTTTGAAACTTCTCTGAGGACTCTGTCATTGAGGTTGAGTATCAAGGTACTATATGCCTTGTACTCTCTGTCTTGAGCCTTTGCCTTCTCCTTTTCATCAGGCTCGGGCTTCTCCTCCTCATTACTGCCTCCACCATTTAGGGTTTCCCATAAACCCTGTTGCATCAAGATTGCTTTCATCTTCAGCCTCCATAGGCCAAAATCATTTCGGCCTGTGAACTTTTCAACATCAAACCTTGCTGCAGCCATTATTCAAACAGGTTGAGCGCCTTCTTGAGAAAAAAAAAGAAAGAACTCCCAAAACTTTATGCCTTCTCGATCAATTCAGTGGACGAATTTCCCACAGACGGCGCCACGTTGTGAAGAACGAACCTACGGTTGTGATGATCGAAATGCAAATTAATGAAATGACAACATGCAAGGAAGAACACAAGCGAATTACGTGGTTCGGCGTAAGCCTACATCCACGGGCAGAATCTGGTGTGTTTCTTTATTGATCACTCGAGAAATTACAAACATAAGAGCACTCAAAACTCTCAAGAATTTACAAGATGGAAAACCCTCAACTCGCCCGAAAACTTCTTGCTTCGAGAGCTAAAAACGCACAGCTGAAAGATAACACTTCCTCTCTTGAATTCTCTCTCTATCACTTTTGATTTCTGTTGTTGTTGGTTCTGGAATGAATCGCAACTCCCTTAAGAAGTATCGATCAAGAAAACCGCCGAACAGCTTCCTTTGCCGAACAGCTTCCTTTTGCCGAACAGCTTCCTTTTGCCGAACAGCTTCCTTTGCCGAACAGCTTCCTTTGCCGAACAGCTTCCTTTTGCCGAACAGCTTCCTTTTGCCGAACAGCTTCCTTTGCCGAACAACGGTTATAACCGTTTCCAACGGCTAGTTCCTGTTTTGGTTCCCAACGGCTATTTCCTGACTTGATTCTTCCACCAGCTCAATCCGATCTTGATGAGCTCAAACACTAACACTATCTAGGGTTTGCCAGAAGCGGGAAGATGCAGCTAAAATAAAGAAATGATAATAAGTAAAAATTTTCGCGATGGGGAATTTTCTAAATGGATATTTATTTCTTATTAAATTTAGTTAAGAAATTTTGGATTCCGCGCGCGAGTTTTCAGATAAAGAAAAATGGAAAGATCCTCAATATCACGTGCCCTGGCTATGGGACCCATGTGTCTGTAAATGGGCTTCATATAAGTCGTGGGCCTCCGGCCCAACCGCTAATCATTAGTTAAATGAAGATACTACTATAATTAGCCCGACAAATTGACACTGATGTTAATTAGAATTTTTAAGTTTTATTACTTATAATTATTATTTATTAGCCACAAAAATGGTTTAATTAGAGGTTAGAAAGGATGAACGAAGCATCGAAATGCACGAAAGTCAGATCAAACGCCTTATTAGTTATTAGTAATAGTTTCAGATTTCCAGTCCATTTCGGATTTCAAAAACCATATTCTGATTAACTATGCAGTTACTCGAATTACGATTATGGGCACATCTTTATCACAAGAATGAAAATGCGCAGTTGGATCAACATACATAAAATTAATACTCCCTCCGTCCCAAGCTACTCGCACGTTTCCTGTTCGGCACGAGGATTAAGGAATGAATGATAGACAAAGTCAAATATTACGGCTGTATGTGATAACTTTTATTAAAAATGGAAAGAGTGCAAGTAACTTGGGACGCCCAGAAAGGATATAAGTGCAAGTAGCTTGGGACGGAGGGATTATAAGTTTCTAGAACCGTTACTATACATGAATATTCCTAAGGAAACTCCAGAATAGTGCCAGCCTCAACTTCTACTACAGCATTCTAGAAAAGACTAACAATATTAACCATATAGAGAACTAATAAGCCAAACTATGCACATCTACTCAGATAAATAAAACAACAATGAACCAGTCTTCAAATTTCTACTCATTTTACAACCCAAAAAAAAACAATAATAGTGACTACTTGATGCTCCTCGAGCCAAGGAGAGATTGGCATACCAAATCCCAGCATTTGTTCAGTTTCGCATGACACCTAAGAATAAACCTTACGAGTTTTGTCAATGTATCATCTTATTTTTCGCTTTCCTCTACGAATGGCAGCAGCCCTTTCAGTAGCTGTATTAGTGTCAGTTTCAGGTGAATCTTCCACAACAGTCTGCTCCTGTATAACCAAGCCTCAGTTCCTACACAATTTCCTTATAGGAGTTGAAGGCTGTGCAGCTTGGGATCCATCAAACTCTGAATCAGGTTCAGCATTACATCAAGCTTCATTTGCCTCGAGTCTATGGGGCATGAGTTCTTCCCCGGCAGTAACAGAATCCAACATTGCCTAAAAGTTGACATTATCCAGGAAATATTTAGGTATAAAAGTCAGGTTTGTATGAGGAATTGATTGTGAATATTGAATATGCAGAACAATAAAAGTGATATATATCTAAGGTGAGATAACAAATAATTAGAGATGACAGATGGCTAAAAGTACCTTCCAGTCCTTAAAGTCATATCTGAATATAAAATGACTATAAGCAGACTAGCCAGCACTAGGAGCATTCTTTGGGGCTGAAAGGAAAAGCAATTCCATGTAAATATTATGAAACTACACTGTATTTTTACCCCGCCAGAGAGAAGAGGTATACTTACAAACCAGATGCTGTCCAGTGCCATCCACTGAAATCTCAGCACGCCCATCTTTTATAAGAAATGATAGTGCAAATAAATTTTCCACAGTTTATGCAAAAGACTTCCTGTTTAATATTAGATTTTCGAGCTTGGCCTTGCTATTCTTCCTCAAGACATTAAACATAGTATCCGTTTTCTCGCCACTATCATTTTCAAGCTGTCAAATAACCAAAAAAAAACCATTTGAGTCAGCTAGGTTATCGTGCCTTGTCCTTGTTATATGATGAGACAAAACATCCGAGAGAAATAAAGACATTTTGGAAGTGGGAAGTGAAGGGAATCCAAAAAAGGGAAAAATAAAACATCAAAGCTTGATGCTTCAGTTCTCCCATGGGGGTAAAAAAGTATTGATATCTAATGTTACTTCTCTTTTTTAAAGATTGATTATAAGATTTTTTACCTCTTCTGGCCGGGAATTTTTCATTGGTTTGCGCGCTTCCTATGAACCATAGTCTTACGCTCCTTTAATTCAGTGTTCATGTGGCCAATCCTGTCGTCGATGGTAAGCATAACTAAGTTAGGCATACTGCAAATTTGAAAAATAACGAAGAAAATTGGCCAAGTGTACAAAAGAAGATTACATTGTACGACAACGAGGAGCACTGCTGAAAACAACAGAGACAACTTCTCCAATGTCTTCCCATCTTATCGGACCACTTTGCTCATTTCGGTTACTACTTGGTCCACCTTCTTTTCCAAAATCTCTAAGAAGACAGCTAACACAATCTGAAGGTGTTAAGCCATCATTGTTATACGCTTTAACAGAGGTCACCAATGTATTTGTAATGTCAAACAGAGCTTCAGCATCTGCTACTTGCTCCCTGGGCTTTTGTACTACACGTAGGGAAAAAATAATTATAATTTCAGTCGACCAAAAATCTAAAGCAAATGTAGCAATAACATATAAGATCACAGGAACAACTTAAAGATAATGTTAGTTTAGTAAAGCAAGCAGTGAGTCCCATTTACACCCAATAAAATGTTCCCAGATGGATTACATTGTAGATGCTAGGTTATCTGAGCTCTTCCCAACAATCAATTGGAGCACCCACAACCGTGCTCTTGCTAGCGGCACGGTTGTGGGCCCGGGCGGTACTATTCATGTCTACTCTCTGGCAAGAGCACAACACCCACAACTGTGCTCTTCCGCAAGGACAAGCACAATTAATATAAAATTCAATTACACAAAAACATTTTCATAATACTAAAATTCATTAAAAAAATCACAATAAAAATTACAAATTACAAATTACAAATAAAATAAAAAAACATAATTAAAATCCTAAAAATTTAAAATTACATAATTAAAATACTAAAAATTAAAAATTACATAATTAAACTCCTAAAAATTAAAAATTACATAATTATTGACTAATATTACCCGAGGAAGACTACGCATCCGGCGGCACCAACCCCAATTGTTTTTGGAGACCCAATATCATGGACTCGTGCGTTTGAAGTTGCGTGGGGGTCATAGTTGACCTATCGGCCATATTGAGTTGGGCCAAAAGGGCCCACAACGAGTTGTTCGGGGGTGGAGGTGGAACATAGGGTGCGGGTTCGGGAGCAGATGGAGTCGCGGCGCGACGGCGTTCGGCCGCCGCCTTCTTCCTTCCTTGCGGTCGGCGTCGGGAACCGCTTGGTCCGGCGTCGGGGCTACCCAAGTTAGCTTCGGCGAGTTGGCTAGCCACTTCTTCGCCGGCGTCGGATAGGGATGCCGACCGTGAGCGTTTGGAGGAGCCGCTAGAGGAGGATGTTACGCCTCCCAGATACTTCGGGTGCGTCCTCGTTTCCTGCCAAACATTAAGGTACTTGAACGACTTACCGTTCATGGATTGGTAGGTGCTCAGCGCGGCAGTGATGATGTCGACCTCGCTCCGCCCGCTCCCGACATTCCGCGACTCCTGGAGGAAATAGCCGTTGAACTTGCCAATTTCGTCGTTGGCTCGGCCGATGCAGTTGCGCACCATACTCTCGTTGCGCTCGATCGTTCCCGGCGGCCGGTTTGCATTGTACCGCCGAGAGACGCGCCGCCAAAAGTGATCGCCGGATTGGTTCGTGCCAACCACCGCATCTTCGGAGATTTCCAAGTACGACTTGAACAATCTATCCATCTCCGCCGGTGAGTACGGTGTGCGGACACCGGCGCGAGATGGAGGAGTCTGCGTTTGGGAGGGGACGGGAGGCCTAGGCTCCGGAGTCCACCCGTATCGCCCATCGGAGCCACCTTGGTCGTCGACCGGGTATGGCCGGTAGCCACCCGGAACGCCCGAATCTTGGGTTTGAGGAGGGGCCGAATATTCCGTATCCGGACTAGGAAACGGTTGCGAACCGAACCATTCGGGGTTCCAACCGTGGGAGCCGCTTGGGTTGTCGTCGTGACCGGACATAGTGGTGTTGTAGGGTGTGAGAGGAAGATGAAAATGGATATGAGAGATTGAAGATGAGAATGGAGATGAGAGAATGATGATGAGAATTGTGTAGTGAAAGTGTGAATTTTTGGGAGTGAAATTGGGGGTATTTATAGATGAAAGTGTGTATTTTTGGGGTAAAAAAAATGAAAAAAAAAATAAAAAGGTGTAAAAAATGGTTATAAACGGATATATTTTTTTGGGGAAGTGAATTTTTTTTTTATTTTTTATCGGTTTTTTAATTAAAAACCGATTTATTTAAAAAAAAAAATTTAAACTCAACGGCTATGCCGTTGACGAATAGGAGGGCGACACGTGTGCGTCCGCTGGCACGGACGTGCTCGATACATCGAGCAGCGCCGTGCCAGCGGCGCGGCTGCAGCGGCGGCGGTCCTTCGCCTTGCCAATGGCGCGGACGGCGGTGGCGACTTTCGCCACCGCTGCGGATGCTAGTTCTTCATGTATCATTTTATGAAATAGTATTTTCCATATTAATTAATAAAAAAGTTAGAATTCAACCCTGTTCCCATTAATCTTTTGCTATTGACAGAAAGTAGTAAGAATGCAAACCACTTCCACGTGAGAAACGGTAGAATGCCTACCCATAGATCAAAACAAATGACAGTAGCTTTCTATAAAGATATGAAGAGTCCGTCCACATAAAAAAAGATGCAATTACAAGTACTTGGCAACTTTACCTAGCTGATGCAAGCTATCTACTTCTTCAATAAATGTTCTGAACTTATGAGAATCAACTTTTGATTTATCATCCCTCTCATCTGCACAAATAAAATATAAAAACAATATAAGATCATGTTAAGTAGTATAATAAGAACACAAATTCACCCATGCAATCAATTAAGAGATAATATATCCATATATTGATGCAGGGGCCAATTAGAAATGATGCAAGGGTAAAAAGCCATCATGATGCTCAAAAATACCAAGCCATCATGATACTCAAAAATATCAACACAGAAACTTATACATAGAGGATAATAATTTTTCCACACATCCAAACAAGTGATGCACCACGACCAAAAATTTGCTGAAGTATTAAAGTTGAAGGGAATCGAATAAACTGCATATACCGCATATTCGGTTTTTGAAAGTGAGGTCTTGGAGCGAAGAACCCTGCGCTTAACAGAAGCGTCCTCGGCTCCGCTGTTATCGGCTGCATCGTGTGCCTCACTGGCGTTCTGCTCACTGCTCTGTGTAATTCGATTGTTACGGTTAAATATCTCCCTCTTTACGGTTCGCATCTTTTCTCACAATACGATAGTTCATAAACCAGGGCTGGGAATTGGAGAATAGAGAGAGAGAAACAGAATTCGATTCCTAAGTATCCACTATGGTTCGACGCGGCTATAGCCTTGGGTTGGGGCGACGGCGGGGCGGATTATAGTGTATGCGACGTCAGCCCCGAGGCGGACGAACTTTCCGGGGTGGACAGTCATTAGGCGTAATCGGGGCGAGGACGCGTCTGTTCGGGGCGGAAGCGGCGAATAGGCGCGCCGGCTATAGTGCGGCGGTGGCCGGCGTGCCGGTGGACGGCGGTTTATTTATTTATTTTTTTAAGTCAATTTATCACCTATATATACACCTCATCCCATTCATTATTTTCACACCATTCCAACTCTTCATCACTCAAACCTTCTCTCACTAGAATTTGTGGACTGAAATGGACAATTTGTGGAATGAAACGTGGAATTCTCTGATTCAAGAGGTGCGACACCAGGCCGCCCAGGAGGAAGCGGCGCGCGCTGCGGAGGCGGGGAGGCCGCGATCCCTCGTGCGATTACGCATCGGCGGACCATCCAACGACTCCACGTTGGTGCGCACCAACGTCTAATGGCTAATTACTTTGTGGATAACTCCCGTTATCCACCTGAGATTTTCCGGCGGCGATTCAGAATGTCGCAACGGCTCTTCAACCATATAGCGACGAATTTGGCGGAGCGTTACCGATGCTTCACCCTCCGGAGTGATGCCGCCGGCCGGATCGGGCTGTCTACGCAACAGAAGTGCACATCAGCAATCCGACAGCTTGCCTACGCTGGACCAGCCGATATGTTCGATGAATACCTATAGATGGGTGAGACAACTAGCCTAACGGTCCTTAGGCAATTTTGTAAAGGGATCCGAGAAATTTTCGGTGGGGAGTTCCTACGAAAGCCCACACCTGATGAGTGTCAGAGACTGTTGGATATGCACGGTTCGATCCACGAGTTCCCAGAAATGTTAGGAAGCATCGATTGCATATATTGGGAGTGGAGGAACTGCCCGGTGGCCTGGAAAGGCCAGTTCACAACTGGATTCAAAAGCAAACATCCATCGATGATTCTGGAAGCCGTTGCTGACTACCGTTTGCGGATCTGGCATGCGTATTTCGGTGTGGCAGGTTCGAACAACGACATCAATGTTCTTCAGTAATTGCCGCTCTTCAACGATGAGTGCCAGGGGGAGGGTCCAGAAATCAGCTTCGTAGCCAACGGCACGCAGTACAGTAGGAGATACTATTTGGTAGATTGGATATATCCGCCGTGGCCCGTATTCGTCAAGACAATTCGCCAACCAGTTGGACCGATAAACAATATTTTGCGCGCAAACAAGAGGGTGCTAGGAAGGATGTTGAGAGGGCTTTTGGTGTCCTCTAATCGCGGTGGGCGATTATACGGTGCCCGGCCCTAGTTTGGCACGAAGATGATGTCGCTAATATCATGTTAGCATGTATCATATTGCATAATATGATAATAGAAGATGAAGGATTTGCGGCAGAGCGCTGGGCACCGGAAGAGGGCGCAAGTACAAGTCGCGGTGTTGCCTCCGCGCCGATCCAGATGGGTGTACCACGGAGTAATGAATATTTGATCCAACGTTTCGCTGATATGCGCAGAACCACAGCACATGCCACACTCCAGGCCGATTTGATTGAAGAAGTTTGGGCACGTAGGGGAGGCGGCGCAGTGTGAACACCTTTGTGATTTGCACTAGATTAAATTTTCGTTGTATAATTTTTCCTGTACTTAATACGACGAAAATTTAGTATTTAATTTTAATTTATTCACGTATAGCCGTTTTCTTCTAATTACACATAGTCCGATAAATTTAAATATAATTGAATTAATATAAATGAAAAAAAGATTGAGACTATTGAAAATGCCCACTATAGTGGCGGAAACAAAATTTTAGGACTGTGGACAATAAATTTGAGACTATGAACAAATTTTGGGGCGGGACTAAAAATCCCACTTTGGAGGGAATGGGGGGTTACCAAGGCCAAAATAGTGAGTGGGGGAATTGGGAAATACGAAATGCAGAGGGAATACCAAAACCAAAAGGGAGGGTTTGAAATATTTAGTCTCTTTCTCTAGTTTTTAATTGAAACAAATTAAAGAATATTTCCCTTATTCAAAACAATCTAAATCAATAATAAAAACAGTTATCGGAACAATTGTGGTTTGAGATTGAGGGATGATCTTTGGAGGTAATCTCCAAATTTACTTAATTTAAGAAATGATTAACTAATTACTGCAATCTTTTATTTTAAAGTAGAATGGTAATTTTGCAAATGAAACTATAGTGTTATTTTGATTTAGCAAATTTATCCAATTTTCCAACCAATCAATATTGTGACGCTAACTTGATGTCTTACTTACGTAATACTGCTATCGTTCACCAGCTAAAACCACGTCATATTTTAGGCACTGAAATGACTTTGTATTATAATCAAATAATTACATTTGTTAAATTAAAATTTATATTCCTTGTCACAAGCCAAGGAAAATGACAACAAGCCTTTTCTATAGTATAGGAGTTTATTTGTAATTTTCTCTCTTGTATAGAAGTTAATTTAATTTTTTTTAAAATAAGTTTTTTAAAAAAATAAAAAAAATAAAAAATACGTATGAGACAAAATAAATGTATTTTGTCTAAAAGGAAACCGACACAAGTATTTTAGGACAATTCAAAACAGAATAACACTCAAATAATTAGGGACAAATGTAATACTCCTTATTAAGAAAGAATGAAATGGAACTGAGAAAACATGAAATGAATAATGTAAAAATAAGATGGAAGGAGTACAACAAATGATTTTTTTTTAATTTAGTATAGTAGTATGATGTTGTTTTGCTGCTTACAATGTGGCGTTGTTTTGACTTACGTTTGACGGTATAACATAAGCAAGTTGTATTTGTTGCGAAATAAGAAAAAACCAATACTAGTTTATAGACATTTCAAAACTTATTTGCAAAATCAAAATTTGATAAAACTTTAGGAATTTATAGATAAATACCCTAAGTAGAGAAACACTTTCTTCGTTTGAATATTGGATTTTTTTGCTTCGCCCTTCTTCTGTGATTTGGAATTCGTTTCATTTATTGTTTGCCTTAGATCTATCCTACACACTAACGCATGACAATTACTTATCTCCTGTTGGAACTACTTGTACAATCTAATATAGAGTCATCATCTACATCTTCACTGTCACAATCCTGAATGATAAAAGTAGCATCAGAAAACTATCTGCACCCAATAAGAAGAGAAGGGAACTCCTATCTGTACCTTTTTATACCTTGCAAGCAGTTCCTCTATAGGAGAACTTCACGTACAAGTGTGATTGCCTAAATAAATGTGGAAATCAATACTGAAGTTTATAACTTTAAAAGTTTGAAATTTCAGGACTTCAGAATATAACCTTATATCACATACAACATAGACAAACAAGTGAGCCGCCCTTCGGCATCTCCCGTGGCCTGAATAACATAGAACCTTAAAGGTTTAAGGATCTGAATAGCAACAAAATACATAGCAACATGATAAGGAGTCATAAGAAACCATTAAGTTCATTATGCTCAGTCCTTCTCAGGACTTTTTCCTCTGCTTCTGCTGTCTGAGCAAAAATTGCATTAGTCATCGGTAGTGTGAATGATAACTACAGAATATAGAGAAGAAACCAAATCTTCAGAACCTCCCAAAATGACATAGATAAAGATGTACCTTCATTTCAGTATCTCCTCCAGAGGTAAATCGACTTCACTTTGTAATGCTGCCAATTCCTCTTCCCGCATCAACAATTCCTCAAGGCAAGATGTAAATTGGGTGATGAATTCACTGAAAATCGAGCTGGATCAAATGAGAATCTATCTGGCGAGCTGAAACCCTTCAGGAGCCGTCGGATTGCGAGATCATGGGAGATTGAATTCTGACCGTTCGATGCTTTCGACCGTTAGCTAGTTTAGTTTTAAATAGCAGTTAGTTTGTTGTTTTGTCGCATGCTCGGCAATTTCATTCCATTCAATAAAATTTCTTTTCTCCAAAATTACTCTCTCAATACTCTCCGATCAAACACACATACACTCAAGATTCACACACACACAAAAGTTTACAATTGGCGCCGTCTGTGGGAAGTGAATTTCAGAATCGTGTTGAATCTTGAAAAGGGAGTCGAATCTGCGAAGAAGGATGGCTTCACGTTTTGAGGCGGAGAAATTTACAGGCAAGAACGATTTCGCACTCTGGAAGATGAAGATGAAGGCGATGCTTACGCAGCAAGGTCTTGCGTCGGCTCTGACACCGAAGGAGAAGGGTGAAGAGGACAAAGATCTCGATGAAAAAGCAATCCAGCAACGTGCGGAGATTGAGGCAAAGGCGTATAGCACAATCGTTCTATGCCTTGGGGACAAGGTCCTGCGGGAGATCGCGAGGGAGACGACATCCGCAGGTATAATGGCTAAACTAGAAGATTTGTATCTTACTAAATCTCTGGCGAATAGGCTGATTATGAAGCAGCGGTTGTATTCCTATAAATTCTTGGAGGGAAAAGGAGTGTTGGAGCAGTTGGAGGATTTTAGCAAAACGATTGATGATCTGGAGAATATAGATGTGTCGATTGGCGATGAAGACAAGGCGATTCTGTTATTGAATGCGCTTCCATCTAGTTATGATCAACTCCGTGATGCTATATTGTATGGGCGTGAGAAGGCTGTGACATTTCTTGAAGTGCAGGCTGCTTTGAGATCAAAAGAGCTGCAGAGTCATGAATTGAGGTCAGGAAATTCAGTCAGTGAAAGCTTGAATGTGAAGAAATTCAAGGGGAAGAAGCCATACAAGAAATTCAGTGATACTCCAAAGCCTGCTCCGAATGATCAAAAGGAAACAAGATCCTGTCATTGGTGCAAGAAACCTGGCCACTTGAAGAGAGATTGCTATGCTTGGAAGAGGAAGCAGCAAGAAAGTGGTGAAAAAGGTGTGAATTCTATCGAGGAAGTAGATGAATCAGAACTTCCAGTGGCACTAAATGTTACAGACAAGAAGGAGGATGGATCTTGGATTATGGACTCGGGTTGTAGCTTCCATATGAGTCATAATCAGTTTTGGTTTGAAGAGTTAAGGGAAGCATCAGGATCTGTTGTCCTGGGAAATAATCAAGTGTGTGCAATTAAGGGAATTGGCACTATCAGATTGAAAGTTGGAGATAATTGTCATATACTACTGACTTCAGTGAGATACATTCCAGAAATCAAGAGGAACTTGATATCTTTGGGGTCTCTTGAGAGAAGAGGATGCAGATTTGTGTCTGAGGCTGGAGTAATGACTATCAGTAAAGCAGGAAAAACACTGATGAAAGCAGAAAGGAGGGGAAGCCTATATTATATGACAGCAACTGTTCAAAGAAATGCAGAGAATGGGACACATGTTCTTATTACTGAAAGCATGGGGTTGTGGCACTCTAGACTTGGCCATCCAGCCATTGGGACTGTGAAAGAAATGGTGAAGAAGGGACTTATTCAATGTGATGAGACAAAAGATGATGATTCAGTTAGGTGTGAAGAATGTATATTGGGAAAGGCAAAGAAATTGAGCTATCCAAAGGCCATTCACACATCCACAAAGCCACTAGATTATGCTCACAGTGACTTGTGGGGTCCATCTCAAGTTAAATCAATTGGAGGTGGAAGATACTACATGAGCATCATAGATGATTATTCAAGAAAGATATGGATATTCATATTGAGGGAGAAGTCAGAAGCATTCACTAAATTCAGAGAATGGCGTCTAGAAGTGGAGGCAGAAAAGAACACCACTTTGGGTTGTTTGAGAACAGACAATGGTCTGGAATACCTGTCAAAAGAATTTGATGTTTTCTGTAAATTGAGAGGAATTAAGAGACATAGAACTGTCCCTCTCAATCCACAACAAAATGGTGTGGCAGAGAGAGCAAACCGCACTATTTTGGAGAGAACAAGATGCATGTTAATATCTTCTGGTTTGGAGAAGCGGTTTTGGGCAGAAGCAGCTTCTACAGGAGTTGTATTGATGAATAAATGCCCCACCTCAAGTCTAAATGGAGATGTGCCTGACAACAGATGGTATGGTAGGAAATGCAGTTATGAGCACTTGAGGATTTTTGGCTGCAAGGCTTTTGCACATGTTAAGCAAGGTAAGCTTGAGCCAAGAGCTATAAAATGCATCATGTTAGGCTATCAGCCTGGAGTAAAGGGCTATAGACTATGGAGCATTGAGCCAAGAAATGAGAAAATTGTCATTTCAAGAGATGTTGTGTTCTGATAGAGCTAGAGCTAGGAGGAATCTGAAACCATCAAGAAAATATTCTGATGCAGAGTATCTATTTTTCTGCTTGATAGCTGCTGAGGAAGTGGATTACTCTGAACCTAGCACCTATGAGGAGGCAGAAAACAGCAGGGATTGGGAAAAATGGATGAAGGCAATGATTGATGAAATTGATTCCCTATTGAAGAATGGAACTTGGGTGCTGGTGGAAAGGCCTGATGGAAGGAAGATAGTGAGCTGCAAGTGGATTTTCAAAAGGAAAATAGAGGGCGCAGAGGGTGAAAAGGTGAGGCATAAGGCTAGGCTGGTTGCAAGGGGTTTTACACAAGAATATGGTGTTGACTATGATGAAGTGTTTTCCCCTGTAGTCAAACATACTTCAATCAGAGTTCTTCTAGCAATAGTGGCTAAGAAGAACTGGGAATTGGAACAATTAGATGTAAAAACAGCCTTTCTACATGGTGAGCTAAAGGAGACTATATATATGGATCAACCTAAAGGCTTTGTGAAGCATGGAGATGAGAACAAGGTATGCTTGCTGAAGAGAAGCATTTATGGCCTGAAACAAGCCAGCCGACAGTGGCACATGAAGTTCAACCAACATATGGTGAAATCTGGTTTTCTGAGATCATCCTATGATGAATGTGTATATATCAAGAGTGTAGGTGGAGTTGCAGTTGCTTACTTACTCTTGTATGTGGATGATATGTTGCTAGCTGGAACAAATATGATTGAAGTCCAGAAAGTGAAAGATGATCTCAGCAAGGCTTTTGAAATGAAGGATTTGGGACCTGCTAGAAGGATTTTGGGGATGTCTGTTGTGAGAAGAAGAGAGAGCAGACAGATATGGCTGAATCAAGCTGAGTATGTGTCCAAACTATTGAAGAAATTCAAGATGGATGGTACCAAGAAGGTGGCTGTACCAATGGGACAACACTACAAGCTGACAACAGAGCAAAGTCCAAAATCAGAGGCTGAGGAGAAAGAGATGCAGAGAATACCATATGCTAACATCATTGGTAGCATAATGTATGCCATGATTTGTACCCGGCCAGATGTTGCTCAAGCTATATCAGTGACAAGCAGGTATATGACCAGCTATGGAAAAGAACACTGGTCCGCATTAAAGTGGTTGATGAGATACTTGAAAGGAGCCACTGATTATGGGATCTTGTTTGATGGTGGAGCTGAATATACAGGAGATGCATTGATGGGGTGGAGTGACTCAGATTTTGCTGGGAATCTGGACACAAGAAGATCCCAATCAGGGTATCTATTTACACTCTATGGTTCAATTGTAAGCTGGAAGAGTGGTTTACAATCTGTGGTTGCGTTGTCCACCACAGAGGCTGAGTTTATGGCACTAACATCAGCTGTCAAGGAAAGCTCATGGCTGAGAGGAATGTTGGGGGACTTTGGAATAATTCAAGAGTTTGTAAGCATAGGATGTGACAACAATAGTGCACTATGCTTGGCTAAACATCAGGTGTATCATGAGAGGAGCAAACACATTGATGTGCGTCTACACTTCATTCGGGAAAGGATTGAAGATGGAGAAATAAGGATATTCAAGGTCGACACAGCAGATAATCCGGCAGATATGTTGACAAAGCCGATACCAAGAGCAAAGCTGGAGTCGTGCATGAATTTCATAAACCTTAAGAAGGTCAGCTGATTGGCAGTGTTATCATCAAGGTGGAGTTTGTAAATTGGGTGATGAATTCACTGAAAATCGAGCTGGATCAAATGAGAATCTATCTGGCGAGCTGAAACCCTTCAGGAGCCGTCGGATTGCGAGATCATGGGAGATTGAATTCTGACCGTTCGATGCTTTCGACCGTTAGCTAGTTTAGTTTTAAATAGCAGTTAGTTTGTTGTTTTGTCGCATGCTCGGCAATTTCATTCCATTCAATAAAATTTCTTTTCTCCAAAATTACTCTCTCAATACTCTCCGATCAAACACACATACACTCAAGATTCACACACACACAAAAGTTTACACAAGAGAAGGAGATACTCTATAATAATGGCTTAAAACTTCGAGCAGGAGATTTCACTGAGACAAAATTGGAGTCTGTAAAAATTATTTTTTGCAAGCAAGCACATGAACAAAGTCAGTTTTCTGCTAGCTCACAAACTAGATAGCCAAGATGTCCAATGAACGAATGCACGCCCAAGAAAATCACAAATCATATATTGACATCTTATTATCAATGACAACTCGCCCGAGTACTGAGTTTTGCTCGAGTATGAAAGCCTGGCAGGCTACCTTGTGAAAATTCATAAAGAAGTCACGAGTAAGAAGAGCTTTGGAAAAGAAAAAGACTAACAGCTCAGGTCAAGGTCAAGTTGCCAAAAACAGTTAGAAGAAACGATATGAATGAGATTAGCTAGAAAATAAAATGCATGGAAACTGCAGAATGTCCAACACAAACTTGAAAAGATTGCTTAAAATCTCCAAGAAAGATAGACAGTATTTGGATTTGAAACTTTCTCTGGCTTGCAAAACATAATCTGCATCTGCAGCAGGGATATCTGACTGGGATCCTAGCATTATCAAAGGATCAAAACTCAAGCAAGCTATAACACAATAGAATAGACCAATTTCAAAATTTTATCCCATGCCATTATCTGATTCGCCACCTCTTCTTGCAGAAGTACTCGGGTTTGTTTCAGCATTTTATAAGTAAGATGGCTTGCAAAGACTTGGTGGATTAACAAGATTTTCAGCCAGCATTGATGAGTACCTAAAAGAAGAGGGGGTTAGCATCAGTACTTCCATAAATATGATAACACAGATTAAGTTCATCATGAACCTGATGATGTTGATCCTCCTTGGGGATATTTCCACATAAAATTCTCAGGCAGATAGTCAAAAAGTTCCCATATAATATAGTAATAATACCTGTCAGTTTGCTAGAAGGAACTCAAGCTGTTTATCAAGAGCTTTCTTCTTTATCACATCAAGCTCCAACTGATGCTTGTATAACACCTGCACTACCATGATAACTAGATATTTAGTCAAATCAAAGTGTAAAGCAAGTTCCGGAGATGACTTGCCAGCGAATTTCTTTACATCCTTTGAAATATTGAGGGCAACTTTTCTTAACTTCTGCTCCTCTTCCTGATCAATTGTGTTCATCATTACCAAATTGAATAAAGAATTGTAATAACATCAGTCCAAAAATAAAGGGGGTAAAATGACATCTTTCTTTAAAAGCTCCTCCAACTACACGCAAAATGAAAAAGGAAAAATGTGCATGATACAGACCTAACAGGAGAACTCATCCCAAAAGACTAGACTGTTAGGAGAGAGAGTCCATTTAGTCTATATACCCCACATCAGTTGTTCTCACAACCGATGTGGGCACATCAGTTGTTCTCACAACTGATGTGGGAATTGAGTCCGTAACATTCGACCCTCCTTTAAGGGCCAACGTCCTCGTTGGTCACGGTCACATTAGTCACGGCTGGTTCTTTGCCAGGCCACCACTCCGTGGGCCACCACTCCGAGTTCTCGTTGGTCACGGCCACGTTGGTCACAGCGGATTCTTTGCCCGGCCACCACTCCGAGCGGTCCCAAACGCACTCGTTGGTCACGGCGAGTTCGTTGCTTGGCCACCACTCCGAGCCGTTTGGGCTCTCAATGAAAGCACCAATTGATACAGACCTAACAGGAGAACTCATCCCAAAAGACTAGCCTGTTAGGAGAGAGAGAGTCCATTTAGTCTATATACCCCACATCAGATGTTCTCACAACCGATGTGGGAATTGAGTTCGTAACAGTGCACCTTCACTCTTTTTTCCCCTCTTGTGGCCTGATCAAGCATGCCCTTGCTGGCCCACAAAGCCTGAGACAGCTTCCATTTCCTCTCAAGACTCTAAGTCCTAAACAATAATACAATGAGCAGGAGGGAAAATTTAGAAAGTTGAAAACGGTATCATGTTGAAATTTGACATACTTGGTTACCTTAGGGAAACCAGGCCATCTCTTTCCTCTTACTGAGCAGATCGTCAAAAACAACAGTATAGAAGTGATTTTGAACTAACATGAGCAACCAACTATCAATAACTATGTGGAGCAATACCTACAAAATTAGGAAAAAACGAGATGTTTTTTACATTAGATCTATAAGTTAAGATGCTCAAAGCCTATGTTTGATTTTTCCCATTACATACCATCCCATTGTTCACAATTGACTACTAGCTAGTCTTCATTCTCTTTATGCTGCCAATCAATTTCTTTAGTTCACTCAACTATGACACATTCCGCTAATTATACATACCATAACTATAACTGATTTTAATTTCAGCAGTACATGGTTTATCCATCTTAATACATTTTGCACTTAGTGAGAAAGATATACAAGTACAAAAAACTGTGTTGTACACTATCCATATCAATTACAATAATTTAGTACAGTAGTTCTATATTAAAGCAGATGACAGACAAGAAAAACATATGCTTGAGAATTCCACTACCACAGCATGAGCATAGGCTTTTAACATGTGAAGTAATCCTTGAGATCTCGATGACCGTTCATTAGAGTAAGGACACACAGCAAGAACATACTAGTCTAAATATTCACAAAAACTTCTGCAATCAGTATGTTCCGAAGAAAGATACGTGGAATATCATATTAATCAGATATATGATATTCCCCCTCAAAACAATTTTAAATGTTGCAAGAAAATGTTTGTTTGGTAAATCCCGAAAACATTGCAATCCCACCAGGAATCAATTGAAAAGTCAGCAAACCTGAATCAATTATTGTACATTGCACTCCAGTATCCATATAATTCCAAAAATAAATTTAAATTTCAAAATATAGATCTCATGTCAAATATAAGTTCGTTGTCAATTGTCATACAGCAAGACTTGTTTAAATTCCAATTATACCCCCTATAATAAACACCATTTCAATCACGCGAAAAACCAGAATCGTCATTTTACAATTCTCAACAAACGCCAATAAACCAGGCTCCAGTCTCCAGTCTCCCTCAGCCCTTCTTCAGCCACATCTTCGCCGTTTTCTCTTCCCTATAAATTATCACCCAAAATTCCACACTCTCACACCATACTCACGCAGCACACAATCATCCCTAGAAGAGATGAAGGCTTCAATCAAATTTAGGGATGAGCAGACGCCATTGCTCAGAGCTAAAATCCCACTCAATATTATGAATTTCCCCTTTCAGTCCGGCGTTTCTGCTGGCGATTCGAAAGACTTATCCCTAAACCTTAGAACTTTTCTCGATTGCGGCCCCTCTATCAAATTTTCCTACCGCCCAAATGATTCGCAAAAGCCTTTCAGCTTCGTTTTCAAAACCGGGATCTGGCATTTCGGCTCGCCCAGTAAAAGCCCTCTCGTGATGAGCGCCGAGTTCAATTTAGTCGGGAACCAAAACCCTACATTCTTCATCCACTTCAAGCCCGATTTGGGCGATTTCTCGCTGAAGAAGTCACACTCGTCGGCCTCCGTGAAGAATCTGGGCGAGAAATTGAACGCCGGCCGCGAGGATTTCGTGGATGGCAACAATTTTAACGGGAACGGATTCTTCCCGGCGGCGGAGTCGAAGAAGGCGGGGATAGTGGTGGACGGGCTGCTGAAGGGCGCTGAGCTCACCGCGAGGACGTCGGTTTCGCTGCGCGATTTCGCGATGGTGAATCTCAGGTGGGGGTTTAGGGTTCCGCCGCGGGAGGCGGCAGAGGATATGGATGCGGTGGTGGTGTCGAAGGCTGGTGATCGGATGGCTGGGATTAGACTACCGTACTTGGTGATGGATAAAATCGGGATTGAACAAGTGGCTAGAGCCGATTCGAAGAAGGAGAAATTGGGTCCCGCGTACAATGACGTGGCTGAGGCGTGTTTGGGAGTGAAGAAGCAGCTTGAGGTGATTCAAGCTGAGAATGGGCTGCTGAGCAGGGCTTTGATTGACTTGAGATCTGACGTGGCAGCCGGAAAAATGAATGTATTCTCCGATCACCACCTGAGCAAGTATGCCGGAGGCGCCGCCGATGGGAGAGGCGATAGTGATAAGACTTCAATAGAGAAGGAGGCATTTTGAAGGGTTTTTAAATCTATTGATATTTAGTTACCTATTTACCTATAAGTTTTTTTAGTGCGATTGAAATTATTGGATCAATATAAGGGCATGTTGCCCAATATAATCTGATCCAGATTTCATACTGTTCCATCACCATTTATTCCAAGTGTTTATAGCGTTCAAGTTTCATGAAATGAGTACAGATGGCTTTAAACATTTTTTTTGTTTTTTTTTTAAATTAGCCCATTTTGCATACTTCCTAATATGCCCTTGGCGTTTTCAGAAGCCCGCCACCCAAATTTCCTACGCGGAAAACCCATCTCATTTCAATTCAAATTTGGGGATAAATAAGGAGACTGCTACTGTCTGCACATTGATAGCAAACAGAGTGATGCAGACGGGATACGAGCACGGGAAAGGTACGCCCGAGTCTCTTCGATTTTCATTCCTGTTGACGGACTGTACATTTCCGTAGCTTTAACTATCTTCATTTGTTCAGTGCTTCATGTTGTTACCTCAAAAAACTTGATTAGTACTGATATTCACTTCTGATTTGTTACCAAATGCGCACCGTTTGGTGCGCCGTCGGCCACCGACATCGTGATGTTCTATTTATTTTCGCATCAATTGCTGAATCTTTGGCGCCATTGAAGTAGATATGCTTTCTTGTTTGCAATTTTGGCTTGACATTGCCGAGTTCCAGCTCTACTTACGTGATTGTTTGAAGTGAGTATTTAATCGACGAGCTTCTACTTCAGGTCTGTCTCCGTTACCCGGAGGACCGAATGTAGGTATCCCCAACTCTGGAAAACGTCCATGGGGTGGTAGCTCTAGCAGCAGGGTCGATTGCGATGGTATGTACAACCCTCTGTTTCAGTTAACACCGTCTATGTTGTCACGATGCTTTTAGATGATTTTATGACTGGGATGGTGGGGTTTTCTGTTCCAGTTGTGACTGCGACGCCGAGGAACAAGTTTCGCAAGGGGGAAAGATCGAGACGAATGTGGACTCCGCAGGAGGAAGAAATACTAGCCGCGACATTGCTAGACCTCACTGCGACAGGCTGGAAATCGGACAACGGTTTCAGGGCGGGGTACCTAAGTAAGATAGAGGACAGCCTCCGTGCCGAGTTCCCCAACACGGACTTGAAAGGAAACCCGCACATCAACTCCAAAATCGGGGCGTGGAAGAAGAGTTATGGCCTTCTCCGATCCATACTGAGTCGAACTGGGGTAGGGTGGAACCATCACGGTGATCACAAGTTTGATTGTAGTGATGAACAATGGGGACAGATTGTGCTGGTATTATGCTATCAACAATTGTCACTATCTATTTTAAATGCTACTTAGCAATTGGTCAACAATGCAGGCAGACAAAGAGGCCAAATTTATGCGGAACAAATCGTGGCCATTGTGGGAGACGTGGAAGACTATATTTGGCAAGGATCGTGCTTCAGGGCTGGCTGCTGAAGAGATAGGTGCAGCTGCGAAAAGTCTCCGTGCCCAGTTTGCTGGAGGCAGCCAGGTTAACGAAAACGACTACCACCTCTCCTTTGAAGATTTCATCCCTGAACCGTATACACCGGTGTCCAACAACAATGAGTTGCACGATGACAGCTCCGACAATAGTGGGAAACAGGCGTCGACTACCAAAACTATACCTCCGAAGAGGAAAAAGCCATCCCCTGATGCAGAGCTTATGGAGTTCCTAGGCAACCTCCATGAGAGAACTGATGCGCGGCTTGAGATGATTTCTAAACGCATTGGATATGAGTTCGACATGGGTCAAGCACGACAGGAAGTGTTTGATAAGCTCGGCACCGTTGAAGGCCTTACACTGCCCCAACGCAATCGTCTGTGTAATATTTTGGGTGACAAACCTCAACGTCTTGAAGTTTTCATTGGCATGCCGTCCAATGCTCGTCTTGGCTATCTCCTATGCCTTATCGAGGACGAACAGAAGAAAGGCTGACTAAAGCACATCAGAGTATGATTTAGTCAGCACTACTATCTTTTGCCAATGCATTTAACCTTATTTCCATGCTATTGCACATATAACTTATCTTTTGACAACTAAATGACATGGTTTATGTAAACTTCGTCAACTGATTCACTAGGCATATTACATATGAAGTAATTACAGTTTCAGATATGGAGGCTTAGTCAGTATTTCGTGCAAGATTTCAGGCTAACTTCATATATTTTGCAGTCTCGTACAATGGGTATATGGCTAACCTCTTTGGTGTAAAGCTAATAGAATGAAAATGTTTACCTTAACCATACAAGAAAAAAAAGAGTTCTTAAATGCTTGTTGGGATACTTTCTTCAATATGGTATCGTCTGGATTAAGTTTATGCAAATGTACCCATACATTTTCAATCATGCTTTAAGTTGGAGGAGTTTGAGTCAATTTGATTGACACTTATCTACCAATTCCATAAATGCAACACCCCACCCTCCATTCAAAGTACCATCGAGCCACACAATCTTTGACTCATTGTGCATATGGCAGTAATAGTGCATTCAATTCATTCATAATTCAATTCAACAAAATAAATGATTTATCATGTTCCATTATTTCATAGAATGTCCTCTCTTTTTATGGAATATTTAGAAATTGCCCATTTTTCTATATATGGTGGTGTATCAACTATCAACCAAATGAGGGACACAATTTCATTTCTTCCTATAATTCTACTATTCCATTAAAGAAAACTACTAAACATAAAAAAATTGGAAGTGAAAAGCTCACGTAACTGTGTACGAATAAAAAATTAGCATAAATACTACATGGTTTAAGCCTACTGATATTGAGACAAATTAACAAACACGTGGAATGCATAGACCAGTTTCACCGCCTCAAAAAGATTTCCCATTCCAAAACATGTCAATTAGCCACATTGCTGAATTGAAAACAGCAACACAAGATTCATTCATAATTCAATTTATCTAATTCGACCAACTTTGAATCTAATTTATCTCGCTCCATATACAGAACGAAATTCAATAAATATACCTGCAACATCCTCTCCGTCATATACGCTGAGGTGAACGGTCACATGCCACACTTTATTTGCTCACCCACCGTATCAGATATCATTAATTTTCTCCACCTTCATCACCACTTCTCTTTAATGCATTGGGTTGTCTTATCCATTTGAAGCCTATATAGGAAATACCTATGTAGTCGTTTACACAACATTCAACACTTAGTCGAACAAAAGAACTAAATTTGCATCACATACAACTTCAAATGGGAGGTGAAGGATCTAACTCCATCCCGAACGTCGACCAGGACTACCAAAGACTCCCTTCATTCATGAAGGTGTTCCACCAGGAGCGATGCAAGGATGACATGGTATGTGGGTATCTATTTTGATATATTACATATGAAATTGTTATGTTATTCTCACTTCAACTTATATCTTGCAGCGACTTCCTCCCGAATTCGTCGGGATTCACGGGAATGACCTACCGTTCGACTGTAGTCTCGTTTGGCCGAATGGACTACGATATAGGGTGCGAATTCTGAAGCTTGCCAATGGGTTCTTCTTCTCCTCCGGATGGAGAGAGTTTGTTCGTGCTACTGGCATCGTACACAGCGATCATCTCACCTTCACTTTGGTGGATGTTGGAATTTTCAATGTCAAACGGTTTGATAGCGCAACGCATTGTCCACCGCAGGGAGACGTTGACGGTAAACTCAGTTGAAATCATCTACTTTGTTCATGCGGGACTAATACTTTACCTCATTTTATTTGTAGTTGTTGAAGACGACGATGTGGAAGGTAGCTACTCCCCGAACATCGAGACGTCCGACGATTACGTGCCATCGGAGACTGAATCTGAAACAACTATGGATGACGACTACGTGGACGACAGCAGGGCACTAAACATCGACGGCTTCCCAACATTCGTCATTTCGCTCACCACGATGCACATCAATCGCAGCATTGAGATCCCATATGGCTTTTGGCAACGCCATATCCCGATGGGGGCAATTAAAGCGGGCGTGCATTTGGTGACCGAGGGGGGAATTTGGTGATGTACACTCAAACACAACTCGAGGAAGATATGGGTGAAGCATGGATTGGCTCGATTCAAAAACGAGAACAATATGGTGGAAGGGGTGCGTTGCCATTTCAAGCTCGTTGATGCCCTTGAAGTCCAATTTTACGTGTGGTTTGACCGTCCTTAAGATCGTTGGAAGCAATTACTTTAGCTATATGCAGTAGTAGTAAGCTTTTATTATCGTAATGTAGGTGAATATTGCGTTGAGTACGCTCATTTGATCATGGCAAATTTTCAATCTACTTGCTTTAATGTTTGATCATTGGGTTTAATGTAAGGTATTTTGGTGAATGTTTCGTAATTACGTTATGGCTCTGATGCACATTTCATTAAAATTCTTTCTATATAACACCACAATATCCAATATAGAGTTAGCTCCAATATTAATGCACATTTTCCAAAATTCCGTAGGTGATTTCGCATAATAAGTTTGTGCTTATGAAATACTATGAAAACTAACCATTTGTTTCCCTAATTTATTACGCAATACATTAACATAAAAATTTATCCATAAGCCTGATTAATGAAGGAGGAATCATAGAGCAACAATCATTTAGCATAAGCAATAGCAAATGCAGTGCCATCGTATTACAAGAAGTTCAATTAAAACTAAACGGCATTAACTCAATTCAAGTCATTTCTTTCCAAATGGATGAATCATTCATCTGTTATTCCACATGTTGAGTGCTAGACTATCTCTGAACTGAGTCCAATCGGAAGACGGCTCAACACAATCAACATACTCCCCACCAACGTTATCTTCCTCTGTGTTGGTTGTGTTCATGATTGTGTCTACTTCAAGTTCCACCGGATCCACCTCCATTTCACGTCGAATGAAATTATGGAGTAAGAAACATGCCATGATTAGACGGATTTGAGTTTTTATAGGATAAAATGAAGCGCTCCTTAGAATGCCCCACCGCATTTTCAAAACTCCAAATGCGCGTTCAATCACATTTCGAGCTTTGGTATGCCGCATGTTGAAGATTTCCTTCGGGGGTTGGGGAGCCTCGGTGCCAGGACCCCACTCCTTGAGATGATAGCGTACTGCCTTGAATGGTGTGAGGTACCCATTGCTATTTGCAAAAGCATTATCGCAAAGGTAATAGCAACCTATAAAACAGAAGGTGGAACGCGATTAATTTTACAGATGTGAAGAGAGCAGCTGAATAGATAAACAATGGGCATAATTAAAATGCTACCTTGAGGTACTTTTAGCCCACCGGCATGTGAAATTGTATCCCTGAGGACGCGAGAGTCTCCTGCAGAGCCTTCCCAGCCAGGGAGCAATTACACAAACTGCATTTGACGATCACACACAGCTAGCACATTAGTTGCTATCTGCCCTTTCCTCGTCCTATACCGTGGTTTGTCATCATTCGGAACTAAGACACTAATATGGGTGCCGTCCAGCGCGCCGAGACAACCCTTGAGTTAAACAAATAAAAGGATAAACTTTATTATTTGGTTAGCAAAAAAACATATATCCAAAGTGGATATTACAGTAAAATATACCCTTGTGCCCGTATTACCTTAAACCACTGCCAATGATGGTCGGTGCAATCATCCGGAACGGGTGCCGGTTTCGCAAGGAGCACAGGATAAAGGCTAAGTACAGCAGCAAGTACCTTATGCACATAATACGATACAGTTCTACCTGAACGCCAAAAAGTAGTCCCAACAACTCGATTCTTCTGATGGTGTGCCAATACAGACACAAATATTGTTGTTTGCTCCTCAACACCAAGGCATTTACCTACTGTCAGCCCCCCCTCTCAGAAAGTAAACGACACAACCTACCAAACGTGTTATGGTCCATGCGTAGATTGGATACACAGGCAGAATTTGTGACGTGCAGTAGCCGGTCTAAGTACTTTAACTGTGCAGGGATCTTGTTGAGCACGTTGTGTCACCGTGCGTGCTCAACAATCTGACGCCTCTCCTGTCTACACCGGGCCCGGATGAAACGATGTAACAATGTTGTGGTTTCTTCACGATAAAGGAGCATAATGTCCTCGAGCAACAAACATAGATGCGCTGATTTGGTGGAGTAAAGACTCATTTTCTGGCTTTGTATATTGGCCTTAACTAGATAATAATGTATGAGCAAATTGAAGGATTATCAACACAGAAACCAAGTACAAGGACACCCAAGATTAAATTCAACGTCATCGATGGGAACAGTTGTATTAACTGACTGAAATTTCAGAGGTAAACAAAGAGGGGCTGGGAAATATACCCCAAACGACGCCATAAGGAGCACGATTTTTGGCAAGAAGAATAAATAGCGAGCAAAATCAAATCACGAAAATTTGGATTAATTTCTGCTTACCTAGGCTTACAGAGGACCAGATCAGGAGCACGATGACGACGTAAAGCCTCTGATTTTGTGACTTTCCTGATTCTTGATCATACGATGTGTCCCAGAAAAAAATCCAAAAATTACGGTGGGTTTTTAAATCTACTTGCTCATATCCATGTGTGTAAATTGCAAGGGATAGCCGACAAGGACATACCTAGGTTGCTTGGGGAAAGTCAGCGCCGGAACTCTTCCGTTCACAACCAAATCAGCCATGAGCTCCGCCACGGAATCGATTTATGCAGATCTAGGGTTGGGTCGACATTAGTTTTTTTTTTTTAAAATTAACTTCATATATTTATATCATATATATGAAGGAGGAAATTACAAATCAACTCCTATAACAAGGAGGAAAGACAAATTACGCCACCTAGGGTTCGAACTCGAGACCTCCAGGATGGAGGTGGTATCCAGCACCCTTTACCGTTAGGCCAAGGGGCTTGGATTGGGTCGACATTAGTTGAAGGGGGGAAAATGAGAGAGCTAGCACGAGGCAAAATGCTACATTGAAATTTCAGAGGCAAAATGGTAATCTCTCATCCATTATTGGATCCGAATTTCTATGCAGAAATCAAAAAGCACCTCCATCGGCTGAATTGGATTTGACATATTTCACAATTGAACAGTGCGGGCACGAAAATTATCAGCGGGCTTCAGTAGGTGAAACCTTGTACCTTGAACAGCCAACAAGTCCAAGAAATAAGCTCATTTCTGCTCATATCGTGAAACTTGAACAGGCCCTTATCAAGATTCAAATTTGCATTTATCTATAGACTCGGATAAAAATTCAAATTTTGTTATTCTGTGATTTGTACCTGCCATTTCTTATTTGCATTCGTTGCACAATTCTTGCGATTTTATACACTCCGTAGATGATAGTTCATCAAGATTTAAAAGTTTCTCTATTTTTTTTTCTCTATTCGAACTTTTTAAAACTATCTTATTAAAATAAATAGAATAATATTTGGAGGCAACACAGTGACACACTCATTCAAGTTAAACTTAAAATAAAAAGGAAAAATATAAATATAATGAAAATAATATTGAAAACCTAAAAATTTTCATGTTCAGTTGGTCCGATATGTTCAGTTAGTTATGAGTCCAAATCTGGACTTTTTCAATTGTTCAATATGCATGTTTAAAACAGGTTGGCCTTCGATTTTGTACACGGCCAAGTTTGCCCTAGAATAGCTTGTGAATTGACTACTTTGCCCCCATCAAATTTGATATCCCCCAAAATTTCTCCTCAAAAAAGTGATGCAACATTGCAACCCTAGCTCTCTCTCACATGCATCTGCGATCGACCTCCCGAGGACTGGACGCCATTACCAGCGCTCCAATAAGCGGCATCAATGCACTCGCTTTGTACGAATAATAATTCCATCGAGCTTCTCTCTCATTCAGGTGTCGTCATCAATTCATTGACCCATGATCATCAAGTAAACTTATAGGCCTCATAATGAAAAATCTTAGAAATGAAGAAAATCTGCAGCCACTTTTTTATCTCATTTTTTTTTAAATTTGTGGCGATTCTATCGTTGAAAATAATAAATCCCTATATAATTAATACATCGGGTAAATGTTCGATTGAATTTCAAGATTAAGTTTATAAATTATATACTCATGCAGTGTGGTGTTATGGACCTAATTGGGCTAATTCAATCAAATCGAAAGTCATTGTGGGTCAATATTTTACAGCACTCGCAGCTCGCCTACAAAGCCCGATTTATCATTAGAGCATCCACAGTGGTCGGCAGACAAGCAATAGCCCAGCCATAGCCCAACTATGCCACATCAACAACACTAAATTCCTCCTGCCACATCAGCTGGACAAGCAATAGCCCAGCCACAGCCTTGCCACATCATCAGCACTAAAAATAAATAATTAACAATCCCACAAAATACGGAATTAAATTCACGCCACATATACGGGAAAATTCGATAATTTCATTTAAATTAAAAAAAATGTACATAATTTAACAAAATTACATAATAAAAAAATTACATAATTTAACAAAATTACATAATTAAAAAAAACATATCGTCGTGCAGTCCTCCGCGCCCACAACTCTTCAATTAAATCCTTTTGGAGTCGAATATGAGCATCCACTTGGTGCATGTCGGCATGTGCCTGGAGGCGGCCGGCTTCATCGTGAGGTACCTCGTCGTGGCTTGGACCGGCTTCATTATCGTCGTTGGCCCAACTAGTCAGTTGTACACTTTCATCTTCGACAATCATGTTGTGCATGATAATACAGGCGTACATTATATTAGCAATGCAGTCGACATGCCACAAACGCGTTGGACCCCTAACTGCCGCCCATCGAGACTGGAGCACACCAAATGCGCGCTCCACTTCCTTGCGCGCCGACTCCTGTCGTGCCGCAAAGTAGGCCTTCCTCTCATCTGATGCGCATCGGATCGTCTTCACAAAGATGGGCCACCTAGGGTATATCCCATCCGCCAAGTAGTAGCCCATATCATGTTGGTTGCCGTTGGCGACAAAACTGATGGCCGGACCGACGCCCTGGCACTGCTCGTTGAAAAGGGGCGACGAGTTGAGGACGTTGAGGTCGTTGTTCGAACCGGCTATCCCAAAATACACATGCCAAATCCACAACCGGTAATCAGCTACGGCCTCGAGGATCATCGTGGGATTCTTTCCCTTGTAGCCGGTCGTGTAGAACCCTTTCCAGGCAGCAGGGCAGATCTTCAACTCCCAATGCATACAATCTATGCTGCCTAACATACCCGGGAACCCATGCTTCTCCCCGTGCATCTGCATTAGCTCCTGGCAGTCTTCGGGGGTTGGGCTTCGAAGGTACTGCTCACCGAATATTTCAACAACGCCCTGACAAAAATACTTCATACATTCAAGGGTTGTCGTCTCGCCGATGTGGAGGTACTCGTCCCACATGTCTGCCGCGCCTCCGTAGGCCAGCTGCCTGATTGCCGCAGTGCACTTTTGAATAGGTGTGTGGCCGGGTCTACCAGCCGCATCGTTCCTGAAGCAGAAACACAGATATCGGCGCTCCAAAGCGTCGAAAATACGCATAAACAGGGCCCTGCTCATCCTAAAACGCCGCGTGAAAAGGTTGGTGTTAAATCGCGGCTCCAGTGCGAAGTAGTCTTCGTATAGCCGCTGATGTGCAGCTACGTGATCCCGGTCAATCACTGCTCGGCGGTGGACAATGGGTCGAGGTTGAGGTACCGCCGGCTGCGAGGCCCGTTGTAGCAGCCGGTCTATCTCTCGGGACGTATAGGCATTCAAATGTTCGTTCAAACGCCGTTCGTACTCCTCAGCATCCCCACCACTACACTACTACCACCCGCGTTACTCATTTCGCGTTGTTGTTGATCTTGTACAGAAATTAAGATAGAGAGAGTACTCGTTAAAACAAGTGGTGCTAATGAAAATGTCGTGCAAATCGCGTATATATAGTGTTCCAAAAATTTAAATAAAAAAAATCGCTTTCCGGTTACTCGCCGATCGGGAGGCTGCAATAGCGGCGAGCGCCCAGGAATCGGCGTAGCCTCGCCGAAATTCTCGCCGATTTGGCGTTCGCCGGCTGCAATAGTTCGGCGGGCGCCAAAAATTGGCGAGCCGCTCGCTCGCCGACCACTGGAGATGCTCTTATACCCTCGAGTTAAATTTATCTTTCATGAGTTCTTAGCCGAAATTAGTTTTATTTACTACATTAAATTAAATTAATTTCCTAAAAGCCACCTTCTTACATCTTATTAAAATGGCAGGACTTACAACAATAAATAGAAGTCCAACATTTTCTTAACCTTTTTTTTTACTCTAACTTACTATTACCAAATGATTCTACAACACAACATGAACCACACAATCTTTACCCGTCATCCAACACAATTGCAAGTAACATCCATAAACGAGCTACGAACACAATCATGATATGAAAAAATCAAGTTGTTGGTAAAAACATATATAAAGTCACTTGAAACATAAAAAAAGTTAAGTTAATGACAAGGATCCCGTATAATTAATCTCCAACAACCCGTGATAAGCTTACATTTTATTACTTTCACCACAGCTTAACCTCATGTACCCCACATTAGTATGTAACAAAAAAAGCATTTAGCTGAAAGGGACAAAGGTGGGGGACCGACCGACAAGACTCGGTCCCGGCTAGACGAACTCATCATGCCCATTTTTACAACCTAACACTTGTTAAGAGTTTTGCGTCAATGTCGTAGAGTATATATGCACTACGATGTACTAGTTCGTTATTATAGATTACAGAACATATGTAGTGTAAGGGAGTTAGATGAGATTAAGACAGCCAAACTATAGTTTTGAATTTTCAAATTTCAATGAAGGTGACATTCTACTTGATTAGCTAGTTACCTTTTTGGGGAAAAAGCGAAGCATCCTCAATCTTAAAAGTGGGTGTGGAAGTTAACAACAAGGTAGTTTCTTTATTAAAGTAATAAAGAACGTATATAGTAGTATTAGTAAGCGCAAAAGCTTCTACTACTAATTTTAAAATTTTTGTGGACACATGATGAATCAAATTGTGTATTCAAAACATATACGGAGTAAGCTCAATAAAATGAAATTTCTCCATACATATATATGAATTATCCATTTAATTTGAGGACCTCACGAGTCATAATCAAGGCTCGTCAGTTCATTTCCAAAAAAAATGCCAAGTCGAACTTGCAAATAGTTAAAATTAGAATTGCAAAATTATGGAGTATGTCACACAAAAAGAAGAAGAGAAAAGCCTAATTAATCCAGTGAAGATGACATGAAAAGGAAAAGCTAAAAGAGAAATAGAAGATTCAAACGCTTCTAGCCATCATTTCTTGAAATAATCTGTAAGACTCTTGCTTCTCCAGCTTGAATTTCTCATGGCAGTCAGCAATGAACAAATCGGCCAGCCTATCAATCTCATTGGACGATTCTTGGTCCTCCAGCCACTGCAGGTACTTGGACAGCTCTCCGGTGCACTCCCCAGCCGGCCCGATGTCGTAGCGGAGCGACTTGGGGTAATAATCATTGAAGTATATAGTCCGAGAAGACGAACACCAGTTATAATGCAGCCTGAAAGAGCTGAAATAGAGCTTCTTCTGCTTCTTCTTCTTGAAGATTTGGAGGAGGAGTGATCTGGCTTTGGAGTAGAGATGGGAGAAGATGAAGGTTTTGAGCTTCATTGATGATGAGTGAGAAACAGAGGGAGGTTTGATGGAGAATAGGAGATTGATGGAGTTGAGAGTTTTTTGTGATGAAGGGGAAGTCATTTTCTTCGGGTGTGGGTGAATGTGTTTTGTTGGGATGGATTTTAATTTATAGAGGATCTTCATTTCTAAATTGTTAAGTCCGTCCATGTTTTGATTTGACACTGCTTAACTTTATAAACCAGCCGAATGTGAGTTCCATTTTTATACTGCATCGGTCTTAAATCACACTTTCCTTCTTCTTTTTTTTTTTTAATTTATGTATCACATTTTCTTTTTTCCCTCACATCAATATATAAAAATGTATTTTCTCTTTCTACATAAAACATAAAACAATATCTTTTAAAATCTCGTGTCGTTATAAAAGTATAATATCTATTATGGGACAAAGAGAATAACATCAAATTTATAATATAAAAAGATACTAAATGAATTATGCGGTTCACTTGCTAAATATGTTAGGTTTAGGTGATTTTAAATGAAGGGCCAATTGGCATATCATTCAAGTGACAAATCCTTCACTGTTAGAAATTAGGGGAATTAAACTATCACTGAAAATCTTAGAAACTTGATAAATGATAACTGAGAGTGAATCTTGAAATCTAAGGCATCTTCTAATTTCTACCCTTTTAGAAATTGGCATTTGATGTATTAATTCATATCTTTTACTCATAAAGTAATATAGGGAGGCCCAAGTGCTGCGGCTTGGCTTCAGGAATCAAAATCAGATTTTGGGTGAGATAAACATGCCATATTCTTCGCTGCATATCACAAAACCAATGTCTCATCTCTCTAACATGCTCTGATATAGACAACAGCTAAAGATCAACAAAAAAACCTCAATTTTATACTATTAACTAACTATACATAAAGTGCATATGATCCTGTTCCAATATTATTAAACACTTGATCTTCAATCTCTATATCCTTCTTTATTTTATACTCCTACCTACTGCTCTAACTACTATTTTCACTTAATATAATTTTGTACATAACAATCTATCCTAAATTGTTTTAAACTCCATAATCATGTACTGTAAAAATATTTTTTCTCGTATATCTTGACAGAACCAATTTCTTTCCTCTGCAGGATGGTTATATTTATACGTAGATTAATTTCAGTTCTCTAGTGTGCTAAAATCAGTTCATTAAGCATATAGTATATGTTCATTAATGTTTAATCTATTAATCAATGTTAACCCCATTTCGGTAGAAAGTATAAAGGTGAAATCCGTAATCAGTGTCAACTTTAATCAAAATAAATTTTTTTTTTTTAAATTAACTTCATATATTTATATCATATATATGAAGGAGGAAATAATTAAGATGCGGAAATTGAAAGAAAATGTTTAGTGCATTAAATAGTAGATAGACGAGACACTGGTCCAACAATCCAAGTAATTAAAATTAGCCATGTTACTGCATTCATAATTTAAAATTTGTCCAGATTAATTTTAGTTCTAAATATATGATAAAATATGAATTTGGTCCAAAATATTCATTTTTAAAAAAGGGTTCATAACAAATGAAATTCTTGTTGAAGTGGTCCTTTTTAACGGTTCCGTCAAAAACTGACGGTCAACTCCTGATTAGTGATATTTTGACTTTATTAGTGAATTTTAATTAGTACAAACCATCTTTCTTTCTCCTCGTTCATCTCAAGAACCCTAATTTTCTCTGCAAGAACACGCTACCTCAACTCCCAGAATTCTCTTCCAATTCACTATTGAAAACCCTATGAAGAAATTGCCCAGAAAAACCACCCTTCAAACCTAAACACCCATTGTAATATCTCAGTACAGGACTTTGGATTAAATATGATCTTTCGATACGAATTAGCTAAAAGAAATGTCTCAAACTTCATGATAAGAAAACAAGAATATATAAGAAAAACTGTGAAAATCGTATGATTTGGAAATTTATGTTTATCACGCAAAAGATCCCTATAGTGTCCGAGACGGGTTCAAAGGGGCATTCTGGTGTGGGAGGAGGGGTGAGACTCAGCCAGACCGCGCCAGCTATGCCCAAAAGCTTGGCCATGGGCTGAGACGTGCCAGGCCATCGAGCCATCGTGTCAGGCCGTCGAGGCCATCGTGCCAGAATGCCTAGCCATCGTGCAAGGCCATAGAGTCATCGTGCAAGGCCATCGTGTCAGGCCACCGTGCCAGAATGCCTAGCCATCGTGCAAGGCCATAGAGTCATCGTGCAAGGCCATCGTGTCAGGCCATCGAGCCATCGTGTCAGGCCGTTGAGCCATCGTGCCAGGCCATCGAACCATCGTGCAAGGCCATCGAACCATCGTGGCAGGCCATAGAGCCATTGTTCCAGGCCATCGTGCTAGGCAATAGAGCCATCGTGCCAGGCCATCGAGCCATCGTGCTAGGCTATAGAGCCATCGTGCTAGGCCATAGAGCCATCGTGCCAGGCCATCGTGCTAAGCCATTGAGCCATTGTGCAAGGCCATCGAGCCATCGTGTAAGGCCATCGTGCCATTGTGTTAGACCATCGTACTATCATGCAAGGCCACCGTGCCATCGTGCAAGGCAACTGAGTTCGTACTAGTCCATTGGGCCATTGTTCGAGTATTGCTAAGCCTCAACCATATGATTTGTGAAGGATATGCGATTAAATGAGAAATTCAGGAGTGGAGCATAGACGAATGTGAGAAAAGATGTGATGTTGATACTTAGTACCTGCAAATGATTTACTTGATGTGACCCTTCCCTACATGGGCTCTACAATTACATGATTTGCATAATGTGTTTTGTATTAGTAATACATGAGTAATCAAGATGACAGAATACGTGACACTACGTGTACGGTACCTCGGGGTGTTACAAGCTGGTATTAGAGCCTAGGTTTAGGCGTTCTTAGGATGATAGGTTAAAAATTACAGATAGAGTTATATGTATTGGAAATGTTTTGTCATAATAAGATATAGTAATATGTGTATAGGTGATGAATATGTGTTTGTGTATAGATGATGAAATATGTGTATGTGTATCTGAATATGATTTGAATGTATAGGTGTTGAATATGTGTATTTGTATATGATTCGAACAGTGTGAACCGACAGACTATGAACGGATTCCATTCCAGCATATAGATGGGTGAACCGACGGACTATGAACGGGTTCACACTCTAGTTTGGAAATGACGGACTATGAACGGATTCCATTCCAGCATATAGATGTGTGAACTGACGGACTATGAACGGGTTCACACTCTGGTTTGGAATCAATGGACTATGAACGGATTCCATTCCAGCATATAGATGTGTGAACCGGGATTATGAACGGGTTCACACTCAGGTTTGGAATCGACGGACTATGAACGAATTCCATTCCAGCATATAGATGTGTGAACCGCCGGACTATGAACAAGTTCACACTCTGGTTTGGAATCGACGGACTATGAGCGAAGTCCATTCCAACATATAGATGTGTGAACCGACGGACTATGAACGGGTTCACACTCTGGTTTGGAATCGACGGACTATGAACGGATTCCATTCCAGTATATAGATGTGTGAACCGACGGACTATGAACGGGTTCACACTCTTGCTTGGGATCGACGGACTATGAACGGATCTCATTCTAGCACATAAATGTATTAAATGTACCCTTTAGAAATTTCGGGACAAAATTTCTCTCAGGAGTGGTGAATTATAATATCCTGGTACAAGGCTTTGGATTAAATATGATCTTTCGATACGAATTAGCTAAAAGAAATGTCTCAAACTTCATGATAGTATAAAGAAATGTTGTTTATAATTGTTATATGATAAGAAAAAAAGAATATATAAGAAAAACTATGAAAATCGTATGATTTGGAAATTTATGTTTATCACGCAAAAGATCTTTATAGTGTCCGAGACGGGTCCAAAGGGGCATTTTGGTGTGGGAGGAGGGGTGAGACTCAGCCAGACCGCGCCAGCTATGCCCAAAAGCTTGGCCATGGGCTGAGACGTGCCAAGCCATCGAGTCATTGTGTCAGGCCGTCGAGCTATCGTGCCAGGCTGCCGAGCCATCGTACAAGGCCATAGAGCCATCGTGCCAGGCCATCGAGCCATCGTGTCAGGCCGTCGAGCCATCGTGCCAGGCCATTGAACCATCGTACAAGGCCATCGATCCATCGTGCTAGGCCATAGAGCCATCGTGCAAGGCTATAGAGCCATCGTGCTAGGCCATAGAGCCATCGTGCCAGGCCATCGAGCCATTATGTCAGGCCATCGTGCTAGGCCATTGAGCCATTGTGCAAGGCCATCGAGCCATCGAGCCATTATGCCAAGCCATTGAGCCATCGTGTAAGGCCATCGTGCCATTGTGTTAGACCATCGTACTAGCATGCAAGGCCACCGTGCCATCGTGCAAGGCAACTGAGATTCGTATTAGTCCATTGGGCCATTGTTCGAGTATTGCTAAGCCCCAACCATATGATTTGTGAAGGATATGCGATTAAATGAGAAATTCAGGAGTCAAGCATAGACGAATGTGAGAAAAGATGTGATGTTGATACTTAGTACCTGCAAATGATTTACTTGATGTGACCCTGCCCTACATGGGCTCTACAATTACATGATTTGCATAATGTGTTTTATATTTGAGTAATACATGAGTAATCAAGATGACAGAATACGTGACACTACGTGTACGGTACCTCGGGGTGTTACCCCCATTTTCTAACTCCCACAAGTCTTGATTGCTGTTTAATAATCATTTTCTGACGACGGTGGAAGCAGCCCCTTCTGGATGAGCTGCTCGACGGTGAGCTGTGAATCTTCATGGAAGCAACAACTCGCACACCGGCGAATATTCACAGAGAGAGAGAGCGAGCTTGGAAGTGGTTGTGCTGATTGCAAAGGGGCATAACCAAGAGGGTGTAGCGGTGAGCAGAGAAACGAACGAGAAAGACAAGGAAGAGCTGTAACGAAAAGAGAGAAAGAGAGGGAGACAGATCTGGAACAGTGTGAGGGCGACGGTAAGGCGCCATCACACGCTGGCTACGACGGAGGAAAAGAGCAGGCAGGCGACTGACGGAGGCGGCCACTGGAATTGAGGCATAAAAGAGAGTGAATTGGTTGGGATTCAGGAGATAGAGAGGATAAGCGTAAGAAAGAGAACTGGCGGAGCTGCAACGATAGCGGCGGTGGGGCCGAGTTTCATCTGCGGGGAGAGAATTTTAACGAAGGAGAAGGAGAAGGAGAGAGAGATGGGAGTCGTGAATTTGGAGTTTGTCTCTGATTTTTAGAGACGGGGTCGAAAAGTGAGAGGCTTAAGCACCATGCCGGCGAAGACGGCGGCGGGAGCTGGAAATCCGTTTCCGAAAGGGAGCGTACCCTGGTTATGCCGCCGATCTGCTGGTGGAGACAGGTTTTCTGACAAAGAAGGTGGCTAGTTTTTTTATTTTTTAAAATTTTTAATTTAATTTTTTTAATTAATTATAGATTAATATTCTAATTATATTAAAATATAGTTAATTAGCGTTGACTGTTAGTTTTTTAACGGTACTGTCAAAAAATGACTACTTCGACAACATTTTCATTTGTTATGGACCCGTTATTCAAAAAGTGAATGTTTTGCTCCAAATTCATATTTTAGCTATATGTTTAAAACCAAAATTGACATTTACCCCTTAAAATATAAACTTTCTCTGCACCCTAAACTAATCCTAAAAAATTACTGCCTAATTTTAAAATTATTTATCCTCCATGTTATCCGCAATTGCTTTTGTGATGATAAACCTAACTTTAAAATTATTTATCCTCCATGTTATCCGCAATTGCTTTTGTGATGATAAACCTTCTTATTTGTATTTTTCTACGTACCATTGTTTCTTTTCCTAATCAAACTAGTTAATCAACCACTGTGGTTTAAATAGTGAAAACAAAAATTAAATCATAAAGAGTCACATTTACCTATTTATGCTACGGTTCCATCGAAATAATTGTTGGACTTCGTTTAGAATCTTATATGGTGATCCATTTAAGACTAATTCCACTGATTACACAATTATACGAACACACAATCACACTATAATGGATATTACGATCAAGTGATTTAAAAATTTGTGGTTGGAAAACCAATAATAAATCTACGGATTTCTTGGGTCAAGTTTGATCTATAAGCAAACCATTAGTAAGATTTGTTGGAAACTTCGATTAAATAAAAGGTGGGCTTTAATTAGTTATTAATTAATAAAACTAGCTAGTTTAAAATAAAAGAGCAGGAGTAATATTTAATTATATAATGGATGACGTTTTCTTTAAATCTATATATAGAATAGTATACAGAAAATTATCTGTAAAAATTATATCATTGTACTAATCAAGTTTATTAAGTATTTTTATCAATATATTATTCTAAAATTATACTACTAAAATATTTTCTTATCCTCATATTAAAACCTGATAGGTTTTACCAAAACCAAAACTAACTAGTACAACAACGTAACGAAGAACATCGATTATCCAAACTGACGTAGGTTTTCATTTCGTGATAAGTTCAACAATCCTAGCAGCAACCCCTAGACTCTCTATCGTGTTCAAAGACATTAATTTAGGGCTTTGAATTCATTGCACTTTCTTCAATATTTTTAGTAGAGGAATTTGAGTTATCACTTCTATTAATTTTTTTTATTTCTTTTAGCTTTAATTAGAGGAGGAGAAAATAGAAACTGTCCCGATATCTTAGTTGAGAGTTTTGGAATTCACCTCCCCGTCCAATAAACCGTTTCTCCTCTTTACCATTTGGGAGGCACCATTTTTATTTCATTCATTATTTCACATTCAACACTCATTAAGTGGCAACTCGTCATTGTTACAAATTTGGACTTTTGTCCAATTAAAACGATCTATTAAAGATTAAATTTTAAGTTAAAAGAATTTAATTTGTTATGAAAAGAATTTGGACTTTTGTCCAATTAAAACGATCTATTAAAGATTAAATTTTAAGTTAAAAGAATTTAATTTGTTATGAAAAGAAGTGTAAAATTTTCTATTTATTGAAGGATCAAATTAAAAAGTAAGGGTCATATTCATATTTGACCGGCTCGAGTTTTAAGAAATTATTTGACTTTGTAAAGAATAGTGGGCAGAAAAAGTTAAGGGAAGGTGAGTCCTACTTTTATACAAGTATTAGTTTTGTAATAAAATGTCAGTGGAATGAGTTAGTGGAACGAGGAGTCCACTTACCAAATGTTGGAAAATTTGAGATACAAACTTGCCGGGCGAAAATTACGCAGAAATAAAAACAAGGAAATTACACGGAAACAACTGAAAACAAAAATTACATGGAAAAGTATGTGGAAAGCGGTAAGCCGAGTCGATGAGTCCTCTTTCCGCAAGACGAGATACGCCCCGGTAGTGCTCTCGGTTTGGCGTGTCGTCCCCAAAGATAAAACAGCTCCGTCTCTGAAGTAGCAGCACCGCTAGCAGCAGAGCTCCGGCGAACGGGAGTAAGGCGGGGGCAGAGCTTCGACGGGAAGATTATGCAGAGAGGGAGAGAGCGTGTATGCAAAAATGTTTGTGTATGTTTTGTGTAGAATGCAATGAATGCATGCCTATTTATAGGCCAAGTCCACCCGCATGGGCATTGATGGAGTCAGCAACCATTATGTGTGCCATGATGGCTTGACTGTAACCGCTGGGGGTTATTGACTGGTGCACTAGCCATTGGGAGCTGAGGAGACATGACGCACCTGGACATGCTACACGACGGGATACACCATGGACCGTCGGGGTTCATCGGGGACCTTTTGTCTCCCGTTATGCGTCGAGGTCCAGCGGGACCTTTTGTCTCCCGGCACAAGATCCAAGGCACAAGGCACCGGGCGCCCGGGGCACGGTACGCGGTGCGCAGCTCGCGGCGGCGGCGCGCGTGTGGGCTCTGTCACCCGTCTTATTCCACGATAATTATTACACATAATAATTCATCTGATTAAATACTTCATCAAAGAAGTTTATCATCCCCGATATGGGATAATTAACACTTAGTTAATTAATCCCTTAGTTTTCCCATAGCTCATTTCTAGCTTTATTGTGACCAACTTTAATATATTATTTCTCACTCACCGGGAATCGGATTCGAGAAAATGAATATACTACGGCCATCTACTCGGAACGTAGATCGACGCTATTGCATTTAATTTTACAAAATTAAATGTCTTGTAACATTTATTATTAGTCAAAATCATTTGACCAACCACGATTCCAACATCAAGTATAGTAAAAGTGAAATTGGACATTCCTTGGCGGACAAACGAAAAAGGAAAAATGGAACATTTAATGACGGTTGGATGGAGTATAAGATAGAGTTATGGTACCCAGACGTCATAAGAACGATTTGATATCTTTGTATTATCTCTACAGACTATTGTGAAAACCGTCTCTAAACGTCTGAAAGATCCATAACCACCACAATGCAATTTTGCAGTTCAATAATAGATGGATCAAAATAAGCTTCCACTCTTTGGTTTATATTCCTTCTCTGTTATTCTCGATTAATTATAGAGAGCTTTATGTAATTATTTATTCAATTATTCCAACAGTCATATCTTCCCTCTCCGGAACATTCATAGGGTCATACTCTCTAAGTTTGGTTCCAATTTTATTTCTATTTGTATTTTTTGTATATTCAAACTAAACTAAAATTAGATTTAGTTACTATACAAAAGTTTTAAAGATTGGAACTAATTAAAATAATGCTCATTTTGTCCAAGGAAAATAGTCCCAGTTGTGGGCGATATTAGTTTTAAAGCAAAATTAATAAAGTACGAGAAAAAAGATAAATAAATGGATAAAATATGAGAGAGTGAAAAAATGGTGAGAAGTTTTCAATAAATATACTTAGGACTAATTTTGGTAGACGGGTCAAAATAAAAAGTTTAGACTACTCTTCATGGATGGAGATAGACAGATCAAAATGGTCGCACGGTATGTGCAATTCCCTTGAATAGGGTCTGAAAATTGGATTCGCATGGACCTGGGGATCATGCTCTAGAGGCCTAGGCGCATGGGCCCTGCATTGGGCTCACAGGCCGTGTGTGTCTACTGCAGCAACTCAGTAAAATGGTCACTTTATCTACATGACTCTCATCGGGAAATGCAAAATATGTGCATTGAAATTTGCAAAGATGAAGAAATTAGCATCCTTTAAAAGCTCATTGAAAATAATTATTTTAGGTCGTTTTTCCTTGAAAGCTCAACAATCTTGTCAAAAGTTTAGATATATTTTAGTTATTAGGCAACGTTCGTTCTACGTGTTTACATTTGTTTTGGTAAAATCAATCCCATTTTAAATTTTTGAGTAAAATATAGCTATTTTTGTGTTTATACCGAAACAAATCCAAATTTCTCTTTCAAATTTCATGAGTAAAAAAAACAGTGAATAAAAAATATTATTTTAAATTTGAGTTTAGTGTAAATGGTTGGAGTAAAATCACTATTTGATCCCAAATTTTTCTTTCAAATTTCATGAGTAAAAAAAAGATAGTGAATAAAAAATATTTTTTAGATTTGAGTTTAGTGCAAATGGTTGAAGTAAAATCAATATTTGATGTAACATTTAGATTTACGCTAAGGTGTGTTCACTTAATAAGTTTCCTAAACTGATTGTTATATAACTGGATGAGATTTGGAGAGGGTTGGCCCACTGAGAAGAATTGAATGTAGGCGTTTAGGGCATCATTAACCCCGTCCCAAATCCCCTCCACGTCATCATTCCTCTACAGTTGCGGCCCAGGCCCCAACTGCTGTAACCCTGTAGGTTGCGGCCCGGGCCGCAACTAATAAATGACACTATTCACAACTCCAACCTATTTAACTCGTAAACGCAATTCGTTGAACAATTGAAACCGGGAAAATGCATTGTTCATTAGAAATTAACATTACATTACTAGGCGAAGCAAATTTGAAATAACATTTCATTAGAAATTAACATTTCATTCCTCTACGTTGATCGCTGTTGAACCAATCCATTGGCGCTGAAACAAAGGGTATAATAGAGTATTGAAATGGAACGCGGGATTGAAATGGATGGAACGCATGCTCGTATTTATAGACATCGAATTAAAAAAAAATTGGATTTGCGGCCCGGCCCGAAGAGCGTGTAACGCTGGGCCGGGACGCGGGACATGCAGCCCGTCACCGTGCAACCCCGTCCCGGGCCGGGAACGCGGCCCCGGGACCTGAGCCGTGCCGCCCTTCCGTGTAATGCATGGGACGGGCCGGGACTCGCGATTTGTGGCCCGTCCGATGGCGTTACAGATGCTCTTAGTTCCCTGATTTGAGAAGAATTGAATGTAGGCGTTTAGTTCCCTGATTTGGGCGGGTTTTAGTCAAGGTGATATGTTCTTTTTCAATTGAATGGACCAATTCACCCCTCCATCTTTTCCAAATTTTGTGGGGGAAGTGAATTTGTGGGGGATAATTGTGTAAAACACCCCTCCAACTCTTGGTCTAACATTTGACACCAGATTTAAAAACCACGCTCTGCGTAAGATACAATTCTTGGCAAATACTATTAATGAACAGTGCGGGCCTGGTATATTATCTTGAGCCTTCATGTTTTGACTTTGGGAAACCCAAATCATGGTATTTCATGGAAGGAAATTCAAACTAAATGGAAATCAATGTAACATTAGTTTGATTTTAATGTAAATGATAGTAGATGCTTTAAGCGTAATCAAGTATTCTATAGACTATTTTTGCTGTCCGAAAAAAGTGAAAACATATCGGAGAAGTATGGCTATTGAAGTGTGGCAGATGAAGATCTATAAATCTAAAAAAAAAAGGTATGGCTATTAAAGTGAGTTTGTGAGAGACTTTCCTGACTAATTCCCCATCTTCTTTTGTCTCAAATCAACCTATGGAGCAGAATTGTTGGCATGGAAATTCAGTATATATCACCAGCTGCTGCTTTGTGTGCAACTGAGATGCTGCTATCCCAACAGTCTGCTTTGTATACAAAAGGGTACTCAATAGTTCCAATCCTTTTTTGATGCAGATACAGAGGAACAGAACAAACAGCTGAAGATGTTGTTTGATCAACACAACCAAAGATAATGCAAATTCTCACAGAAACAAAAGACACGCTGTCCAACACAGTTGATTTAGACCCTGGATCCTTGTCTTGGATTTTGACTATGATATCATCTTTCCATCCAAGATAAGCTAGTTGGGAACAAGGCGAAACTTCTTCATTTTTCATTCATAGATCAAGCAGCGAATAAGTGTAACTGAAAACGAAACTAATACTCCCTCCGTCCCAATAAATATGAAACATTTAGTTTTCGGCACGGAATTTTATGCAGGGTTGTTTTGTGAGTTAAAGTAAGAGAGAGTAAAAAGTAGAGAGAGAGTTGTTTCCATTTTAGAAAACGTTTCATTTTTAGTGGAACAAACTAAAAAGGAAAACGTTTCATTTATAATTGGACAAAAGGAGGCAAGCTATTCAGTGTGAGTGAATCACACATGTTTACATCTCTCCTCTTCTTTTGTTCATAAGGGCATCCGCAACGCTGGAGCGTTGCGGTGCCGATGCCGTGCCGCCGGAACGGTCCCGCCAAGGACCAGCGTTGCAGCCTCCGAACCGTCGCCGATCCGTGCCTATGCCGTGCCGTGGGTCGTTGCCGCGGCACGCGGCACGACCCGTTCCGCCACGCGCCGAGGCGACGTGGCGGCCTCCCATTCGTCGCGTGAAGCCCACTCGCTGCCCCGCGAGTTAGTTTCGTTTTTTGACGCAATAATTAATTTTTTTTTAAAATTCGAATTTAATAAAAAAAAATAAAATTTTGCAACGGTATTATGACCGTTTTTTTGTATCCGTTTTTTAATTTTTTTTATTTTTTTTAATTTATTTACTCTATAAATACTCCTATTTCATACTCATTTCACTCACAAACACACATCTATTCCTCTCAAATCCTCTCTATTTCCACCCCAATTTTCATATCAAATCAACTCTGTTTTTCTTCTCCCAAATTTAATCAAACTAATGGATCCTTTTGAACAAATGCGTCAAATATTGGCACAATCACTTGAAGAAGATCGACGACGGGAGGCGGAAGAAGCCGCGCCTCCCCAACGACGCTCCCGTACGTACATCCATCGTAACCGGGAGGAAGCCACCGCAAGGTTAGTACGCGACTACTTCTGCGATAACCCGGTTTGGGGAGATACGTACTTCCGTCGCCGTTTCCGCATGGGGAAACCGTTATTTCTCCACATCGCGAATACTTTGGCAGCCCGGGAAGAGTTCTTCCAGGAAGGGTTCGACACGGTCGGCCATCCCAGCCACACGACGCTGCAGAAATGTACTGCAGCAATCCGCCAGCTTGCGACTGGACAAACGACCGACATGTTCGACGAATACCTCCACATCGGAGACAGCACTGGGCGAATGTGCTTGCTCAAATTCTGCCAAGGCGTCCGGGCAGCCTTCACCGACGAATTTCTCCGGAGGCCAAGCACGACCGATTGTCAGTTCCTGCTCAACCTTCACGAAACAGTGCACGGATTCCCCGGGATGCTCGGCAGCGTCGATTGCATGCACTGGCAATGGAAGAATTGTCCGGTGGAGTGGAAGGGGTCCTACACGAGCGGCCACAAAGGCACCCACCCAACCGTTATACTCGAGGCCGTTGCCGACTACCGCCTTTGGATCTGGCACGCGTACTTCGGGGTCCCCGGGTCGAACAACGACGTAAACGTGCTCCAACAGTCCGACCTCTTGACCGAAGTTTTGGATGGTAAAGCGCCGACGATCAACTTCGTCGCCAACAACCGGCTTTATAAAATGGGGTACTATCTCGCCGATGACATCTACCCGAAGTGGCCTACCTTCGTGAAGACGTGCAGTGGGTCTACGAACCCAAAGCATGCTCTTTTTGCGCAGAAGCAGGAGGCTGCTCGCAAGGATGTGGAGAGGGCGTTCGGGGTTCTCCAATCGCGCTTCAACATCATCAAAGCCCTCGCTCGTACGTGGTTCATGGAGAACATGGTCGACATCATGTATACATGCATAATCTTGCACAACATGATTGTCCAAGACGAAGGACCCGAGGCGGGAAATTGGTTCGACCCCGAATCCCCCGGAAGCTCAACCGCAAGTAGTCCGCCTCGAAGTGGAGCGCATCCGTCTATACAAGAACGGTTATCTGTTCGTGCAAGGACACGCGACTCTAGCGCCCACACCCAACTCCAACAAGATCTAATTGAGCACATTTGGACAAACTTTGGCGGATGAAATTATTAAAATTGTGTACTTTTATTTTTTTAGGATTTTAATTGTGTGCTTTTTAATTTTTTTTAGTTTAAGTTGTAACTTTGTTTTAATGTTGTGTGTTTTTTAATAAAGTGTGTGTGTTTTTTATTAAAGTGTGTTTTTTTAATTGAATTGAGTTGGAAATAAAAATAAAAATGAAATTGAATGAATAGTAATTTAAGGAACGGTTAAGGAACGGAGGGTTGCAGGTTCCGTTCCTTAGTTAAAGAATGGAGTAAAATAGTACAGTGGGGCCCTTAAATAGTAGTTTAAGGAACGGTTTAGGACGGTATAGGAACAGCGTTGTGGATGGCCTAAAGAATATACACAGTTGTTGCACTATTTGGTAGACAGTTTTTAAATTTGAACATCATGTCCAATGAAACTACTTATTAAACTTGACCAAGAGCAATATGCACGAAGAAAACTTGCTGACAACATATAATCATATAAGCATCTGACAAAACAATTTTATGAAGTCAGGGGATTTATGAGTGAGTAATGACCAAAGAGTAAGCAATTCATCACTCGATAAATATAGAAAACACAGACATATAACAATAACAACTACTCTGTACTCCTTTTTTCATTCGCGAAGAAAGGTAAGTGTTTTCCTTTTAATACTCGTTTATATAATTAATCAATACATTGTGAGAGTGTCCATAAATAAACGTGAGAGGATAACATGACAACTGTGTTTGCAATAGGTGATGAAAAGTTATACAGAATCAATTTATTTTTTAACATTCTACATCTAAATTTATATCGGATTTTAGTGACAATAACCTTTTTAATAGGCTTCTCATGACACCATAGTGTTGTGTTCAGAGCACACGCGTGCTCATGCTTACGGTGCTACTGAACCATGAGCATTGGGTACTCGCAAGTAATGTCCGACAAACTAGATTAAAAAAAATCTTTTAATTTAAATTCAATACTTTTATGTCAAAAAATACAAAGTATTCATAAGGAAAATAGGTATATGCGCAGTTTATTTTATTGATTAAAGATTGTGGACAGTATTAAAAATCAAGTAAGTAAATATAGGATTAATTTTAATTCTCATATTTAATACTGGCTTTAGTAATTACTCCTAATTGTATGCCATGGAGTATTTAACTAAGGGCATTTCTCCCTTTCTTTTTTCTTTTAGTTAAAATGTCAATTAGGGTTTTGTTAAACCCTCCACACCCCTCTTCTTCAACCGAAGCTGCAGTGGCACCATATGTTGTCGAAGGTACAACGCTCAAATAGCCATGTCCAAACGCCTCCAGAAAACCCCATCAAGGTGACCAACTCAGCTCCGAACTCCGCTACGCTGAAAAGGAACAGTCATTTTCTATCCCTTAATTCTCTGTTTTGTTCCAAATAATAGGAAATTTAATCATTCATGAAACGATTACAGATTATTATAGCACCCCAATTGCTCAAATGGGTTTCTTTACTACGTGCAAATAGCAATTTCACACCTTCAGTATCCAATATTTATGGTTATGGGTTGCATCGTCTTGCACATAAAATTAGGTTGTACGGAACAGAGAGCTCCATTGATTCGAAAAAAGGTGTGGGCTTTGGTGGGAGTGGGAAAAAAGGGCGTATTGTGAGAGCACAAGCACAGTCTGCTTTGGTAGAATACTTCCATTTAACTAGGAGTTTTAGGATCATGGATGCTGAGAATATGAGCAAGAATGCCCCTGAGTTTTTCAATAGGTTGATGAAGAGAGTGGTTATAGATGATGATAGCAAGATTAAGCATTCTGTGACACGTTTTTTGAGGTACCATCCGGTTAATGAGTTTGAGCCTTTCTTTGAGAGCATAGGGTTGAAGCATTCCGAATACGTGGAGTATCTTCCTAGGAATTTGATGTTTTTGTCTGATGATGAGTTATTATTGGAGAACTATTATGTTCTGTGTAACTATGGAATTGAGAGGAATATGATTGGGAAGATTTTCAAGGAAGCCAATGAGGTGTTCCAGTATGACTATGGCTCTCTGCAGACAAAGCTTCGATCTATTGAGAGTTTGGGATTGAGACAGTCTCTTGTTGCCAAGATTGTCACTGCAAATCCTCATCTTTTGAGGGGAAATGTTGATGAATTCGTTGAGTTTCTGGAAATTTTAAATAAGGTGGAGATTGACCATGAGTGGCTTTTGGAGAATATACGAGAGGAGGATTCTTACAATTGGAAATCCATGTTTCAGCTCATGTGCTTATTGTGCAAGTTGGGCTGGAGTGAGAAGCAAGTCGGGGAACTATTTAAGCAGCATCCTGATCTTTTGCTTGAGTGCTCTGGACGCATTACCTTTGACCTCATTGGTTTATTGTTGAAATTTGGAGCATCAAAGAGTGATCTACGCACTCTTTTTCTTTGGTTTCCTCAAATACCAGTTTTGAAGTTTACTAAGAATTTACATAATTCCTACATCTTTCTCTCTGGAATTGACATGGCTGCCCTAGATATTGGTAAAATAGTCTGCTCGTACCCTTCACTTTTGGGTTCCATTGAACTTAAAAAAGTGAAGAGCATATTGAGCCTACTGTGCTGTGGCAAGAACAGGCTCTGTCAAATGGTCAATGATGATCCGTTCACATTGGAGGCCTGGGTCCTTGGTAAGAGAGTCGAACCACTGGAGACTGAAAAGAGGGCTGTTAAAATAATGGCATTGAAAACTGAGTTTTTGATAAGCCTAGGCTTCGAAGAGAATTCAAAGGATATGGAAAAGGCTATTAAAACGCTTCGGGGCAGAGGAGTTGAACTTCAAGAGAGGTTCGACTGTTTAGTGAATAATGGCCTGAACCGCGAGCAGGCAATAAAGATGGTCAGAATATCTCCTCAAATTCTCAACCAGACTCGTGATGTTATTGAAATGAAGATTCAGCTTTTTTTTGATGAGTTGGGCTATCAAGCATCTGATTTACTCACTCATCCAAAAATTCTCTCTTACACAATTGAGAGGGTGAAGTTTAGGCTTTTAATGTACAAATGGCTTAAAGATCAAGGAGCAGTGCGGCCCGGTTTGTCCTTGAGCACGCTCTTGGCTACCTCAGATGAAGAATTTATCAAAACTTATGTAGCTCCTCATGCTAGAGGGCTTCAATATTGGAAAAGTCTGAATAAAAATCATGTCAAGAAATAATTTAGTCTCAACTAGCTCTTCTGACGTTGATGTCCGTATTTCTTGTATTGTTGGTGAATGTGATCTTGCTCGCATTGCCCTTGCTATTCAAGCTGTCATTCTAATGCTGCTTTGTTGGGGTGTTTTATCTGGATTTCTTGTCTCCTTTACCACTGTTGGGAGGAATCGCTTTCACAGCAGATAGAACAGCATCAGCTTCTATTAGTGTAAACGAAAGATGCTTCTTCAATATACTTACATGGGCGCCTAACGGTCTTCTGTTAATGTTGTGCGATACAGGCATTCACTTATTTTACGAAAGAGACTGTGTTGTCATGGCTGAAAAGCCTATGAAACGAGGACATATCAAGGAAAGGTGTTTGTATCTTCTTGAATTCATGGCTTCACTGTGTATTTTCACCATATGTGGTTCTTATTCTTGTAGTGGTTCTCAGATGTAAACTAGTTAGGCAGATGATGATGATCTATTGAAATGAAGATTGCTAAAACTTGAAGATCCATCCACATTTCTAATTATGCTGACATTTGTTAAGTTTTCTGGTTACACAGGGCTTCATATATAAACTCATCCCTGTTTTTGGTTAGTGTATTGCTTTGTGTGACGCAAAATAACATCTTTTGCTTCACACACTTCTTCTTCTCTTGAGGCATATACAAGATGTGGAGTCAGGTGTGATAATAAAACTTATGAGGCGTTTTTCGATATCTTAATGGCATGAATAAATGTTTGGCAAGTGTTTAGGGTGGATTGCTGTTACAGTTTGTTTGGACTTCGGATTGAGTGTGATTAAAGTCTAAAAATGACATTCCTAAATAAATACTGAGGTAGTGCAGGAATTGGACTAGTAAATTTGGAATATTCAATTGATCTCTTACCATGTTGTAATCATGAGATTTAACAATAGTTAGGAAAGATTGCCAGCTTCGATTTGGCGTAGTCTTTTAAGTTTTGATTCGAGTATTATTGATTACAGATTTACAGCGAACTCTAGTAGTAGTACATTTTTAAGTGTTATACACTTAGCGATACATGGTCCCTATGTTTTAAAATGATCCTTATATTTTGTACTTTGCTCATTTAAGGTGTTTTTGCAATTTTTTTCTCTAACACCTTTTTTGAACGAAAACACCCCCAAATTCGTAAAGGGTATCTTTTTTTACATTTTCTCTCCAATTATAGGAATCGCTGAAATTCTATAGCCTTAAATAGTAATCACTCTATTTGTTATGGAAAAATATGGTAGTTGCCCTCTCAAATAGTGTATAGTAGGAGTACTCTTTTGATTATGCGTGGAAGTAAAGTAATGGCTCACGACCATCAATTCACTTAAGAATTCTCTACATAGTAGTATTGCCTTTCCTTCCATTTATAAATTATAAGCATTCCTCACCATTTAGAGATCAAACTTAGAAAATAATGTAGCAAACTAAACAAAAATAGAATCACCCATTTTCATTTATCTACTATATTACTAGGAGTAATATATATCACTCCATCTAGTCTTCAATAAAAGGTCTCATTTTTTATTATGGCTGATTTTAAGAAAATTGTGACTTATTGGAAGTGTAAAAAAAGTTTATAAAATGTAAGCCCTATTGATTTATAATAAAACGTGAGCAAGTAAGTTATTTACTAAAATTAGTAAAAAAAGAGTACTACTTCTAAAAGGTTCTTACGAAAATGATAAAATGAGAATTTTATTAAGGACTATAGGGAGTAAAATTTTATGCCGTAATTGTGTACATTTGTAATAAAAGTGGGAGTAAAATAATAAGTATATTAAAATAAAATAAATACACTTTGTTCCAAATTTTCCTCATATTCTCTTGCGCTGCTGTTGTAGACTTGTCTCCCTCAACTCTCTACTTGAGCTTAAATTCAAGCTTCAATTGGGGGAAAGATATAATCTTTTTGAATCATTCGCTGAATCTCTTTCTCATTCCCTTAATTTTTATGTTTTCTTGATCTTGGAATTCGTTTTTAACGAAACTCTTCATGCAAGTAGAAAAGTGTACATCTAATTAGTGGGTTTTCATCTAAGGACACAAGTTCATTTCTGAGGTCAGCTTAGTTGGTATGCCCTTCGCTTCGCTTCTCCCTTTATTATCTCAACCGTCGTATGTTTGATTTGTTTCTTTGGGCTGTGTGTGGATTTAATGTTTTTGGGCTGTTTGTTTTCTGATGTAGTGAATTTAAGGTATTGTTCTGTTGTTTGGTTTATCATTTTTTTGTTTTTTTATAATAGTAGATTTATTACTAGCATAACACTCATCCTGGAATACGATGCTAAGTTTTATCTGTGGTGAATTCTAATCAATGAATTGCTTAGGTTGTTTTTTTCACTTTCTTAGTGAGTGAACACTTGTCTAGGTCTGTGGATATGCAAGATCAGCTTTTTGATTGTCTTGATTTAATCCATGTTTTGAATATAATGGTATGGAGTTTAATTTTGTAGCCATTAACTTTCTTTTGATGTGATTTTTTGTGCTTTCCAAACTCCAATGAGGAGATATGTTTTTTTTAAAATTTAATTTTCAGTCTATTTGCTCATTTATGGAGATCTACTGTTGTTTTTTGAAAGTGTTCAGTTTCCAGTATGGGTAGAGGGAGAGGAAAGGGGAGGAAGCAGTCTGTAGTTGCTGATCACGATGATACTGCAAGTGGCGAAGATGAGAAGTTGCCGATGAGGAGAAGAGGAAGGCCACAAAAGCCATTGAAAGGTGAAGTTTTGGAAGAGGATAAAATCATGATGATAGAGAAGGAGGATGATGGTGTGGAGGAAACAAAGAAACCCACATTGAATAAAAGTAAGAGAACCCAAGCTGCAGCAGAGAATGGCAGGAAGAGGAAGAGAGCTTCTCACGTAGAGGAAAATACAGAGACTGTAAAAGTGGAAAATGGTGTGGGAGCCAAAGCTAGTGCTACAGGCTTGATCAAGTCTGTTGGATACCGACCAAATGGGAGTAGAAGGAAAAATAAGCCTAGACGGGCAGCTGAAGTCGGCGTTGAGTGCCAATGAAGATCCTGTTTCACATTGAGAGATGATGCTTTTCCAACTGCTTGATGGTTCTCTTTTTGAATTTGTGGTTTTGGTGATATGGTTGAGAACAATTCTTGAATTCGTGATTTTTTTTGTTAGTTGAGAACAAATGTTTGAATGTTTCTTATGTTTTTGGTATTAGATAGCTTCATGATTCAAGTATTTAGTTTGAGCAGCCAAAACATTTTTATCTGTCCATCTGTCATTATTTTATTTTATACATGGATATATTGAGAACCATGAAAAGTTTGGCTAGTAGTAATTAACTATAAAGTGTGCAGGAGTTCAATATTAGGCTGATTAGAGGAAGGAGGAGAAGTGGTTGGCTGAATTCACCAGGGTCGACTCTACATAAACTTGTGGTAAAATTTTGACCTTTTCACCCACCATATAGCATTTTTGTGCTTATTATTAGTAGTTCTATTATTCAACAGTATGAATGTCACTGTGGAATGAAGGAAGCTCTATGCTGATTATATGTATATGTGATTTCTTGCAACTGTTTCTTAACCTACCTGGTAAGTATGAGGCAGTGTTCCTCTCTGAGAAAGCTGTGTTTGGAATTTGCATCAATTTTTGGTTTGACAAGATATAGTTTAATATCTTGACTTCTGAAGATACTATTATTAGAGATGGTTATTTTGGAACAATTTTGTGCTGGTGTATGGTTGAGGGTTATAAGAGAAGATACATGGTATTTTCGGGTCTAACTATTCATCTCCTTCCCCTGTTGCATGCTTGGCATTGAAATTGAACATTTTGTACCGGTTTAAATCTTTGCTTTGAATATGTTGTAAGATTCATGATCCATGCCTGGCCTGAAAATTTTGAAGGAGATGGCACAATGTTGGTCAGCGATGTGCTGAAATCTGATTAGATAATGTGCTTATGATCAAGTTTTGATACTTGTGTGCTTGGAGTTTGTTAGGATCGTCGACTGCAACATTAGTTTGATATTGTCCGCTTTGGGTCAAGCCCGTACGGATTTGTTTTTGGGTCACTCCCAAAAGGCCTCAAACTAATTGGGGTTGGACAGGAATTATATACACCTTCCAACTTCCCTCACTCATTCCGATGTGGGATGGGTTTGTACCCCAACAGAGTTGTACTCCTTCCGTTTGATATTGCAGTCATTCTTCATCTGTGAACTACTAGAAAGTTGGAAGGTAGCTATCTATATATCAGATGCTGCTGATGTGACTATATATTCATTCTAATTCTGTCATTCTTTGCTGTCTAGTTTTCTTGATTAGGACATGATTCCTGCGGCTACGGTTGATGAATTTGGACCTAGTATAATGAAAATGGGCCTTTACTTTTGGAAAATGATTCATCAAATAAATTATGTATTGATCCATCCCATTCAAGCTTGCAAAATATAAAACAAAATAATCTGTATGATAGTGTGTATTAATTTGGGTGGATTTGTACACAGTCATCCAAAATCTTTATAATTAAAATCAATATGGACATTAAGAAAGAAGGAAGACCAACACGAACATCATGCGCTCTTCTCTGCATTCCACAATAGGAAAGAAAAAAAAGTTTTTCTGACATAGTATTAAGCTGTATAAACCTACTTTTATCTTTACCAAATTTGTATGTTCTCTCAGTATGTTGGATTTTGATCCCGTTTTTCTATGAGAGATGTGTTAGTTTTTCGGGTTTAGTAAAATAGACTGCCCTTATGTAATATACTCCTAGTTTTGATGAATAAAAAAGGTTCGATTGATAGATGCTATAAATATAACAGTTTTATTAGCTCGCACTCAATTAGCATACAATCCGACGACTACAATGACCAAAACTATAGTACTAATATTAGTGTTCGAGCATTATTTGTAGATATGTTTTGAATTTTTGTGGACAATACATTTTCTAATATCGATTACTGCATATCACCCTTTTTAGATGCATGAGTGATTTTAGAAGAATTTCATGTTTCTTTTTATAGTGAAATGTATTAGTACGAGAACTTGTAAATGTGATTTACCTATAATTTAACCAAGATTAGTAAAATTTTGTCCGTGCGGAGATGAGGTGCACCAATAAAAGTAGCCATATCAAGAGAAATTGGTTCACTAAGTAGTAGATAAAAGTACAACTAATTTTGTGAAAGTTGGCAATTTAAGTTTGCTATGTTTAAACGATGAACTATCAAGTAATGATTATGATATGCTACACACCCCATATGAGCACCACTCTCGTTTGACACACGTATAACGTTGTTCGTTTCGATTTATATATTTAGTTTAATTCTAATACATTGAAAAATGTTATTGAAATTTTTAATTTCACAAAATTCATAAAAATCAAATCCCGATTTGCTCATTTTCTCTATATTTAGCATAAATTAAGAAAACGAACAAATTGAACTTAGATTTTTATGAATTTTGTAAAATTAAAATTTTCAATAAGATTTTTAATGTACTAGAATTAAACTAAATATATAAATTGAAAAAACAACGTTATACTTGCGTCAAACTAGAGTGGTGCTCACATAAAGAACACACTTAAGGTATATAGCATATAATTCATCTTACAAATAAACACCTCGATATTAAGATGGAATGAATCAGATTGTCAAAACGATTAAAGAGATAGCATAACCAAAAGTCCAAAAACGATTATAATTGTAAAACTCGTTTTTATGAAGTTGTTTGTTGCATTTAAATTATGGTATGAAAATAGAACAATATTTAGTTTTTAAGGCCAAATTGTCGGGGATATATGTGAATTTTTGTTGAATTTGGCAAGTCTTATAACTTTAAAAATCATTTGTATTTTTGTTAAATTCTGGCAAGCCTTATAACTTTAAAATTCATTTGTAAAAACTATATGAATTTTAATATTTTTCTCAATTTTCACACTGACGAAGTATTTTAAAATTTTTATTTGTAATATTTTGTTGATTTGACACACCTCAAATTGATGACGTGATTAGGTGTGCTTTTCTAAGTATGATGTGAAAAATTGTACTGATTCCTTTATCTCATGATAGAGGTCACATTTTCCTTTAATTTTGTCTTATAAAAGATGCCAATTTTTTTTTTTTGAAAAAAACTATCTCTCACATTAATATAAATATATTATTTTCTCTCCACTTAACACATAAAACATCTCTTAAAATCTCGTATCATTATTCAAGTGTGACCATCTATTATGAGACAAAGGGAGTAAAATATTTCAATTTCAAAGAAATATCTTTACTTTACATCTTTCTCGCACAAAAGGAAAAGGTAGTATGACAATTATTTTTGTTTACATTTTTCAATTTACTTCTTTATTTGAAATTCACATTTTCTAAAGAATGTATATTTGCTTTTTTTTAAAGGCAGTGAAAAATATATTTTCTTAATTTACCTCTTTTCACCGGAGATTTTCAAATAAGTGGAGCCTTATTAACCACTAATACTATTTCAATTATTTTTTCTTTCTCTCTCATACTTTGTCACTTTCGCATTATAATTCGTGTCGTCTAAAAGTCTCTATTTTTAAGGAACGAAGGAATTATTTTATTTATTCTATTTTAAATAAATGAGTCCTATATTTTATTATTCAGGTTTTAAAACGTACTTAATTAATAAAACATAAAAGTGAGAATAATTTTGGAAGAAGACTAAAATAAAAAATAATGTGATTATTTAAGTGAGAATAATTTTGGAAGAAGACTAAAATAAAAAATAATGTGATTATTTTTCGTACGAAAGAGTGTAAAAATAATGGTACACTAATCACGAACAATACAGTATACTCCATAATGCTACTGATCTGTGCCCCCTCTCTCCATTGCGCTGCCTCCATTATATTGACAGAAGTCTCTTCAAAACACTGCTCCAGAAATCCATACATCTCAAGCTGGCCTATTGCCAGAGCATCCGCAACAGCAGTGCTCACTGGGACGGACGGCGTCCGCGCCGCTGGCACGGCACCTCCCTGCTCGTCGTTGGTACGGCGCTGCTCGATGCATCGAGCTCGTCCGTGCTGCTGAGCAGACGACGTGGTGCGTTTCGATTCGCCAACGGATTTTCGGTTTGAATTATTTTTTTTTAAATCGAAAATAATACCTAAAATAATATCAAAAATAAAAAAAAATATTTTCAGATTCCCAAAAATATAGCCGTTTTTTTACCATTTTTTGGGAATTTTTTGATTTTTTTGATTTTTTAAAACTCCAAAATCATCTATAAATACACACATTCATCATCCATTTTTCACATCAAATTTATCTCTCATTCATCATTTTTCATACAGCTCATCTACATCTTCTTCTACATCTTCCTCTCTCACTCAAACCCTCTCTAAAAATGGATTTCACCGATATCATGGCTGAAGCGGAGCGCGAAGAACAAGAATACTATGAAGAATACCGTGCCGCCTATGAAGCCTATGTCGCCGCCACCACCCCGCCCCTCCCCCTCGACCAACTAGATCAATTCGGGAGGGAGCCAACGAAAGACTCGTTGCCGACTATTTTTCCGACCAGCCGCGGTTTCCGAAATATTACTTTCGGCGCCGTTTTCGCATGTCAAAACGGTTGTTTATGCGTATTGTCAACACATTGTCCGCCCGTGTTGAATACTTTCAATCAAGTAGAGACACAACCGGTCGGCAAAGTCTCTCGGTGTTGCAGAAGTGTACTTGTGCCATTCGACAACTTGCTACTGGGCAAACGGCTGACCTCTTCGACGAGTATTTGCATGTGGGTGAGTCAACTGGAATCCTATGCCTCAAAAATTTCTGCGACGGCATTCGTTCTGCTTTCGGTGAGGAATTTCTTCGGGCACCCACCACCGAAGATTGTCAACGACTGCTTCATCTTCACGAAATAGTCCACGGTTTTCCCGGTATGCTTGGCAGCATTGACTGCATGCATTGGAAGTAGAAGAATTGCCCGACTGCTTAGAGGGGGCAATACTTAAGCGGCCACAAAGGTGGAGGCCCAACGCTTATCCTTGAAGCGGTCGCCGATTACCGCCTATGGATTTGACATGCATATTTCGGTGTTGCCGGATCCAACAACGACTTGAACGTGTTATATTCTTCACCACTCTTCAATGATGTTTTGAATGGTGTAGCACCGGCGATCGACTTCACCGTCAACACAAATGTATACCACATGGGTTACTACTCGCTGATGGTATCTACTCAAGGTGGTCTACTTTCGTGAAGACGTTCAGCAATCCGCAAGACTCGAGACGTGTTCTTTTTGTGCAGCGTCAATAGTCGGCTCGGAAAGACGTCGAAAGAGCTTTTGGGGTCCTTCAATCCCGATTCAACATTGTGAAGGCCCCGTCTCGGCTGTGGTGCGTTAAGAATATCGCCGACATCATGTACACGTGTATTATATTGCACAACATGATTATAGCTGACGAAGGACCGAGGGCGACTAACTTTTACGACTAGGATGAAGCCGGAAGTTCAACCGCGAGGTCTCCCCCACGCCGAGGTGTGCATACGACGGTGGGCGAGAGGATCGAAACAAGACACACAATGCGCGATACCAGAACCCACACTGAGCTACAAGAAGACCTAATCAAATACATTTGGGTGAAATTCGGCCACGAGTAGTGTGTTTTTTTAATATTATGAATTTAATTATGTAATTTTTTATTTTTAGGATTTTAATTATGTAATTTTTAATTTTTAGGATTTTAATTATGTAATTTTTAATTTTAGTAATTTGTAATGATATCGGATATTTTTAATGCATTTTAATATTGTGGAAATGTTTTTAGTAATTGAAGTATTTAAATTAAATAATGGAATGATGGGACCCTTGAGCACGTCCTTGTGGAAGAGCATGAATGTGTGTGTTGTGCTCTTGGGGAAGAGCAGGGAGTAAAAAAGTAATAAATGTGGGTCCGGGCCCACATCCGTGCTCTTTGGCAAGAGCACGGACGTGGATGCTCTCATGTTCGCCATTCTCTCCATCCTCTCACGTCGATATTTTTCTTTGCTCCATTAGAGCATCATTAACACTTGGGGCCGGGCCGCAAATCGCGAGTCCCGGCCCGAGCTCAGAGTTGGAGGCGATGAAGTTCCGGCCCAGGCCGGTCCCGGGGTCCGATCAGTCCCTGCGTTGGAGCCTCCTGGGCCGGGCTCCAAACCCCATTCCTTTTTTTTCTTTTGATTTTTTTAGCATTTGAAGAAGAAATGGAAGAAGAATGGAGAAAAGGAAGAGAATGGAGAGAGAGGGAGGGAAAGAGGCATGCATAAATGTTGGGAAGTGGAACCTATTTTAATTTTCACATTTTTATTGGGAGGAGGAGACTATTTTAATTCTCTCATTTTTTTTAGTTTATGGAGTATAATTTATAATTATATGTTGGAAATTTGGAAGTGGGGCTCTAATTTTGATTTTCTTATTTTGTTCAATGTTTTTAATTTTTAGTTTATAATTTATTATTTTTGAATTAAAAATGAATTTTTCGTATTTTAATTGTTCAACGTATTCTATTTTACGAGTAAAATAAGTTGGAGTTGTGAATAGTGTCATTTATTAGTTGCGGCCCGGGTTGGGGCCAGCAGGGTTAGAGCAGTTATGGCCCGGGACTCAAATTTAGAGGAATGATGACGTGAAGGGGACTTGAGCTTGATTCCGAGCTATGGTTAATGATGCTCTTAATTACCTTATTTACAACAAATATAAGAAAGAAAAACAAATGAGCCTTCAACTCCTGCCCTCTGTTTCTGAGAGCATCTCCAATGCTGGCGGACGTCAAATAGCCGTCAAATAGCCTTCACACTGCCACATCATCAGCACTACAATTCTCCTGCCACATCAGCTTGCCACATCAACTGGACATCAAATAGCCATCAAATAGCCTTCACACTACCTATCCACATCACTAATAACAATTATATAATTTAATTTACAATTGTATCAACATACATAATTTAATTTACGAGACAAATACGGAAAATTCGAATAATAATATTAAAATTTAAAAAGTACATTACTTTTAAAAAAAAGTACAACAATTTAAAAAAATTACAAAAAGTAAAAAGTACATTAATTTAAAAAAGTAAAACAAAATCACTCATCGCCGCCGTCCTCGTCTCCGTCGTCGCCCAACGCTTCTTCACTGCCGTCGCCGCCGCCTCCGTCGCCACCTACGCCGCGGCTATTCCCGCCGGTGTCCCTCCTCATCGCCTCCAGTTCTTCACGCTGGCTCTGGAGCAATACGCGAAGAAAATCCTTCACCTCGGGGTCCACCGCCGCTTGGAAGTCGGCTAAGGTCTTCACCATTTGAGCGCGCGTTTGTTGGCGCGCGAAGAATTTGAGCTCCTCGGTAGACCTGCCGAGGGGGGATGCCGAATGGACATCCTGGGAACTCGGTGTGCCCCCCCTCGCAACCTGCTGCGCCCGCCTTTGCCCAACCGGGCGAGGTCGGCGACCGAACAACCGAGGAGTCGGGACCTCCTGGGCCGTCTCGGGGAGGTCTGACGAACCACCGCTGCTGCCGCTATAATCTCCGGTATAGTTCAGTCTCTGCCTCTTCGGCCAGCCAGCGTCGACGCCTGCCCGGAATTTCTCCGACTCGTTGAGCACAACGTAGCAGTTCCAGTAGGTGAACTCATAGTACTTCTTATCCGGATCGGGGTAGGCTCTTTCCGCAATCCTCCTGCAGTCTTCCTCTGTTTGGCCACTGGTCTGCATGCGGAGGGCGTTGGCGTACAAACCCGAAAATCGAGAGACGCCAGCCCTGATTCGGTCCCAGCACTTCCGGACCTCCTCCCCGGTGCACGGTCTCCCTTCAGGGCAAAATGCCCTGTAGGCTGCAGCTATCTTCGCCCACAAGTTGACGATCCTCTGGTTGTTTGAAACGAGAGGATCGTCGCAAACACTCACCCACGCCTTGGCAACCGCAACGTTCTCCGTGTCCGTCCACTTCCTCCGGCCCCGGATTTCGGCGCGGGGCTGCGACGACTCGCCGACCTTCTTCGCCTTGCCCTTCTTCTTACCCCGCCCTACTCCCTGGCTTTGAATGAGAGTTTCAGAAACGTCGTTAATATCAAAACCCAAGTCCGCTAAGGAGAAGGTCTCCGAATACTGTGCATCCGTTGGGGTCGATGTGTGCGAAGAACCGGTGGAAAAATCAAAAGTCGGCCGATAGGCGTTGTCCCCCCCGTGCGTCGCCTGCGACTGTGGAATCATATGTTGCGCCGGTGGCATCATCTGCTGCGCCGGTGGCTGCATGCCGGGTGCCCACCCCGGCATCATCTGCATAGGGGGCTGCATGCCGGGTGCCCACCCCGGAATCATCTGCTGCCACGGGTACACGTTGTAGTACCCGCTCATTGGAGGCCAACCACCTCCCCCAGGAGCCGGGGAAGTATGGGACCCTGCCCCGGGAGTCGGGGGCGTCTGAGACCCTACACCGGGAGCCGGGGGAGTCTGAGACCATCCCCCGGGATTAACTGGAGTACCTTCGTAGTTGTTCTCCATTGCTCGTTATTGATCTTGTACAGAAAGTAAGGTAGAGAGAGAGTACTCGTTAAAACAAGTGGTGCGAATGAAAATGAGGTTCAACGCGCGTATATATTGTGTTTTGCGAAAAAAAAAAAAAAATATATTTAAATCCGACGCCGGTTTGGCGCCGATCCGGGAGCCACAATGGCGCCCGTGAGGATCGGCGTGGGAACCGGCGTCAGCGCGGGAATCGGCATGGCGACGCCGATTTTGACGCCGATTTCGCCCACGCCGGTTCCAATGGTTCGGCGTCAAACCGGCGTGGGCGAAAAATCGGCGCTCCGGTGGTGACGCCGACCATTGGAGATGCTCTGAACTCTCTTTGCAATAGTCAATGTTCTAAAGCTTTCTGCATGTGTGCGTCAGTGCGTGTGTTTTGTTTTGTTCCTTCTTTTCAATTTTTTTGCTTTTCAAATATTTTTGGGAGAATACCCAAAAAGAACCCACTTTTACTTGAAAGGTCCCATTTTTATCTCGTATTAGTATATGCAAAAATGAGGCCCCTTCCCCTTTCCATTTAAAAATAATGCATGTGGGCGGAATCTGATTTAGATGGATGAGTTCTAGATAACAACAATGGAAAAAGGCTCTTCTCCTTCTCCTTCTCCTTCTTCTTCCTCCTCCTCTTCCTCCCCTGGCCCGGACTCCCTCAATGGCTTGAAGTTTGGCAAGAAAATCTACTTTGAGGGCGTGGGTTCTGGCCTGCACCAGCCCAAGAGCGGCGGCGCTCCTCCTCTGCCCCCGTCTCCGGCCAAGAAGGGGAGGACTGCGGTGGTCCAGCCGCCTATGTGTCAGGTGGAGGGGTGCAGAGTAGATCTGAGTGATGCTAAGCCTTACTACTCAAGGCACAAAGTCTGTGGAATGCATTCCAAATCTCCTAGGGTCATTGTTGCTGGCCTTGAGCAAAGGTTTTGTCAACAGTGCAGCAGGTCACCCCTCTCTCTCTCATACTGTGTAGAAAATGGTTAATTTGGGGCCTTTTTTGTTTTTTTTTTAATATGTGTTCTTATATTTGATGGTGATGTCTTTTCCATTGCTTTATGTCTTTGGTTTCTTGATGTTGATGGGGCTTTGCTACTGTATATGGTGCTTTCCTTTTCATTTATTTTGTTTGGGCATGTGGTGTAGTTAATTCTAGTGTTGCTTTTGATACTGATGTCTGAGGGCTTCTAAATGAGACTTGCCATCTATGTATACATGCTTCCAAAAGAAACAAGAAATGAGGTAACTACACCAAATAATTGATTTCAACAATGTTTGTATTTTTCAGCAAGTATGTTATAAATGTAGGAAATAGGCTCTGGTACATTCATCTCACAACTTGTCAAGTATTAATGGACTTGATTAAATTTGGTGTAACCCAACAGCAATAATTGAAGAATGCCAACTTGAGTTTGGTAGACAATTAATTTTCTGTTGATAGTATTTTAGGTGAGCAAATATTTATAGAAGCTAGAATAGAGGCTGTAAAACTATTGATGATTTAGTACTTGTTCTCCTAACCTTGATTAGAGCAGCCATTTCCAGCTAATCAAGTTTTCTAAAGGAAATTGGATATTGTTATTTGTAGCTAACTCTTTGTAGATTCAATCTGATTGTCTAAGTCTTGATAGTTTCACTTCTGATTTTCTGTGAAATGGTATGAGGCAGTTGGTTAAACTTATGAAAAAGAGATTATGCTAAAATGAGATCAAATAGTGGTGCCTCTGCGAAACTTGGTTGCAAAGTTCAATGTGGGGAGAGAGTTGTTCTGGTTGAAATACACCCAAATATTTGAAGTTAAACTTAAAAAGAGAGTTGGTGAATAGTCGATCCTTTCTAGGTACTTGCTGGAGGCCATTCATTACAGTTGGTATTAATGCTGATATAAAAGAAGAGGGTTGCGTGATATCGACTTTCTTAAGCAAATGTAGAACCAAAATTTTGAAACAAGGCTGTGACTGGTTTGCAATAAATAGCTTATTCACTGCTTTTGAAACAAGGCCATTCAAAAGTAAGATTAAATAATGCAACAAAGAAATAGCTTTAACTCTAATTGGGATTGTTAATTTAAAGAGACAGATTGAAGAATTTGGTAAAGTTGCAACTAGGCACACTTATTCCTGAGTTTCTGATGTTGGACCTTCAAATGTTGCTGTAATAATAATAGCTTCTTGTTAGCCTTGTTCCAGATTTCATCTGTTACCAGAATTCGACCAAGGAAAGCGGAGTTGCCGGAGGCGCCTAGCCGAGCACAATGAGCGTAGGAGAAAGCCGCCAGCAGGATCTCTGTTGTCTCCTCGCTATGGAAGCCTCTCTACATCTATTTTTGGTTAGGCATTTCTGAACTAGACCTCTCTCTCTCTTTCTTTCATCTTAAATTTGTAGTAATTTTTTCATGTGAGAAGACCATAGCAAATCTGGAGGCTTTGTGATGGAATTCAGCAGCTACGCGGCTCTCAGTGGACGAGATTCATGGCCGGATACATCACCCAAACGAGTAATGGAAAGTCAAGCTTCCATCACTGGAAAGTACCATCTTCCGCTGCAGGGCAGCTCACAGTCACAGGGCCCCCTGTATGATCAACTGCAAGGTACAACACCAAGGCCCGGTTATTCTGGTCCCGGAGCATCCTCTCAAGGATGTTTCGGTGGGGACTCTGACTCTACCAAAGCTCTCTCTCTTCTGTCAACTCAGCCGTGGACCTCAAGACCCCGGTCCACCAGCCTCGTAGCTAGTAACTTTCCAGGGAACAATGGTGCGCCGCCTATGGTTCATCCATCCATCAGTGTTCAAGGTGCTCCATTTGCATGCGACCAGGCTCTGCACGAGATGCCACCCAATCTTGGTCGCGGACATACCTCTCATGGTGCCAGCAACGAGTTCATTGGGGAGCTCGGCTTGGCTCAGCCAAACGATGTGCACTTCCACGACCTCGTTCATTCAAGGGGGTATGATGCTTCCCTCCAGCATATGAATTGGTCGCTTTAAACCCAAACTCAGTCGAAGATCTTATGCTTACAATAATCGACGAGGAACTTGTTTTGCTGTCTGTGCCTCTGTAAAAGACACATGCTTGCATTTTTATGATTAATTATCTACTGCTTTTTTTTAATGTAGTTGTCTCAACTCTTATATACTTCTCTAGTAATCTCAGAATGAAATAATAGACCATTTAGGGATCTCAAAGGTTAGATGCATCAAAGATCCTCTCAAGAATGAATCATAACTTAGACCTGACAGCAAATGCATTCACATTGTTCTTTGAAGTTCATCTTGTGTAATATCACTATTTCAAACCAATTTGATTTCAGCTTAAAATCCTCCAGTTTCTCTCCTTTTTGATCACCAATTCAATACAAACATTTCCAAGACACCGCTAAATTATGAACTGAGATTGCCCCAAAACCTTATTTATGTGAATAGAACATAAAGTGAAGCTAAGCATTCATCATAATAAAGCTTATGAGATAGATGATCACATACAAATATGAATGTTATTGGTCTGTATACAGAATTTCATTAAAATACAGTACTCATCTGACTCTCATATTTACAGGGCTAGTTCCGTCATTTCCAGTTGTGTTCACATAAATTATCGCAAAATGGGCGTGGAGCGCACGCGCTTCTTCTAACTACATAACTGAATCGAGTTGCTGCATTTTCACATTCCAGCTTCTTATTGTATTCACTCACCATCAACTCTCTCTAAAGAGGTAAATCACGCCATGATTCTCTGCAATTAACCGACATAGTGTGCTACATACATTTGCATGCATTGCGAACATTGATTGATTGTGTTTGCCAACACATTTTCCAGGTTCTTGAAAGTTACGGTTTTTCTGCAACTCATTTTCGCATGCCACACCAAATCCTTGTATATCAGCGATGTGAATAGTTGCTAGTCTGTATGTCTATGATTTCGTGATTTTGTTGCGCAAGAATTTCAAACTTACAGTATAATGTTCTTACAAACTTCAAATTTTTTTACTTGTTATTCAAGTTTTCAGCGCAGAATATTGTTCCAAATACTTTTCTTGATTTTCACATTTGGGATTATGCGAAGCTTAATCGAGTGTTTCGGGTTTAATACTTGGAGTAATTTTTTGCTTTCCTTAATTATGATACTAATCATTTCTTGTTTTCGGTATTTTTGCAGAATATTTTTTGAGGGAAAATAAGCAAATATGGCTAAGAATCTGTTCTTGCTGATTCTGGGTTTCTATTTGGTGATTATGGGACTTGAGTCTTGGGCAATCACTGATTTTTTCGAGGGTAACTACTCTCTTTCTAAAACATCAATTTTGAATTACAGTTGATTGCTTAATTTATACACCGATTTCTTGACCTTTTCTGCTGGTAAAAGGAAAAAGATTGTGCTTATAGTCTTAACTTAGGAAGAATCCATGAAAGTTGGTTCGAGAAGTTTTTTCCATGATTTGGGCCATTCTTGAATTTCCTTCAAGTTAATGAAGTTGAAACACTTTTTTATTTTTATTTTTGTGTTGATAGTGTTGTTTTTAGGGTGTGATTGAACATAATGTACAATCTTCTTACTTGTTGTGCTTTTGTGAAAAAAAATCTGATAAACGGGCTCGTGTTATGCAGTTCAAGCTCTTCAAAATCTGTACAGGTCACTTAACAACCCGATGCAGCTGGAGCTTTGGAAAGAAGGGAATGGAGACCCTTGTGCAGAACTCTGGACTGGAGTTCACTGCATCGGATCATCAATTATCGAACTGTAGTTCTTCATTATCCATATGATGAAATGCATTCTTCTTACATTGACTATGATAACTTCTTATTTTTGTTTATTTTTGCAGTAAACTTCATGGGATGGGTCTAACTGGTAACATTGAATTTAAGCTCTCCGATCTCTTAAGTCTGAAAAAATTGTAAGAAAATTCTGTTATTTTTTTTGTATTCTTTGATGTTGTCAAGCCCTGCCATGTAACCTCTTAAATAATTTTATTAGGGACCTTAGTTCAAATGACATTCAAGGATCAATCCCCTACAGTTTACCTCCTAACCTCACACACTTGTAAGATATTCAAATTATCTTCTTCGTGCAAGAACTAGGACCATTTGCTTAAGAATTTTAGAGTAACAACTGTTTTGGTTCTCTTCAATGCATATCAGAAATCTTGCTGAAAACAAATTCAATCAGAGCTTTCCATACTCGATAGAGCAGATGAAACACATCCGACATCTGTAAGAAGATCTCTATCTTTAATAGGACTAATTCTGAGTATTCTTAACCTTCTGTTATGATACTGAGTTTTTGTTTTACTCCCCGTAGGAATCTGAGCCACAATTCGCTATCTGGATCCTTAGGAAATGTGTTTACTGGCCTTGAGAATCTTCAAGAATTGTATGCTTCATTCAACACGAGGGGAATGACTATTTAAGTTGTTTCTCAATTCTGACAAATGTTTTGTTCTTTCACCAGGGATCTGTCGTTCAATAGCTTCACCGGAGATCTACCTGTCTCAGTCAAATCTCTGGCAAACCTAACAGGCTTGTGAGTTTCTTTCTCTGTTTTGTTGACTCTGATTGATGTATGGAACTGACATGAACTATTTCAGGTTTTTGCAGAACAATCAATTTACTGGATCAGTAATTTTCTTGGCTAATCTCACTCTCACTGATCTGTATGTGTATCAAATAAAAAATTGAATCTTTCCACTATATTTAGGTGTGTGCTAACTAATCCCAATTTCAGGAATATTGAAGATAACCATTTCAGTGGTGTTATTCCAGAACAGTTCCAAAATATCACCAACTTGCTGTATGGTGTAGTGTCTTTAACTAGAGAGTATGCTCACATTTGATTTCTGTAATTGTTTGACTTGACTTTTGTTTCCGTTCAGGTTTGGGGGCAATGAATTTGTACGAGAAGCAAACTATCCTCCTTGGAAGTTCCCTATTGAGCCTATGCCGAAAGAGAAAGACAGTCCAACACCAACACCACCACCACCACCACCACCACCACCACCACCACCACCACCAGCAGCAGCAGTAGTAGCAGCTAATCTTAGTGCCTATGAGAACAATCCTTTTGAAATAAACGGAGCTCAAAAAAAGAAGAAAATGGGCGCATTTGGTATACTGCTAATAGTTGGTGGCATCATTCTGGTTGCTGGAAGTGCAGCTCTTACTATTGTCCACAGGCAACAGTCATCTATGAGAAGACACAGAAGCTCAGTAGGCCGTGAAGACTCGATGAAATCTCTTCCTAGTGATACGCTCCAAGGTAACAAGAACTTATAAGGAAATCTTCTTGCTTTTATTTTCATACTATTACTTTTTGCATATTACTTCTTCCTAGTGGTTCGCATGGCTTTCTTTCCTCACCTTTTTGTTTTGCTTCCTCTGGAACAGATTATACATCGGTGAGTGGAAAAGGCAGCCCTCACACATCGGGATTCAGCTCTTCACCCATGATTACTCCCTCTCGTTTGCCTGCTGTTCGGACTAGAACACTGAAATTGCCCAGGACAAAAAGTTTCTCAAAGAGCAGAATGGCATCTGCTCCAAGAGTATACACTATTGCAGAGCTTCAAATAGCAACAAACAGCTTTGGTGAAGAACACTTTATTGGTGAAGGATCCCTTGGTTCAGTTTATAAAGCACATTTTCCAGATGGCACGGTAAATTTACACACTATTCAAGTTGCGAAGGTTTTGAATATCCAAAATAAGAATTGTGCTGCATGTATATTCTCTTTTGGTAGGTTTTGGCTGTGAAGAACATAAAGACAGTGCCTCTATCCATTATCGAAGAACAACAGTTCTTCGATGTGATAAAAAATATATCGCGTTTGAAGCACCCTAACATTGTTCCCCTTCTTGGTTACTCTATGGAGCATGGCCTGCATCTCCTTGCGTATGAGTTTATCAGGAACTTGACTCTTGACGATGCTCTGCATTGTGTAGCGTACAAGCCGCTGAACTGGGGCGCCCGTCTTCAGGTTGCTCTTGGCGTAGCACGAGCTCTGGAGTAAGTAGATAGCCATAATATTTTCATTTTGAGTAGTCCACCCCTCAATCTAGTTCATCTCAAGAAAATGTGCTTTTTTTGCTTGTCAGTTACATGCATTCATCATTTGTGCCGCCTATTCCACATAGCAACTTGAAGGCTGCTAACATCTTACTTGATGAAGAGCTCAAGCCCCATGTCTGTGACTGTGGTTTGGCCATACTGAAGCCTCTTTCTAGGAACACGGTTAAGCTCAAGGTACACGTTAAGCTCAAGGTACACTTCTTCTCCTCCTCCTCCTCCTCCTCTTCGCCTTCTCACTTTGAAATTTGGATGTATGAACAGGCTTCTGAAATGGCAATTGCTGATAGTGGCTACATTGCCCCAGATAATCTACAACCTAGCTCTGGTAACTCGAAGGCTGATGTCTATGCCTTCGGGGTGCTGCTGTTAGAGATTTTGACAGGAAGAAAACCATTTGACAAGTACTATGTTCTTCCTCTGTTTACTTCAACTTTCCCATTTTTTGATATTGTATCAGAATTAGTATTTTCATCTGTGCGCGCGCAGTTCACGACCACCAGGAGAGCAGTCACTGGTGAGATGGGCTGCATCCAGGCTTCACGACAGCGCGTCATTAGCACAGATGGTGGATCAACCCATTAAGAATAAAATCCCCTCCAAGTCTCTCTCTCGTTTTGCCGATGTAGTATCTATGTGTATTCAGGTATTGCAAAAGACAACATGCGTTACATTATTATAAGTTAAAACCAAGAGATGATAATAACCTGCATCTCTCTCTCTCTCATACAACAGCCTGAGCAGGAATTCAGGCCCCAAATTGGTGAAATTGTGGAATCGCTAAGCCGACTACTAAATCCAACTGCGGCAGATGTCGCAGAGGCAGACTTTGAACGATCTTTTAGATCAACCAATTCTAAGTTCTTTAGCTCATCACCCACACAAAGCTACTACTCTGTGTAATCTTGCTTTTCACAAAGTGAAATATCTCAAGGCTTTTTGAGAGCAATGAGTTGTTTGAAAAACAGTTTATAGCATCAATTTTGGTTTTGGCTATTCAAAGGTCACTTTGATATCATGAACATAACACCGTTGTTAATAACTATCGTTACAAGTCTACAGACAACTAGTTTATGGAATTTATACATTTAAGCCACTGTTCAACAGAGTGTTAATCTCTCCTATGATATTGACAGGTCTTCCGTCGAAAAGGTTTGAAAGCGTAGTCTCACAAAGTTGCTTTAACTCTCTGGTTTTCACAAGAGCTGCTTCCTGCAAAATAAAATAGTAAAAATGTATTAGCAAGCCACAATGCTGGTGGAAAAGAAAAGAATTGACTTGATTCAATTTCAATAATTGCAGGTGCAATCCGTTTTTGTAATTTAACCTAAAAAGTTGACTACATATTCCTCTCAAAACTGAGCCCTTGGAAAGAAAATAAAAAAGCATGACCCTTGCAAGTGAACTTACTTGTCTGGGCCATGAGGAAGATAATGAATTTTGTAGCTCCAGGCGTTTAGCATAAAGGTCCTTCAGCCCTTCCTTTAACTTAGATTCATGGTGCTTCTTTTCCTCCAGTGTAGTTACCAAACGATCCAAAAATCTGATGTTCAAGAGAACCATGAGGATTATTTTTTATATCATTGGACAAAACACGAGAAGGGGCACCTAAGAGAACGGAAGTGAGAAAAGCTTTCTAGGACATTATCTTTGGCCAATAAACATGAATCTACAAAGAACCAAATGAAAGTTTTGAATCCATGAATTAAAGCACAATCTATGGAACGTCATGAGAACACAGTGAAACCATGCACCCTAACTTATAGCCAAGACATGGGCAGGTCAGTGTGTGCGTGCGTGCGAGTGTGTGTGTGTGAGAGAGAGAGAGAGACAGAGAGTGATAGAGAGAGCAAAAATAATTTGTAATAAGACTGTTGATACCTTCTAGAGTTCAGTATCATAATCATGTCCCGAGTCTTCCTATTAGTTAAGTTTGAGATGGCTAAAGATACATTTGACAGCATCTCACGGATAGAGTCAGAAGAGTACTGCTGGAGCACAAAGGGAGCTACTGCTTGGACTTGATGTTGTAAAGATAAGGTTTCTTCATTTGTTAATTCAAGCAACCGTTGGTTCAGAAATGCTTTGACCTGATCTCAGTATCAAAGAGAAAGATGAAACATAAGTAAGCAGAAAAGAATAGCAAGATATCTCAAAAATGAAAAAAGAGAGAATACATTGCTAGGTTGAAGGATTTTTCCTTAGCAAAATAGTACACAGGGTAGGAAGGTGTAACATTAAGTCAGTATGAACCTCAAATAAGTCATCAAGTATCTTGTTCCGGTATTCTGTTTCCATAAGCTGACTCCTTTCTTGGCTACTTCCAGTTGCTTCAGCTTTAGAATAATGATCGATTAAACCAGATTCTGCGGGAGTGCTTGTTACAACAGTTCCCTCAGCCCCGCCAACCTCTGGATTTTCAACACTTATATCCCAATCAATACCTGGCAGAGAGACATCTTGAGCTGTGCCTTCCATGTTTTCCATGACCTGATGAGTCTTAGCATCATCTCCATGAGGAGAATTTGGTAAAGCATCACTAGCACTAACAATTTCATATGGACCCAATCCATTTCCATTATCTTCTGTTTCTACAGCACCAATATCCCAATCAATGTCAGAGCTCCCCAAAGTAATATCCCAGTCAATGCTTTCAGTTGCAATATCTGCTTCCCCAGCAGCTATGAGTGCAGGTTCATCATTGCTTACTTCAGTGGTGACAACACCAAAAACTTCAGGACTCACAAAAACGGTAAGAGAAGGGGGATTTAGGCGAATGTGTATCAAGTTTGGCAACACAGGGCTAGGAGTTTTCTGCAAGCACAGAAATATTTCAGAAACAGGATATCAAATGAATTATAAGCTTAAAAAATATCAAGGTAGTAAATCAATTCAAGAAAAACTCTTACATCCTTCTCTGTATGAGCATCTTTAACAAATGTTGAGTAAAACTCAATGGCCATTGTTACGGAATCACTGTTCAACAATTCTAACATCTGACCAAAAGTGCTCGGAAGAGATTTTACAGCTGTTTCAAACAACTCTAACCTGACATTTACACCCTGCAGAGCCAGACTCATCATTCATCTAGCAATTTCAGACTGAGCATTTTGGAATGTGAAGAACAAATATAAAGAGAGGGAACGAAAAACAAAACCTGCAATCCTAGCTCATGACAAGCCTCTGAATATTTTGCTGCTGAAAGAGCTGCATTTCGCTTTATATCAGTTTCTTTTCGCTCTAATTCCACAAGCTGTTGTTGACTCTTTTGAACTTGCTTCTTCTGATATGGGCTTTAAAATGAAATAGAACCAACCAGTCAGAAGAAAAATGTTATATAGTATGATTCATATTATTGCTATGTTTTGTAAGAAAACTACAAACATTTCTCACATTTCATAATTCACATTTTGGACCATTATCTGAGCAGCCTCACCAAGATAAATATGATCTTTCTCATATGCACGCACTATGGTCTCCCAATCTCCCTGTCAAATTGAGGGATTTGTCACTAAATGTAAAGAATGATGATTTAATGGAGACATATATTCCAAGAGGACGTCTAGATATCTTACCGCAGCACCTGATCGCCGACCAAATATATTACGGCTTTCTGGAGTTGACTGTAAGAGGATTTCATATATTTTCTTTGCTTCCAAATAGCCAATTCCTGAAAAATAATTACAATAGCAACAAGAATTTTTTGAATACACAATAGCAAAGAGATAGAAACTTAGAAAGTCGCCGCTGTGATTACACATAATTTAACAATTAGCATCGATTTCAAACAAAATCCTGCTAACACTAACCTCCATAGAATCGTCCTACCAAAGTCTTAAACAAGCATACTTCAACCCTTATACAAATGTAATCTAATCTAAACTCACATAAAAATATGGTAAATATTCAATCACAGACTTGACTAATTTCAGAAAAAAATAAGTCGATTAGCATTTCCAAGCATCGCCTTCTTTCGCTCAAGCACAAATGCTTAATTGGAGTTCCACAACTCCTAATCATCGCGGTTTGACAAAGTAAAAATGAACTGACGAAACAAAAATCAAAAGCAACTAACTAAATAAGAAACGATCTAAAACCTTCAAGGTCAAGGGTTTGGAAAAAAGGATCAATGTCTTTGGGCAGTGCAGCAAACGACGTCGAAATCTTCGCCCTCACAGCCGCCATTCGCTTTCTCCAATCCGCCGGAATCCTCTTCCGATCCACCAGCCATTCTTCAATTCAACCAATATATCAACTCAAGTTTTTCCGAAAAAAAAATAAACAAGAAAACATGGGAATTAAACTAGAGATGGTGATCAAAAAAAGTTGAGTCTAACAGTTGAATGTAACTAGTGAGTTTACCTCCGAGACGAGCAAAAGCGATGTCGATCGGGAGTTTCCGAATATCGTCTTGATTCTGCATTTCTTCGAGATGACGATTTCGGATTTAGCGAAGCATAAATCTCTTTTGGAATTTATTCAGCTCTGAAGTTTCACAGGTGGTGTTTCAGACTGTAATTACGTTCGTATGATCGCTGGAAATTGGTCGTGGGCTTGATTTTGGGCTTCGCTTATATTGGGCTCCATATGGTCTGTTCGGTAAATACAATTGAATGAATAATAATTTAATTTTAAATTCTTTGTTTAGTAAAAATAATATAATTGATATAAATTGTATGAGTGTGTTGTACGTGTAACGTCTGTGTTGTGTGAAAGTGACATTTTATAAGCATGTGGAATTCCAAAAATTGATATAATTGATATGGAATTTAAATTATGAAATTGTAAAAAAATACTCCATCCGTCTCAATTTAAGAGTCACATTTTGTCATTTAAGTCCGTCTCAGTTTAAGAATCACATTTAGAATCTACCATATTTGGATATAAAATTTAACCTCATTATTCATCAAATTTACACTCAAATGCCATTACTTTCATAAAAATAAAACAAAACAAAATTCTAAACATACAAAAGTCAAAAGAGTCTCACTTTCCACAACCTCACTTCAATTATTACGCACTCAAACAACCACTACCTCACTTCATTTATTACACACTCCACCAATTTCTTAAAACCCGTGTCATAACTAAATCTTACTCTTAAACAGGGACAGAGTGGGTAGTATTTTAATTCAACTTTAAATTCAATATTTTGTGTTATAAAACATTGAATTTATAATTGAAGACTCCAATTTCAATTTCACAAGCTCAATTCCATAATATCGAAACGGAGTCTTAGAGAAAAAAAATTAGTACTACTATTTACTAGTAATATATGGTACATGAAATATTCTCCTAGTTCTATAGTAGTGGAGACATTTCTTTCTAACATAGACATTCAGAAAAAAGATGTGTAATGTATATTAAATAAAAAGATAATAAAGTAAAAGAGAGAAATAAGAGATAGAAAATGAAATGACTATACTACTATTGAATGCCCAAAATATAAAAATGACTCTGCTACTATAAAACTGAAGGAGTATTAATTACTCATTCCGTCCCACATTGACTCTACATTATTTTCTCTCTTACTTTACCATTTATTCACTTTAATTATTTATTATCATTTTTACAAACGAGTGCATAAATGCAAGTGTGACTCCTAATATAGGACGAATGGTGTATTTAACACAGATGCCCTGTTTGTTTGTCAGGATTCTAACAGAAAAGTAATATTATAACTTATTCCTGGAATTCTAAAATTCTTTGTTTGTTTCAATAATAAGAAAATAAGGGCATCCACAGTGGGGCGGACGACGGACGATGCGTCGTCCGCGCCCTAAGCTTAGTCCGCGGACGAAGCGCGAACGATAGGGCATCGTCCGCGACATCGTCCGCCCACTATGGACGACGCGGACGATGGCGCGGACGATGAAACGCGCGCCCTAAAGCTTAGTCGAACATGAAGGTAGGAGCATCACCGATTGGACCGATGACGAAGGTGCATCTAGCTCCTCCGGCACGGCGACCCCGCCCCCCGCTCAAGGATTACCGGCGGGTTTCAATGAGGTTCTATCTAGACAGGCCTCAATGCGCAACCAACACGGCCATGCGCAACTCATGAACGACATGATTGAAGAAGTGTGGGCCCGTAACCGTCGTCGCTGAGTTTGCATTTTTTTTAATTCGTATTGTAATTTATTAATTTTATGAATGAAATGAAGGTTTTTTCCAATTATTGTAGTTATTTAAATATTCAATAGAAGAAAATGCTTAGGGGGCCCACAGTAGGTGGAAGGGCATGAGAATAAAATGCTGACGTGGCGGTGCATAAGGCGGGCTTTAAGGCGCCCCACTGTGGATGCTCTAATCTGATTCCTAAAATTGGGGGAAGTTAGTGGAAATTCTAGAATTCTGATTCCTCATCCTTAACCTGTTGTTAGTGGAAATTCTAGAATTCTGATTCCTAGCCTAAACCTGTTATTCTTTTTCCCTGATTCGAGGATTTTAATATATACGGAAAAAACACATATCTTCTACTACAACATATTTAATTCTGTCGATTTCTCCCCTCCAAATCTCATCTGGTGATTTTTTTTCTTTAATATTTTTGCTTAATCCACTTCTTTTTATCTCATCTCTGTCGATTTCTCTTCTCATATCTCGCTGTCGAGTTCTCTTCTTCCTTACTAACTTTCAGTTTCCTGATTATCTCATAAACAAGTTTATCAAATTATGCGGTTTTGTATTTGAAGTCTTTTTTTCGTTTTCTAATTTTGATGTATTTGATATGTTCGTGTAATTGTTATTAGTTCTTGTAATTGATTTGTTTGTGTAATTCTAATAAAACAGAGGCAGCAAAACCAATTAGGAAGAATGATATGCAATTTTCCAATGAGAAGTAGGAGAAATTCCGAGGTTTAATATCAAATTTGAAGCGCATGACTAATAGAATTAATAGGATGAAATTAGTTCATTTTTTTCTGCAATTCTTAACTTTTATATATATTGTTATGGACATTTTAAGAATCATTCATTGCTTATTTTTGTATCAGCAGATTTTTAATAATATTTGATATTATATTTTATATATTTTATTAGATTATTGTTTAATAGAAATTATAAATTCATATTAATAAAATATATTGAAGTATTCATGATAAAAAACTGGCAATAATACTCCTTTTATAGCACATATTTATAATAACTTGATTATTACTACATTTCTTAAATTATTGTTTAAACTAAAAAAAATCTTGACACGTTTCCAAACACAAAAGTAAAGTTACCCAAAATCATATTTATAGAAATCATTTTCTCAGTAATCATTTTCCATGTCAACTTTATTTTCCTGACAAACAAACATGGCCAACATGATTTAATAATAGCTGTACAAAAAATACACTAATTATCTAAAAAGACAAATATAATATAAAATAACATAAATAATCTAAAAGGATAAATATAATCTAAAATAACATGAAAATATAACATTAGTTAAAAAAACAATGTAAGTCTGAAAAAACAATTATAAGTCACTAAACCACAATAAAAGTCTCTAACGACTGTACAATACGTTGTGTAGAGCAATTTCTTCTACCGTGGCCGATCTATCGACAATTGTTGCACCGGTGAAGAGCTCTTGACTTATCAAATTTGTGAACATCCATTTGGCTGGTTCATACAAACCAACACCCACACCCCCTACAAGCCCCCAAATATAAAGAACCATACATCAACCTTCATATCCAGAGTTAGTATAACCTGAAATTAATAAATAAACATAAAAAAGACATAGACAACCAGAAAGTACTAATAAATAAACATAAAAAAGACTCGATTTCAGCACCTATTGGGCTATGTCTCATTGAAGTATAATATACATGTGCATCCACATTAGATGCATTCTCTAGTTATTAGTTACCATATTTTACATGGGTAGCTTTTCCTTTTGATCAATGTGATTATATTCATATGCCAAATACTATAGTATTTTACTTGAAAATTATCTTGATACAAAGATTAGAGTTCCATTTAGATAGATAGCACTCAAAAAAGGCAAGCATGTACACTAGCCATTTTTCTACTCGTTCAAAAAGAGTGAATCAATCAGTACCTCTACTGCTGCTCTCAAACCTGGTAGAGAAGGCCGACCAACTAAATTAACTGTATTTCTACTTAGTTTAGCACAAAATTCAAATAAAAATATAATGAAAAATGAAAGTGAGCGAGTGGACTAAAAGCTACCAAATGTATATATTTATAGCCCAAAAAAAAGAATTAGATTCCTCTTCTAAACCTTTCTCTTCCATCAATTATGATAAGAGTTATAAAAAGCCTTTTAACTTCCCAAATTTAAAACCTACAAATTTATATTTATACATCTATAAAATATATTATTCATAAATTTTGAAAAATAAATCAATTGTTTTCTAGGCCTAAGAAATTAATGTGCATGCCACACCAATACAGTGGAAATATTAATAACTACATTTTAATGTGAATTGTTTTCTAGTCCTAAGAAATTAATGTGCATACCACACCAATATAGTGGAAATATTAATAACTAAAATTTAATGTGGGTGATTTGACTTTCTATTTTCCAAAGAAGAGAAATGTCCATATTTACTTAAGAACAATCAGACCTCTAAAATAATATAAATTTTAAATTCAGTTAACTTAGAGGAGAAGTATATTTTAATAGTTAAATTTATTATTGAGAGCAATATATTAAGATTGGAAGAATGTATTTTGTGTGTTATTTTTTTTAGAGAAATAATAAAAAAGTATAAAACTAACGATAATTAAAGAAGAAAAAGTTTTTAAAAAAATGGCATTTAGTTATAGTGAAAATATGACTGACACACTATTACAAAATTATTTGAAGCTCATAGGAGTAAAATTTGAGTGTTACTACAATTTCCTTTGGGTTGAGGGAATAGGATGATATAAGTTTAGAACCGATATAAGCCCAAACAATAAATTCATGCAACAGTTAAAGCCCAATAAGGCCCACACGTGATGTTCAATTTGCTCATCCAGTTCATTTTAGCTCCCCCCCACTCCACCCACCCCTCTCTCCGACAGATCTAAATTCGCATTTTCATCAGGTGAGCTCCTTGTCTCGGATCGACGCACTGGATAACCGCGTGCGATTTAAGTATATTCATTATCTTCCCCCCTTTTCAACTTGTAGTGACGAGCTGCTTCAATTTGATTCTAGGGCATGTACTTCTGTGGTTAGGAAATTTATCATTCAAGGTTTGAATTGATGATGGAATTTTGTGGTTTTGCAAAAACTATTTTGGTGTCGTTTTCATGATTGACTGTTTGCATACATTTAACTTAGGGAAACCTTTGATCAGATTATGGAAACTCCGAGGTGCTAGCTTTTTTTGTTAGATACAGGAGGAGAAGTTTTTATTTAATTTTTGGATTTTGACCTAGTTTATATGCTTAGGCTGCAGACTGCAGCTTCCCTTGAAATGCTCACGTTTGATTAACAATACACAATTCACCTAAAAGAAGTACACCGTTGATAATGTTCTCTCTAAATTATCCCCTAAAAGCCAGTGGTGAAGTAGAAGTTGGACTGCAACTGTTAATTGTCACATACTTGTGAAACTTCAAACAATTTGGATGTTTTTGAGTGTTTTTCAAATTATTTCATTTTTAGTTATTGTTTCCCTGAATGCTGATTTCCTTGAGTTCTTGTTGCTACATTGTTCTGCAATGATGTAGTCATTATCATGTTATATTGCTCTGTCATTCACATGATTTCCCTTACGTTTCTACTTCGTGATTGTTTTTGCTATATCAGCTTTTGTTATGTTGGCTCTCTTGAATTTTGGAAATATAGCATTATAAGTATGTTATTAGAACTGACTGTTCTTTTCTTCTTTGTTGTCCAGACTATTTGTGTATTAATCAAAAGAAAACTAAAATGGATATTGAGGAGCTTAAGAAGATGGAAGATGAAGAATCTTCTGTCATGAAAACGATGAAAGGGGCAACCACCGGGTTTGTTGCTGGCACTGTTTGGGGTATGGTTGTTGCTACTTGGCATGATGTACCCCGTGTCGAAAGAAGTATTGCACTTCCTGGTTTGATCCGGACACTGAAGATGATGGGTAACCATGGAGCAACGTTTGCTGCTATTGGTGGAATTTACATGGGGGTGGAGCAGTTAACACAGAAGCAGCGTATGAAAAGAGACTATATTAATGGAGCAGTTGGAGGATTTGTTGCTGGTGCCACTGTCTTTGGCTTCAAAGGTGACTCTTCATATTTGCTTTTTTGTGTATTTTGGTGTACCTGTTTCAGTTTCATTTATGCCATTTAGCTGCCAGAAGTTGATGTTGTCACCCATTGTTGTTGAATTCTGTCATTTAAATTTGTTAATGATTGGCATGCTTAGTGAATAAATTTTAAATCTTTAAGCATATTTTTCATAAACTAGGCATCTTTCACCTTCTTAAACAAAACAATAACGTAGCGAAAATTGAGAGGCTGCAAGTACATGATGTGTTTTTGTTATTTAATGTATATTGCATCTAAACCTTCTTTACTGAATCTAAAAAATGATCTTAAGGAATGAGAAGCGTTAGTTTGATTTAATACATGTTGATGGGTGCCTGGAACATTTTAAGGAAACACATTAAACTAATCAAATGAGGTACATTTCAGGCAACTGAAAAATTAGTGCACGAGACAAATTGGTGGCTGTGCAACTCACAATCAACACATTCAGTCCATCTCCCCAATTATTTAGTGGACACATCTTTTCTACTTTCCGTGTCTTTCTAAGATGCTATAGCTATTCGTCTATTAATCTGTTTCTGCCTATGCTTTTTCTGAACTGTGACCAAAATGCAGGGAGGAGCGTTTCATCAGCCTTGTCTGCAGGAGGTACATTCGCAGCCACTTCTGCCATCCTCGAAGTATTAGGTATTGAGAAAAGGGAGACTGGCAGGGTTAATTATGTCTACACCCGCGAGAAAAGGCCTAACCCGAATGTCAACTAGATACTGATGATGCAGTTCCAGTTGAGCTCTTTGTGAAACAACACTGTACTGAGCTTTGTTTTGTGTTGCTCCCCCTTTTCTTACCATTAAAGATGGTAAATGACCAGTTTAAATAAATTTCATGTACTTTTTTTGAAGAGGACAATCATTATTTACGCAGAATTTGTGGTTAAAACATTGGCCTGTGACATGTAAGTTATTTGGTGTTGGATATTTGTTTTTGCAAATCGCAGCAGGATCCTTGCTTTCTTGAATTTTATCACAAAATACAACACATGAAATTAGCATTTTTCTCAAAATTTACTAAACGGCGCCATCAAAAAATTCCGAATCGTTAACGTCGGATTCTTCAATAATAGAAGAAACATTTCATGTATCCATTGTGGTTATCATTTTCGAGTCTGAAGGAAAACTCCTTTCTCCCCCAAGCCTCATGTCTTCTTCTCTTAAGCACAGCTGTAACAGTTGAGGTAATAAATTTGTAACATTTAATCCATATTTATTAGTACTAATTTAATTTAATTTTAATTAGTTGTGAGATGAATCTGAGTGATACATATGGCTACTCACTCCGTATATGGCGCTAAGCCAACTAATCATATTTCTTCATTCAACTGCTAAACCACCGGGTCAAACATTAGTACGGAGGAGTACATTTTATTTTTGTATTTTCCCTTTAAAAATCATTAGATCTCAGTTCCCATTTGCCAGATCCACGCGCCGCCGCAGTCATGGATTCCGACGCCGCCGAGCAACAGCATTCCCACCCGCCGAAACTCTATCTCCACCCCCGCCGGGAGCCCTTCGAGCACGGCCTTCTCCCCATTCCCAAGCTCTTCTTCACAGATGGCCTGCAAAGTCTTTCCCATATCAAATCCGCCATTCTCTCATCCACTCCTAACCACCGAGTTAACTCTGAAACCTTAACCCGCGTCCTTCAAATCCCCCTCAACCATTCGCGCCTTCTCATCGAAACCATATCCGTTGTCCTGCATGACGATTCCGATCCCCTTCTCAAGGCCACGACTCCCAAAGAGATCGATGAAGCAGGGGTCAATGTCTTTGATTTGCTTCTATTTCTCTACATACAGAATTACAAGAGGTTGCTTCCCAAAGGCCACAAGGATTCTGCTGCTGTCGCTGATGTTTGGCCCTCTACGTCAGCTTTCGATGGAATTTTATCCGTGCTCTCGCCATTACAGGTGAGCCTTTTTAACTCTGTTGTTTGTGCATTGCGTCATATTGTTATATTTATTGGAGTTTTAGTTGACTGTATCTCATGTTTGCAATATTAATTTAATTTAACGTCCTTATTCATTTGTATAAACTTACTAATCTTTCATAACCTTACAAAGTTACATTAATTTTAGCCGTTACACTTCTTGCATTTGCGTATTAAGTGTAGGGAAAGTGAAATTAACCTCATACTGCTTCAGGCCTGTTGTCTTAATTCATTGTCGCTGTATGTCTCTGTCTATTTCAGTTGGTGCGGAGCAACAGCCGTAGGTTTGTGCCATCCCAAGGTGACGAAGAGGCTCATCAGTTATCGTATCTACATAAGCACATCGGCAACATTCTTTGCCTCTTGGCAGATTCTGTACAAGGGAAAGGGAATAAGGAAGGTGAAGCAGAAGGGGAAGGTTATGAATCTATGGTATGCAATGTTTTTCCTTATTCTGCATCCTTGTAGAAATTGTTTCTCTTGGTAGAGTAAAGAGTATATAAATCTTTCTTGGATTTGTTAATGAACATGTCTCTATAATTCACTTGAGCTTTGCTTAATTGCTATGCATTGAAGAGTTGAGTTTTCCTTTCTTCCAGGTATTATCTGCGCATAAGTTCAAACATCTTGGCTTTCTGCTCTATTTTGGAGATAAGGGATCTCAGAGATTTCCCTTAAGCCAGAATACTCCATTTTTTGCAAATTCAGACCCCAACATGCCTGCATCTCCTGTTCCTGCACCACAAGTTCTAGATTGGCTTCTTGAGAACATATCCTCTGCCCAGGAACATCTTTCTGAGAGGATGTCTACAAAAGAAAATGGGCCTAGTAGTTCTTCTGATCAGGATGTTGCAATGGCTGATGCTACCGCAAGCTCTGCAAAGCCCTCAAGCAGCCTCAGAGGTCCAAGTTTGATTGAGGGGATCTCTAAATCATCATGCGTAAAGCAGACATCTGATATTAAGGGTACATCTGTCAAGGTGAATTTTGTTCCTTGTTTATTTCCACATATCATCCAAAATCTTCTTTCAATTTTATTTCAAGCCAAAAGTTTCCATAATTGTAGTCTGATAAGGATTAAACCAATAATTCTATTACATTTGGGGTTTCTTTTAAAGCTTCTCTATATTTGATGATTACCATGAGAAATTTCACCCTTCTCTTGCGTATCTTCTATTGATTCCGATTTTGCTCAGGTAGTAAATTGCCATGAATCAGTAATTTACATCTTGGCGCCTGTGAAATATGCAACAGTCTATGGATGTTCTGATGCAACTATTGTCCTTGGAGCTGTTGGCAAGGTAGTCAAAGTTAGCAACATGATTCTATTTGTATATCTAGAGTATTCATAGTTTGTTCGTGCAAGTAATTGGAAGTTAAAGTCAAAATAATTCTTTTACAGGCTGTTAGAGTTGAACACTGTGAACGTGTTCATCTTATCAGTACGACCAAGCATATCTGCATTGCAAACTGCCGTGAATGTGTATTCTTCTTAGGGGTTAATCAGAAACCCCTCATTGTTGGTGATAATCACAAGTTGCAGGTGAGACTTCCCTTATGTAGTGTTTGAATCTGCCTGTGAAGCCAACAATCGACTTTCTGGGCTTATTTATGAGTTTATTAGTTAGCTTATATGTTCCTATTACCATTATCATTCAGATCATTCTAACATTAATAGAAAGTTGCTCTAGTGGGTTTCCTAATTTTCTCAAATCAACTTTTGTGATTGAAATTTCTTTTCCACTGTTTTATTTGTTCATCAGGTGGCCCCTTATAACACATTCTACCCACAACTGGAGGAGCACATGAATCAAGTTGGAATTGATCCAAAGGTGAACAATTGGGATAAACTTGTGATTCTTGGGGTGATTGACCCGCATGATTCGTTATCTCATCCGGCTGGTGGCTCAGATACCCAATCTGAATCTGCCACATGCCTCGATCCAGACCACTATACCAATTTTGTGGTAGGTGCTTTATCTGATAGAACGTTTAGGGGGAATATCATATATGGGTTCTGCACCGCCTCTATGAAAGTTGTTTAATTAATGATTATGCACTTTCCTGTTTGCTTGCTTCCATTTGGCCATCTGGTGTTCTTTTGGGTCCTTTCAGTTTAGGTTTTTTTTCTGTGTCTTCTTTCTGAATTGGGTAAATGTCTTACAGAGACTAATATGCACTTTAATCATCTCAGATTCCAAGCTCTGTGGCGAGTGAACAAGCTGGTTCGACAATTGATAACCCCTTCTCTTTACCTGGTCCTTACCTTGCATCACAACAGAAAAATGTGTGTTCTGAGTAATTCATGTTCTGTGCCTCATTATGATAGGATGCCTTTTGTTCTTTGACACACATATATATGTCAATGATAATCGATTCATTTCTTTGATATTCAGCATAAAAGTTTAGAAGAAGTTAAGCAACTTCTGAGGAATACTGAACTCGACGAGACCCAGAAACGAGAATTATCAGGCGCACTCCATTCTTGTTTCAAAGACTGGTTATTTGGTAATGTCTACTTTATCTACTTTTTGTGTTAAAGCATATTACAACCCCTCTCTATATAAAGTTTTACGCAATAATTTTGCAGTAATTATTAAGTTTTGAGAACTTAAATTGCACCTTGTTTATGTTATGTTAAATGCTGCCGCTTAAAGATATTGTGTGGTGACTAAGATGCAGATTTCATTTGTTTTGTTTTAGAAACTGATATAACGCAAATGTGGTTAATTTTCTATTACCTTTCTGTACAAATGGACAGCATCTGGAAACGTTCGACAGCTTTACTACTTACCGGGCGAATAAGAGCACATGCTGTAGGAAGATCAAAATAAAGCAAGAATGAAGTGAAATTTCCTACTACATTTTTCCCCTTTAAATTAATATTCAGGTGATTCGAGTTCCGTTTTTGTTGATCTGGAGGCTGATGGGGCTTTGATGCAGCGAGTTCGCTAACGAATCATGTTGTAGGTTCAATATAATTGTTGGCAAATTCTAACTACAAGAAAAGTGCAAAATGTAAAAAGTTAATTTTTTTTCGGGGCTCTTAGAAGCTACTGTAAAACTGCAGACTCTGCTTGGATAATTACACCAAATAATCTATTTCCTTGGGGTTTTTTCTATTTTTGTTCTAAAATAGAACTTAGATTCCTCGTTTGTTCTAGCGTTTTTTTTTGTTCCGGATTTGGGAGAGACGCATGACCCGCGTCTCTTTTTAATGAGACGCATGACGATTATGCGTCTTTCATAGAGACGCATGAGGGTCATGCGTCTCTATTTTTTTTTCGTTTTTTTAACGACGCATGAGGATCATGCGTCTTAGGTATAGACGCATCTCCCTCATGCGTCTATTGTTTTTTTAAAATATAATAGACGACGCATGAGTGTCATGCGTCTTAGGGAGAGACGCATGAGCCTCATGCGTCTCTAACTTGCTTAAATCAGTTCCCACGGCAGAATAGGCAGAATACGCGAGAGAAAGAGAGGAAGACAAAACGTGCGATTTCCTTGGCGATTCCCTTCATATTTCGGTAAGTTTCCTTCAATCTTTCAACATTGTTCCCGTATTTGTTGTTTATTTGCATATTATTAGGGTTTTGATAAATCTATTGTATACTTACTATATTAGGGTTTAATGAAAAAAATTGTCTTTAATTGTTGTTGGTTTGTATACATATTTTTGCAGAAATCATGCAAGTATACGTGAGTTTATATTGGGGTGGTAGAATATATCAACTTCCTCAAGTGGGTATTTGTTATGATCCTCCTCGTGCGAGAGCTTCCATCGTATTGGATTCATGTGTCTCATTATCTGAATTAGTTGCAATGATATGTGTTAAGATAAGAATAGATTCAAACCAACACTTCATCGAAATATCTTGGAGGCATTGTTTCTTGGGTACCGGTACGAGTTATGTATGTACTGCGGTTGACAGTGATCAAAGTGTGTTTTATATGTTCAATGCGGCTCTAAATTCTACTCGGCATATTGAATTATTTGTTGAGTATTCGTATGTTGGAAATGCCTTCATCCCACCAATTGTTGATCATGGTGTTGGATCATCTACGAGGTTTGAACCTTTGAGCATGGATTGCGGTATGAATGAGCAAACAGATGTTGCAGATGCTGCTGATGTTGGATTGAATACTCAAGAGACTGTAGAAAAGCATGATGATGTTCATGTTGTACGAAGAGACCTTGATGATCCAGAATTGTCGTCATCATCGTCTGATGAGATTTTAAGTGATGATTCTGGTGCTGACTCTAGTGATGAGGAGGTGGTGTATAAACCCGTCGTGCAAGGTGAACAACCACTTCCAGAATACGTTCACACCGGGTTGAAATATTTTCGCAGACTGCCTAGTGGTCCTTCTGAGGTACCTGAAGTTGGTAATGAACGCAGTACCATGTACTGGGATGAAGAACACCCATATCGGATTAATGCGGGAACAAAATTTGATAGCAAACTGCATGTGAAGACTGCTATTACTATGTGGAGTTTGAGGCAACACCAGCAATTTAGGGTGGTTGAGAGCAAAGTAAGAAGGTGGCATGCCGTGTGCAAATATCCAGCAGGGAGGACAGAAGATGGGACAGCTATTATCAGCGAGACCGACGCTGAAAAAGCGAATGAATGTCGGTGGAAAGTTTCTGTTACACACATGGCCCATGATGATATGTGGGAGATTAGGAAGTGGTGTGGACGACATAGTTGTGAAGGCTATCGTAATGATAGAGGACATGCTAACTTTTCATCACCAATGATTGCTTTGTGTATTCGACATCAGTTGTTTAAAAATGCCGAGTTCAGTGCCGCAGCCGTACGAAATTTTGTTCATGACAAATTTCATGTGGTAATCAGTTATAAGAAGGCATGGTATGCACAGAGAAGGGCTTTAGAGATTGTATTTGGTGGATGGGAGGAGTCATTTAGGGATTTGCCAGGCTACATGCTTGAACTGCAGTATAGGAATCCAGGCACAATCGTTGAGTGGAGGCATAACGAGTTGTTGAGCCAGGGCCGTACTAAAGTCTTCTATTATGTGTTCTGGGCACTTGGGCCTGCTATACATGCTTTCCAGGAGTGCCAACCCGTTTTAACAATAGACGGGACTCACCTTCGAGGAAGATTTAAAGGTAAGCTTCTTGTTGCTTGTGGTGTTGATGCTAACAAGAAATGTCTGCCTGTTGCATATGCTGTTGTCGATGAAGAAACTGGCGACAGCTGGGAGTGGTTTTTGGATCATGTCAGAATCCATGTGGTGAAGTACGAAAGGGAGGTGTGCATCATTTCGGATAGGCATAAAGGAATTCAACACCATTCATGCTTTATAAGGCCTAATTTACATATAGCTACTAAATTAGAAGGTTAAATTAAAATATGCAATTCAACCTATACTTTATTCTTCAATAACAACCAAAATCACAACACCAAGCATCTCTAATATATGAATAACTATACAATAGAATGAATTTAGCCACTAAAATCCATTACAATTAACTAAACACCAAAAAATCGGACAAAATTGAGCAATTTGTTATAGACCCTAAGTTACAAACATTAGGGGAAATCTAAACAAACTATGCAAATTAACAACAAATAAGGAAGGAATGTTGAAGGATTGAATGAAACTTACCGGAAAACGAGAGGAAATCGTCGGATTCGCCAAGAAATCGCAAAGGAATCGCCGGAAGTCGCCTATCAGAATTCTCTCTCGCGTGTATTCTGCCTGTCTGCCTCTCGCGGAACTGCTTTAATTCGAAATAGAGACGCATGAGGCTCATGCGTCTCTTTCTAAGACGCATGACGCTCATGCGTCGTCTATTATATTTTAAAAAAACAATAGACGCATGAGAGAGATGCGTCTATACCTAAGACGCATGACCCTCATGCGTCGTTAAAAAAAACGAAAAAAAACAGAGACGCATGACCCTCATGCGTCTATATGAAAGACGCATAATCGTCATGCGTCTCATTAAAAATAGACGCATGAGGGTCATGCGTCTCTCCCAAATCAGGAACAAAAAAAAAACGCTAGAACAAACGAGGAAGCTAAGTTCTATTTTAGAACAAAAATAGAAAAAACCCATTTCCTTGTGGTGTTACAATATTTCAACTTCGCAGGTGCAAAGTATAGGTTCTACTGATTTGGGGTGAACTAGAATAGCTTTTCTGCTTGGTCAGGGAAGAATGTAATGGACAGAAACGCACCTAGGATCACTAAATAAACGGATGAAGATGAATGCATCATAAAACACAGGATACTTGCTCAGATTTGGTCTTGAATTTGAATCAAACCCCTGCATTTTGCAGCTCCAAAGACTTGGGATGTACCTAGAGCCACCATATGTATGTATACTACCCCTTTGCTATATAAGTACTCCTATATAACAGAACAAGATTTATGTGGCCTTTCTCAAACTGAGTTTTGTTGCGAACATCACAACACCATAGCCCTTCGCTGTTCATCAGGGTCCATGAAGCTTGCTTCTGCCTTTGTCACCCATCTTTTTTATGTGCACTATTTGTCTTTTCAATGCCCCGATGTCAGACTCAAGTTCCTGAAACCACATTTCTAGGTTGTTGAGGTGATCATCACAATTTCTCTCTTTTGGTAATTTGTAGGCACCTCAATGGGTGGGACAGCTGACCCAAGGATTTAAAACTCCTCCATACCCAAAAAGCAAGTATCAATCCCTGACCATTTGGTTAGCAAAAATCTGTTTTCGAAGCTATTCAAAAACTAAAATCACATCCGTGTTAATGTGAGAATCTATACATGAAGCTAAGCAAAATATACAAGATCTTAAAATTACACAAAAACTTGGACTAAAATCACGAGTTGGTGTTCTTGATTACATGTATGGGAATATTGGTTTTAGGCATTACATAAATAAAAAAACAAATAATGAAGTCATATGAAAGCAGAATTTCCAAAAGTGGTAGATAGAATTCGGTTGCTTAAAGATTTGAAAAGGCATTAGTGAATAACTCAGAGAGAAAATGTTATCCCTGCCATCAGCCATGTCTCCACCATATTACTATTTGTTTGCCTTTATTTTTTTTAGTTCCACTTCCTGTGAGTTAAGGACAAACGGCTTCTGCCACGTGGCACATGGAAGTTAATCGGAATACCTTTATTATGTATTGTATCCCATTAAATTAATAAGTAGTGTATTAAAGATTCAATAATCAGGTATCCTCCGCACCCAAAAAAAAAAGCAAAGAAAAGAAGAGAGTGTAAAGAGGTGAAGTTAGAGCATGCAATCAGCCCGGGCGGGCAGGCGGCGGAAGAAGTTACTAGGCGCGGAAGGCATCTTACTCCTAAACCTTGGATGCCTCAGCCAATAAAACCCCGCCAACATCACCACAATCTTGCAAGGAGTTATATACAGAGCCACTGCTGCAACCAAGCACAACACCACAAATATCGCCGTAGCCCTCGGATCCCTCCAGCTCAGCAATCCGATCAATCTCTCGCACTGCGTCGCCAGATCCCCCACCACCGTCTGCACCCTCCCCGCCACGCTCCGAAGCCGGTCATACCTCATTCTCACCACCGCCTCCGCCTTGGACGTCGGGAACGTGTCGAACTCCTCATCCAGCTCGTCCTGGACCACCGCCTCCGCCCACGACAGCTTCGGGTCCATGTGCGGAGGGTGCCGCGGCCGCGCCCTGAAGTTCCACAGCCCGATCAGGAACATGTAGAGAAATGTAGTCGGGAGGATCAGCTCCGGGTAGCATATCAGGATGCAGAGCAGGAGGTGCACTAGCACCGTCGTGATCGGATTCTTCCACTCGCAGACCTGCCCCAGCCACTTGCTCAGAGCGATTAGCCCTGAAAACAGAGACACAATTCTGAAGAAATTGGCCTTGCTCCGCCGCATGCTCCACATGTGGGAGTCCACGTCCAGCATGTGCTCGACCACCTCCTTTCTGAGGGGCGGCTCGGCCCTGCCTAGGCGCGAGGCAACGATGGTCATGGCCTGGAACCGGAGGCTGTCGAGTTGGCTGATTGTGAAAGGATGGATGTAGTGCATTTTAGGTAGTAAGGGCTGGGTGTATAGGTAGAGTAAATGAGCTAATGAGAGACAAGTGAATCTAAATGCGAGTTGCAACTCTCCCATTTTCTTCAAACCGGTGGGGTGAAGAGTGAGTAGTGGGTAGGAGTGGGTGTAGATCTTATCAGTTTCCAAGGTGGATAGTCTGATCCGTATCTTACCGATTCGGGAGTCCCTCGCCCCGGAAGGCTTGTCGTTGCCACCGAGATGGCAGTTGTCAAAAACAGCCAGGGTGACTACCGTGCAGGGGTCGTAAACCTCCCATATATACTGCTCGTTCCATTTGGGGCTGCTGCTCTGCAGTATGGTCCTTGTCCTCACCCATTTATGCCCGTATTTGGCAACGCAGTACGCGTTGCCATTCTGGGCCAGCCCCTGGGCACTGAGCACCCCGAGCTCTAGTATCCCAATGGGCTGCTTCCAGAGCTCCCTAGCAGTGGGCCTCTGGTCGCTGATATACATTGTCGACTCATCCAACACGTGGTACCTATTGGCAAATGAAACAAAAATAACTAGAACAATATCAGAATGAGTTTAAAAAGAGGATCGAAACTGGAAATCTATGAATTTCTATCATGTTATCAAAATGGTAAAGACTACAGTACCCTCCTTCAAGGCAGACTCGGAGGTGGATCCTAGTGGAGAACTTGTTTATCTTCCTCTTGTCACCCTCGAGAGCCCCGAACCCGAACTTCTCAAGGTTGTACCACTGCGAATGCACCGGCCTATGATCCAGACGCTTCTCCAGCTTCCCCAAAGGCAAGCTCAGCCTCCCGACAGCTTCATCCTTGTTCGCTTTCGTCTTGTTCTCAACCACCATCACCAACTGCTCCTCAAAAGGCTCCGCCGCCACAAACACCAAATCCTCATTCCAGAACGGACTATTCCCCCCAGTGGCACATATTTTAGTCTTGAGCATCTGATTCCCAACTTGAGCCTTCACCAAAACCTGAGAGGGCTGGCTCTTATCCTCCCACTCCACATCCTGAGCCTCGATCACGTTAACCCGAATGTACCACAGCTTAGGCGAAACGTACACCTTGGACCTCACGCTGAAAACACCCTCCCCCGTGACAGAGCTGGCATCGGAGTGCCAAGCCTCCGGGAAGGCCTCGTCGGCCTGCGTCCCCATCCACACGGCCAGCATGACTTCCCCTCTGACCTTGGTCTCGCCGCGGCGATTCTCCAGGCGGTACCACTGAGGGGCGAGGGGGCTGTCCGGGGGGACTCTGGTGGGGACTTCGTTGAGATCGAAGACGACTTTTCCGAGATAGTCGTCTTTGGCGACCATCTCTCTGTCTCTGACGTAGACTTCGACGGAGGAGGACTGCATCTTCTCCTTTGCGAAGGCGAACACCTGGTTCCATTCGGGGCTGATCTTCTTCTCGAAGTGCTGAGTTTTGCCCTTGTAGTTGCCGAGCTTGACCTCAACGTAGGGGTCACAGTTGCCGGTGACAGGGTTGGGGGGGAGGTTCTGGGCCTTGACGACGCGGACGTAGAGGTAGTAGGTCTGCTCCACGAGATCGTAGGTGCTAGTCAGCCTGTCGCTGGTGATCCAGCCTCCGCCGCCGCGCACGCCGCCGTGGGGCCACCGCTCGCCCAGCTGCGGCTTCGTGTCCTTGATCTTGTAGTCGTCTCGGTTGGTCGCGGGAGATGGGGTGGTCATGGCGTGTAAATGAAAAATTGATTGGTATGAGAGGAAATGTTTGGTTTTAATGATGGTTGGAAAGTAGAAGTAAGTGAAAGGCTACAACATAGTTGTTGGCAGAGAGAGCATAATCAGTGGTGCAGCATTATGCTAATTCTTGGTAGCTAAGGAAGGGGGGGCTAAAGCGGCGGACACCAGATTCTCTATTCTACAATGCTAATGCAGTTTTTTGTATCTTCAAATTCCCCACTGACAAATTTTACACTGGAGTACGTACTAGATTTCTTGAATGATCTCGTTACAGTAATTTTTGTGATCCAATTCAAAAAATTGTCTAAGATGACTGATAATGCATGCACAAGCACAACGCAATGAAATACTGACTAGAAAAACATTATTTTAAATTTTCTATTTTTGTTCCCATATCTCTTTAACCCCTCTATTTTTTTTTTTACTTTGGTTGTTCCACATAGTATCAACTATCAAATATCAATTAAGGTGTGTGATCAAATACTAAATTTTTTACAATAATAACTAAATATCAATTTTGTATGTTAAAAATATCAACACAAAGATATAAATTTATCAATCTTTCTTGTGTTGATAAATTATGTCTTTGTATTGATATTTAAATTTACATGTTGTATTGATTTAATTATGTCTTTGTGTTGATAATTTTAATACACATAATTGAAAGTTATTAGTTATTATTGTAAATTAGTTAGCACACTCACTCAACTCGATTAATACTCTATTTGTCTTTAAAAATAAAGACTTTGGAAAAGATATGGATTTTAATTCAAAATTAAAGTATAAGAGAGAAAGATAAAACTAATTGAAGTACAGTATTATTGAACATCGAGACATCTTATTAGTAGTGTAATGTGTGATGAAAATATTTTCAAAAATATAAAGTAGATTAATTTTATGGGAGGTAAAATGTGGTTTTATTAAAAATATACTCCATCCATTCTCATAAAGGCAAAAATAGACAATTTTTGCTATATTGTTCTGTTTTCTAAAATTAGTCAAACTTCTATTTTTGATAAAAGAAAATTTCTAATGTTATGTACTTCATTCTTTATAAATAATATTTCAATATACTTTTTTATTTCCTTCATATTTTACTAATTTCACATTAATACTTGCGTATTTCTCAAATTCTATATTTTTATGGGATGAAGAATGTACTGCATATAGCATGAGGGGAGTAGCATGGAGTACTATATATGGCAATATCTTATTTTAGATAGATCTAAATATATAGTACTACTGTATAATAAAACTCACCATGAAAATAAAAATGTGAAGAAAAAAAAACTAGACTTTTAAAAAGACTTAAAAATGCAATAATTACATTAATTTACAATTTTGCAAATTTTGTGTAAATTGCGCAATAATGTAATTTACACTATTTCGATAATTATTTATATCGCGAAATTCGTGGCAATCTTGTAAATGCAATCAGATTTATTTTTTGGAAAAATAAGGCAGCATAGTTATTATTTTCATATTATTACTTGGATGAATATTTTTTTCCGTCTCATGCGTGAGATGTTCTAGTTGACTCAATTACTCAAATAATACAAATGTCCACTTGGAATGAGTTCCATTTTAAGCCTTTTGAAGATTCTTAAATCACTAGATCAAATTTGAAAATGTGTTACCATTTTAGCTTTCGTAGATTCGTAGCATTAGTCAAGAAGAAGGCTCATAAAAGATGCTTTTGTCCTTTATTCTTCTTCTACATCAACTTTGAGCGGCGCATAATACTTTCTTCACTAAAAAATCACAATCGATTCTCTTATTTCGTTGTATAATTTAATTATATATAGATAGATGCTTTGATGCCTCAATTACTTAGATTTAATTATATATGCCTCAATTATTTCGTTCCAATGTTCAATAAGTCCAAATATCATACTACTTCAAAACTCTTTCCATTTTAAATGATCAGAAAATCCAAGATTAAATGAAGCGTTTATTCATTGAAAATTATGGATTTTAAAGTTATTAATATGTTTAGAATCCTTTAGAAAATATTGCTAGTATGATGGGCCGACAAGTGATGGGCCAACAAGTTAGGCCGAGTTTGACATAGAGCCTTCAACATTCTGGGTTCGGCATTCATAATGTATTTTAGATTAGATCTAACACTCTCTTCTATTCGTTTTGGTATATCATTCTTTTAGGGCTGATAATTCGGTCATCGGTTAGTCGGTTAACCGAGAACCGCCCCATTCGGTTATCGATTATATTCGGTTCCAAATTCTGCATGTCTCGGTTTAACCGATTATTAAATTAAAGAACCGATTAAACACTAAAACCGCAATGCAGCGCAAGTGGTGGCCAAGGTAGGAATTTTTAGTGGCCAATTCGGTTTCGGTTCCGGTGCTTCAGTCTCGGTTAGGCTTGGGCTCGGTTAACTGTGTTTTCGGTTCGGTTCTGACCGATCCGACCGAATTACCTGGCCTACTTGATTCTTTTCACTTTGCAGCAGATGAGACTCTCAATTCTTTTGACTATTCAGAGTCCAGGAATACATTGACCAAAAAAACTATTCGGACAAAAAATTGTTAATAAACATGCTAGGGTATGATTTTGATTTTTTACTATTGAAAAAATTAAGATGCCTAATTTACTATAAATTGACAAAAGCATTATTGAAATATCCGAAAAGTATTTGAAATACATATTTGATCAAGTTTGCGTTTCATTTGTCAATATGTAATACAAATGGAGTAGATCAACTTTATAACAATCAAGGTGCGCCTTGTTAGCAAATGAAACAAAACCAAGTACAATAAACATTAGGACGGAGGGTGTTAGTAAAATGAAAACAAAAAAATTATACATATTCAAATAAATGATGTTATTAGGAGTATCATATAAATCTCATGTGTTATTCCTTTAATTGTAGAATGAAACTCATCAACTTCTATATGATATAAGAGAGGAGGGTCATGATCTATGGCAAACACCCCTTAACCAAATAACTAGAGAACAAATAATAGCCACAAGATCAAAAAAATCAATGGCTAATAGTAATTTTCGAATTTGATGACATATTAGCTCACTCAATCACAAATGTACTCCATAATAACAAGTCAGGGGTATTATTGTCATTACACCATCGAATTAAATCCAAAATTGTGTTGGTCATTCAGAAATTCGCGCCGATTCAATTCGTCTCTCTCGTTCTCCTCTGTTCAATCCGTCGAAAATCGCCGACTCAACCGCATTCAAGCCGTCGCCGTCGCCGTCGCCGATTAAACCGCATTCAACTCGTCAGCATCAACTACTTTGTCAAACAAATGGATACAAATCAAAAGGATTTTTCGAAAAGTAAGTTTCCTACTGATTAACAATCATTTCTAGGTTTTATTTTAGATCTGATTTAGATTTGTATTCTTTGTAGCTTTCGAACGAACAAAGAAAAAAACAACCGGAAGTTCCGTTTCACTTCACTCAGGCTCGAACCGTGAGTCATTCCTACTATTTATTAATTTTAATATACAATATCTTCGTTTGTTGTGAATATGAAAACCGTAGTTTCTGTGTTTAGATTTATAGTTGTTTCACTGATGTTAAGTAATTATGAAAACCGTAGTTTCTGTAGTAAGATTTATTGTTGTTTCACTGGTGTTCAGTGATTATGAAAACCATATGGCCTTTGTATTACGTTTACATGGTTAGATTTATAGTTGTTCTGAAAAAAAGAGTGAAGTGTTTTCTGAACAAGAGTGAAGTGTTTTCTGAACAAGAGTGAAGTGTTTTGTGAACAAGAGTGAACTGAAATCAGAATAATAGTGATGTGTTTCGTGAACAAGAGTGAAGTGTTTTCTGATCAAGAGTGAAGTGTTTTCTGAACAAGAGTGAAATGTTTTAGTGAACAAGGTGATGTGTTTTTGTGAACAAGAGTGATGTGTTTTTTGAAGAATAGTGAAGTTTTTCCTGAACAAGAGTGTAGTCTTTATAGTTGTTTAGATTTATGACAACTGCTATTTGTGTGTTTAGATTTATAGTTGTTTCACTGATGTTAAGTGAATATGAAAACAGTTGTTTCTGTGTTTAGATTAATAGTAGTTTCATTGATGTTAAGTGATTATGAAAACCGTATGGCCTTTGTATTATGTTTACATCGTTAGATTTATAGTTGTTTTGCAAATAAGAGTGAAGTGTTTTGTGAATAAGAGTGAAGTGTTTTGTGAATAAGAGTGAAGCATTTTGTGAACAAGAGTGATGTATATTGTGAAAAAGAATCAGAATAATAGTGATGTGTTTCGTGAACAAGGGTGAAGTGTTTTCTGAACAAGAGTGAAGTGTTTTCTGAACAAGAGTGAAGTGTGTGCTGAACAAGAGTGAAGTGTTTTCTGAACAAGAGTGAAGTGTTTTTGTGAACAAGGTCATGTGTTTTTGTGAACAAGAGTGATGTGTTTTTTGAAGAATAGTGAAGTTTTTCCTGAACAAGAGTGTAGTCTTTTCTGAACAAGAGTGATACCTTTTGTAAACAAGAATGATGCGTTTTCTGAACAAGAGTGAAGTGTTTTGAGAACAAGAGTGAAGTGTTTTGTGAACAAGAGTGAAGTGAAATCAGAATAAGAGTGATGTGTTTTGTGAACAAGTGTGATGTGTCTGATTTTTTGCTATATTGATTTTTTTCCTCATATCCATGAAATTATTGCAGCCGAAAAAAGGGCTCAGATGGGTGAAGATAGAGTGCAACAAGGTGCTGCACGTACAACTGAAATGAGGATAAAAAAACAACAGGATGTTGAAATAAGGTCCAAAAAGCAACATGATATGCAGAAACCAGAGAGTGAGTTATTTAATTATTTTTGTATTGGGCATAGTCATTAATGTTGAGCTATATTAAGTGTGTATTCATGAATTTGATCAATTTTCTTGTATGTCTTCCAGCCTCAAAGCGTGGGAGGGTACAATGCATCGACGAACCTGAAATGCCTGCCAGAAAGAAACAGGCTAAAGCAAGCAGTGATAAATCTATTACTTGTAAAATCAGAAGACCTAAATTGGTCATTAAGATAGGGGTGAAAGTTCTGGTGGATGCCATTGAGAAAATGAACTCCAAACAACTAGCTGCTCTGGAAGACATGGGTTTTGGACAGCTTGTACATTTGAAGATACGATACATTCCTGCTGACATGGCATTTTCACTACTGGAAAATTTTAATCATGACAACTGCTCCAGAATAAAACTTGTTGATGATCAACCATTGCACATCACTGAGGAGGATGTGTATGCTACTTTGGGACTGCCAAGAGGAGAGTTGATGATTAAAAGTCAAAAGAAGCATGTGATGAATGATGTGATGAAGACAATTGTAGAGGCTAAGAATAGGAAAGCAATAACTCCAGCTGATTTGCAAGAGCAGCTTGATAGTGATCCAGAAGGTGGTGAGTGGTTTAAGAAAATATTTCTTATTCTGTTGGACAATGTTCTGATCTCCCCAACTGCCAACGGAAATTGTCTTGGCCGTATCTTGGATGATATTGGCAACATTTCAAACGTGAGGCAGTACAATTGGTGCAGCTATGTGTTGGATACACTAATCACAACACATGATAGCTGGAAACGCAAGAACAAATCCACTCCATTCACTGGACCAATCACTTTTCTATTGGTAAGTTTTCTATTTTAACCACTGCTTTATAGTGAAGTAAATACAGAATAAGAGTGATGTATAATCATACTAAGAGTGAAGTCCTTGTAATGCAATTTATTATTGATCTGTTTTTGCAGGCATGCTATGTAGATAGGGTTGTCTACAGAACAAGACTCGTGGTTAGAAGATTCCCAACTGTCCGGAACTGGACAGAATCCATTCTTAAGGAGAGAGGACAGATGGAATTCGATAATGGAGGCACCATTGGAAGAGGAAACATAGAATGTATCATCGATCCTGTCTCCATTGAATCTTTATATGCCAACAAGTATTCAATAACTGTCAACACCTCTGTCCCTTCAACTGATGAAGCTCCTTTACCTGATGAAGCCCCCCCTGCTACTGATGAAGCCCCCCTTCAAGTGATCAAGTTCCTTCATCTGATGAAATTAAAAGATCAATTAGGGAGGCTGCAGATGCTGTTACTAAAATGATGAGGTATATAAAGGATGCTCCGGCAAATACCAATGAAACCAACTGCTTCAAAATTGCAGCTATAAATGCACTGAAGATGGTTGGTGTGGAGGTTGATGAAGGGGATCAAGCTGTGTCTAAGCCAATGGAAAACATGACACAAGCTATGGAAGAGGATCAAGAAGATGATCCAGAATGGATTCAGCTCATGGAAAAAATGATGGAAGCCCATGATGAAAAATGCAAATTAGTGAATGAAGGCACATCAATTTTGCCTGATGTTAATTTGGGAAAGAAATCAGTAAGTTGGCGATTTGGAACAGAAACCATGGATATTTTAAACAATTTGATTCTGGTCTGTTGTATATTATCACATTTGATTCAGAGTGAACTTAAAACAATTTGTATTATGTTTTGTACTAATGCATAATATTTATTTACTTTTTGAGTTTTTATTCTTATGTTATATCACATTTCACTATTTGCAGGAAACAAATGAATGTTATGAAGATGTAGCTAAAGCAACATCACAAAACACACAGCTGAAGGTATAAAAAATTGCTTCGCGTGTTTCATGGTTTCTGTGTTGCATGTGTCTAGTGAAGTGTTTTCTGAAAAAGAGTGAAGTAGTTTGTGAACAAGAGGGAAGTGTTTTCTGAACAAGAGTGAACTGAATTCAGAATAATAGTGATGTGTTTTTGTGAACAAGAGTGAAGTATGTTCTGAATAAGAGTGAAGTGTTTTGTGAACAATAGTGAAGTGTTTTGTGAATAAGAGTGAAGTGTGTTGTGAACAAGAATGAACTGAAATCAGAATAATAGTGATGTGTTTTTGTGAACAAGAGTGAAGTATGTTCTGAATAAGAGTGAAGTGTTTTGTGAACAATAGTGAAGTGTTTTGTGAATAAGAGTGAAGTGTGTTGTGAACAAGAATGAACTGAAATCAGAATAATAGTGATGTGTTTTTGTGAACAAGAGTGAACTGAAATCAGAATGATAGTGATGTGTTTTCATTTCTTATTATGATAATAGGACGACATTGTGGATGCCCAAATTGCATCTGCAATAGAAGCATGCATGGAGATATATGCTGATGATGATTGTGTTCAATCAGAGTTGAATGTCTTTGGCAAAAATCCTTCTACCGAATTAGTAGTTTACAATCCGGACGTGGTAAGTGTTAAACAATGATATATCTCATATATTCACCAACATTTTTAACAAACATCAAGTGAAATATATGTCTTATACAGTGAAGTTTTCATATCATTCTTGCCCTGACAGGAAACTACTAGGATTGAAGAACAAATGGAGATACGGTCAAAAGCTGAGAAGAAAATATCAGCTTCATTGAAATCTCCATTCCATGAAAGGGTGGTTCAGGCCAAAACCAGGTTCAACTTGAAGGAATCAAAAGTCTTTTTGTGGATTATGACGACATATGAATCACATGAGTAAGATTTATATTATAGTTCAGATTTAAAAGAAAAATATACAAAGAATGTGCTAACACACACACATATTTGAACAGGGACATGATAGTGTATGATGATAATGTCACAATGGTAACAAAAAGGGAATTATGTTCACTATTGCCACATACGCTAATAGAGGTGGGTGTGATCAACGCATGGGCTTCTTATTTGAATAATATGGAAGAATACAGGGCTCTATCTTCATCAAGGCGCCTGTTTTTCACAACATACCCAACTGTAAGAAAAATATAAATTTTTATATGATATTTAAACTTCATAAGTATATATGCACTATATTCTGATTTCACTTCACTCTTGTTCATAAAACACTTCACTCTTGTTCAGCACACACTTCACTCCTGTTCACAGAACACATCACTCTTATTTACCAAACACTTCAGTCACATTCTGATTTGACTTGTCTCATCTTTCAGCTGTATACAGTTGTTCACCGGTCTGATAGGGTCGACATCATGACTCTAATTGATAGATTCTGTGACAATTTACAAAATGAGGTTGAACAAATTCCACATTTCAAATGGAGTGATGTAGATTTGGTAAATACTGAACACAGTTGATTCTTTGTTATGTTCACTAATTGTTTTTATTCTGAAATTATTATTATTATTATCTATGTAGGTCTTCTTTCCAATATGTGCTGCAGAACATTACTATGTCATATGCTTCAGATTCAGTACTAGAAGTATAGTACTGATTGACAATTCGAAGAATGCTGACGATGAGGACATAACAATCAAATACGGTAGCATACCTGCAAATGTGGTAAGTATACACGATATATAGTGAAGTATTTTTGTGATTACAGTGAAGTATAGTACTCTTTATACTAAACCACTTCTGATATTCATAATGATATATTGCAGAGATTGTATTTTTGTCATTATTTGACAAAAATGGGGTATCACAACCAAAGCAATTCAATACACGATGTGAGCATAGTAAGGCTCAAAATGCCTTGGAGAACAACATCAAATGCAGAAGATTGTGGTGTTTTTTTGATGCGGCATTTGGAATGTTATCATGGCGAGCGTGCACAAGATTGGAAGTGTGGATTAACTGCAAGAAGCAAGGGAATACTCCAAAGGCTTAGAGCAAAGTATTGCAGCGCACTATTATTGTCTGAAAAGAACCAAGAGGCAGTGAAAAACTTGCCACTAGTATCGAAACATTTTGAAGAATATGGGAAAACAAATGAAATAGATGTGGAAAAAATGATTGTAAAATTCAAGCGATCATGAACGATTGTAGAAAACTTCATTTAAATTCAATAGCAAGTACTTTTTGTACATTAATATCTTGTTTACTATTTAATTCACTGTTGTGTTGTATCTATTTGTATTATGTTTACATGGTTGTATTTATAGTTGTTTTGCAAATAACAGTGAAGTGAAATCAGAATAATAGTGAAGTAGTTTGTGAACAAGAGTGAAGTGATTTGTGAACAAGAGTGATACGTTTTCTGAACAAGAATGATGTGTTTCGTAAACAAGAGTGAAGTGTTTTGTGAACATGAGTGAAGTGTTTTGTGAACAATAATGATGTGTATTATGAACAAGAGTGAAGTGTATTCTGAACACTTACTGCTGAGTTGTGTCTATTTGTATTATGATTACATGGTTGTATTTATAGTTGTTTTGCAAATAACAGTGAAGTGAAATCATAATAATAGTGAAGTAGTTTGTGAACAAGAGTGAATTGATTTGTGAACAAGAGTGATACGTTTGCTGAACAAGAATGATGTCTTTCGTAAACAATAGTGAAGTGTTTTCTGAACATGAGTGAAGTGTTTTGTAAACAATAGTGATGTATGTTATGAACAAGAGTGAAGTGTATTCTGAACACTTACTGCCACTGAACTTAACACAAAAAACAAGTTTGCATTGAGATAAAATTCACTGAAAAGTGTAACAAAATGAATCATTAGTGCTCTAAAAATGCTACAAAGTGAACTATTACTATTCAAATCCTCATTGCCTCTGGTTTGCCTTCTCGTGAACCTTTTTGCAGTTCCTAGAATCATGGTGTCCAATCTCATAACAGATTCCACACTTTCGGCCTGGTTTATTTGCTAACTTCAGTGCTGCCTCCTTCTTCGATTTATGCCTACTTCCACTTCCCTTTGTACTAACAACATCAGGAGGATGAACTTCAATATTGGTCGGAACATGTGAGCCATAGAAGTTCTCAATCATTGCTCTCTTCTGTGTGGAAGACAAAACAACACCTTCTCCAAGAAGCTGCTTCTTACCTTCTTCAATAATTGCAGCGAATGTATTGATCTTATCAATGTCCCCTTCAATGCTTTGTGCTGTTTCAATGAATAATGCATACAAGTTTTTATATGCAATCTTCTTCTTGTCCACAACAAGGTGTATTTCTTGATCATCACAAAAACCTCCATGTATTGGCTTCACAAACTGAGACTTCAACCATCTTCCTCCACACAACTTCTCGGGTATCAGCTTAACAAAATTATATTTCAACACACAAAATATATGGCTGCACAATAAACCAAGCCTTTCAAATTTTTTGCATCCACACAAATATGTGTCATCACCAATGGAGTAAGACACTGTCCATGAGTTTGAATCCTTGTCCTTTATGTCATATACTTCAATATCTCTACTGGTAGACACTCCTAGAGTTGTACAAGACAAAGAGAAACATGCATATACTATCTCATCTTGAATTTCATTAAAAGCACTACAACTATATATCGTCGATGCATGTTTCTCGATTTCCAATCCTGTTCGCAAAATAGGCACTTTTGTTGAATCATAGTATTCAAGCTTTGCACTATTACTTCTTTCAGTCTCCAGAGCATGATTAAAGTTCATATAAAATTGCATAAGGTTAGCCCGAGACTTTGAGTACCTTTTGAAGAAGCTATTCTGCGACTCGGATATAGAAGTTGTCTTTATCAACGAACTCATCGGAAAATCACGGAAGAAGGCTGGAACCCAAAATCTTCTCGATGCAAACATTGATGAAAACCAGACATTATTGGCCAGCCCATATCTTTCCATTATAGCATGCCAAGTTTCCTCAAATGCATCAGGTTCTATCAACTCTGACCATACACATGCATTCAGCTCCTTCTTTAATTGTTCACTACCAAGCATGTTCTTTGGCAATTTGTCAGCAACTTTATTCATAACGTGCCACATACACCACCGGTGTCTTGTATTGACAAGGATCTCCTCAACAGCAACTTTCATTCCTAAGTCTTGGTCCGTTACAATGAGTTTGGGAGCCACACCCATACACTTTACAAATTGGTTAAATAACCATGAAAAGGAGTTGGCATTTTCCTTGGATAAAAGGCCAGCAGCAAATGTCACAGGGCGACCATGATTATCCTTGCCCGTAAAAGGAGCAAATATCATACAGTACCTAAAATGAAAAACAATTCAATATAAGCATGCAGAAAAAGTACATCACTCTTGTTCAGAAACAACTTCACTCTTGTTCACAAAGTACATCACTCTTGTTCAGAGAACACTTCACTCTTGTTCACAAAACACATCACTCTGATTCTGATTTTACTGTAATGAACAATAAACTTCACTGAACAATTAACTCTACATTAATGAATGTATACCTGTAATGAAAAACAATTCACTCTAAGCATGCAGAAAAATACATCACTCTTGTTAAGAAACCACTTCACTCTTGTTCACAAAATACATCACTCTTGTTCAGCAAATACTTCACTATTATTCACAAAACACATCACTGTTATTCTAATTTTACTGTAATGAACAAATTTAACAAAAACAATTTAACAAAATAGTAATTAGTGTGCACATACCTATTGGTTGAGTATGTCGTATCAAACGACACAATATCACCATATAAATGGTAGTTTCTTCTGGCAGTAGGATCACACCAAAACAATCATGTCAGCCTATCCTTTGAGTTGACCTCAAACTCATATGTAAATGCACTACACAGCTCCTTCTTCCTTCGCATCTCATTCAATAACATCTGTGCATCAGCTCCTTCCACGTATGCTCTAAGGTCACGTCTATAGTTGCGCACTTCTAAAAGTGTATACCCTACATAATCTAATCCACCAAGCACTTCTTTAAGTAAGCTAAAACTTAAAGTTGGACCAATGTTTGCATTAGCACAATCGAGGATGAATTTCTGATGGACTAAATCCAAATTGCGGTTCAAATTCATAAAACGCTTATGGCGTCCCTCAACCATCTCGTGATTATGTTCTTCAACGAAACTTTGTATAACATAACCAACACCCATAATATACTTCCAAGACACTTTAGCATTGCAATAGCATTTAATAGAAGAACGCTTGCGTTTCAACTCAGATTGTTCACTCTTTCTTTGTTGCGTACCTTCTCGGCTACACACCACGTAAATCCAAGTAGTGACATCTTTTTCCTTTTTCGATCCCTTTTTACGGGTGTCAAATCCAACATATCGAGCATAATTGTTGTAGAAGTCCAAAGCACGATCAAGTGTCATGAAACATTGCCCAATTTTTGGTTTCAATTCATCGGGGCATTTTGGTACGTAAACCACTGTAAAAAAAACACAGCACTCTTGTTCAGAATATACTTCACTATTGTTCACATATTACATCACTCTTGTTCAGACAGCACTTCACTCTTGGTCACATACCACATCAATCTTATTCAGAATACACTGCACTTTTGTTCACAAATACACATCACTCTGTTTCACAAAATACTTCACTCTTGTTCAGAACATACATCACTCTTATTCTAATTTCACTTCACTCTTATTTGCAAAACATCTATAAATTTAACCATGTAAACATAATACAAAGGCCATATGGTTTTCATAATCACATAACATCACTGAAACAACAATAAATCTAACCACATAAACTACGGTTTTCATAATCACAATACACGAAAATATTGTATATTAAAATTAAGCAACAGTAGGAATATTGATTACCTGTAGAATTCTCAGATTCCTCGCCTGAAGATGATGAATCAGAATCAAAATAAACTTCGTGCGATCTGATGATTGAATCCATGGATTTGAATAGCGATGAACAGATTGAATAACGAATTGAATCACGTGGAATGAATGAATGAATCAGAATTGAATTCAGAATTGAATTCGATCAAAAGATGATGATGAACAGATTGAATAACGAATGAAGTAATCAGAATTGAACTCGATCACGAATTCAATCAGATTTGGAAGGGAAGAAAGGATCGCAGAATTTGGAAGGAAAAAAGGATCGCAGATTTGGAAATTATAGATTGTAATGTTTGAAAGGATCACAGATCGCGTAAAATCGCATGTTTCAATTTTAGATTGTAATTTCCTAAAATACCCTCAGCATATTTTCTATAATTAAAATAAATAATATTTATTCCATTAAGATGTGTGGCTGAGATTTGTTCTCTAGTTATACACTTAAGATTAGTTATATATTGATCACTATCCTAAGAGGGGATCACTGATTAATTATGGTTAAATTATTTTAACAAACCCGTATATTTGGATTGAAATAGGAAAATGATAAATCTATCAATATAACAAGACTTTAAATTTAAGCCATTTCGATAGAGCACTGGTATGACACTATCATGAAAAATTCAATTCCTCCGAAGTTTACCTTAAAGAGTTTGAAAGATGTATTTGCAAATGAAACAAAACAAATATAATACTATATATTCTACATCCGTATACATAGAGAATTGAAACCCATTAATTATGGAGTATAAGTTTCATGAACTACACTTTTTTATCACAATTAGATTATAGAATGTAACCCCATTAAAGAAAGTAAGTATGAATTTTGTGTTTTAAATACATATACAGATGGTGGTTTATAAGGAGAGTGGTTCAAAAATAACTTTATCTTTTATCGAAATGAATAACTATAGAGATTTCATGCACCTGTAATGGACATTTTGTATACGTATAGTGGAATAATACATGGAGGTAGTCCACCATACATATACAATGTCGATTACAGGTGCATGAAATCTCCATAGTTATGAGTTTTGACTTGATTTTAACCAGCCCCAACTCGTTAGACCATAACTATCAACGTATGCTAGTGATCCATGAAAGATTCTACATTTAATGTAGAAGGTGGTTTTGGCTCGTAAGTTTTGCATCAACTTTTGCCAATGATCCGTGAAAAGATTCTTCGTTAATAGTTCGTCGATATTAGTCGTTAATCACCTACATACTCATAAATTTTGATCCGTAATTCAATCCGCGCCCACTTTATTAGTGATATACATACAAATGTGAACATATGAAATGTGATCACGTAATTGAGTGATGGAACATGTATTGGAAGGAAGACTAGTCATGTCAAACTCCAAGAAATTTCATATTGAATTGGGTCGAGACAAGACACCCATGATCACAATTCCCATGGCTAAAAGCTCTTTCAATTATTTCAAAAATTTCCAAAAACAGAAACCAGGTGGCTCCCACATCTCTCTCTGCCTTTTTTTTCTCAAAATTTTAATGTACTGCTTAAATAAAAATAAGTTCAAAATAAGATTATTATTTAAAGAATTCGAGTCGATGAAGCTACATTTTTTTACGAATTCGAGTGAATGAAACGATAAGGTTTCACTCATGATTAAATTATATTGTTTCGCACCATTAATCCCAGTAAAATAATAAATGAAAGTTCATATATTTGTAAGTGGAAAGTTATACCTTCATATGCAAAGCGAAAAAGTTGGTGTATGTTAGTGTAATTACCCCAAAAGAATAACTTCAAATTTGCTCAATCAAAATCACGAAAAATTGGCTCCATCGATATCACTAAAATTCATTACTTATAAAATTACTCCTCGAATTAGTTAAACGACGTACAGAACAATAACCATTACGTATTAATATGAAACGAGTTTATGTTAAATAACTTGTTCGGATCTAATAATTAGTTTCAAGTTCAGGAGAAACAATCAAAGTCTAAAATGAAATAATTATTTGCTAACCAAACTGCGTCAATGGTTGACATAAAACCAATTATAGATTGCCAAAGCTAAAAAATGTTAATTGGTGGTTGCACATATACGGTTTTAAAAAGTAATTAAAAATAGGCGCGCACACAAAAAAAACATTTAATTTACGAGAGTAGTGTGATTCATTGTATCTGAATATGTAGCATCTTTTTTTAAAAGTCAATGTTTTGATTGCTTTCCTAATATTTTTACTATCAAGTAGCTTAGGATATTTTAGAATTTCACAGTGTTTAATTCCTCATATTTTCCTTTAAAAAATAAAGAACTTCAAATATTTACTTTTTTCACTGCAGAATTCTGATACGTACTAACTTTATTATAAATATTTCACAGCACAAAGCACAATTATGGGACAAAAATTATACTTTTACCGCAACTGTTAATTCCAAGTACTATTTCTTCTATGGTGTTTTGAAATAAAAATTAAGGTTGCGCGTGCTTAATTTATTGCTGAAAATTGAAATTTTTTGAATATACATACTCGAATTCGACCAATACAATTACTACAAATCATTCAATGTGTTTGACTAATATAATTAGAAGAAAATCCATTTGACTGCGAAATGGAAGGTTTCTTTAAACATAAACAAGATTTGGTGACCTAAATATATCATAGAGATCATTTAGGCTTAAAAAACTAATTTACTTTTTCAGTTAGTTAAATTTGTGTACAGGACTATTAACTATGGTGTCCTTTTCATCATAGTGGTAAAAATAAATCCATCGTGACTTCATGGAGTAAAATTTGTGAATAATTGGCAGATAAAGTTGAATTTTGTAAAAATGAAAAATTTGGCTATTATTTAACCAAAAAGTGCACATAGAATAACAAGTTGGTATTTAAATCTTTACTTCATTATTTTGCTATAGTTATTGTTAAATACATATGAGCCCCTGACACCTCAGTTGTCCCTTTCTGTTTAAGCATATTAAAAGCATCGACTGGGGATGTAAGAGTTGGTGAAAATATTTTAGAATTTAGACGCTTGAATTGCCTTTCCATCGAGTAAGACCTAAATTTCAAATTACATAATCACTCACTTAAAAATTCAAATATAGGTACATTTACCTACTCCAAAATAATCCCGGCCTCATTTTATTTATTCAACAAAAAGTCTATGTGGAGAAACACAGAGAGATAGATGTTTTGTTTTATTATCTTTGTACTTTTATCACCATTATTTTTTATGTAAACGCTAGCTAGTACTTATAATTTTGGGTGCACTCATTTTTTTTCCTCCAATGATCAATAAATTAACTCGGTCCTAGGTATATGAATTTTATCAACATCGAAAGCTTATTATCAAATTCAGATAAATAATAAAATACTATGACAATCAAATAACAAGAAATACTTTTGATCAGATGGAGCAACAAAATCAAACTCAAGCCATTTTCAATGTTAGCCTCTCCAATTGAATAATTTTTGAGCTATAAATTTTCAATTATAATCATACTTTTTTTCATTCTATTCGAATTAACCAGATAATTTCAAGTTTAATTGATACCCCTAACTCTATATTGTAAAATTTTGTCATTTTGGCATATCATTCATGTATGAGTTTTTCTTCTACATAAAGTCTAAATCTAAAAGGTGGGGATACTGGTTGTACGCTACTCTCTTTACCCCTTAAAATTTGTCACACTTTGACGAGGCATGAGATTTAAGAAATGTAATTAAAAGTTGATTTAAAAAATTAGTAAAACGTAAATCTTACTTTTATGGAGTATCAGTTTTATAGTAATAAAATATAAGTGAGAATGATTAATGGAATATAAACTCCATATTCAAAAATGGTAAAATTAAAAAAATGCCAAACTTTACTAACGGAGTATTTGATATATTTTTCGTTGCATAGGTATACAATAAATCAAGATCCGTGAAACGTTATTGATGATTTCCTTGTTATAATTAGTACACTATAGTATCTAGCTATTAATCATGACGACACACATAGGTATGTCCAATGGTCGGACCAATCATGTCAAAATATAAAAGATTGAGACTCTAAATAATCACATGCCTATTTAATTTGGAGTCTGAGTCGGAGTCTAATCTAAATATACATATTTGCATAATATAATTTGCATAAAAATAGACTACGTGTAGGACTTTCAAAAAGAGTATGTATAAATTGTAATTGGATTGCGATTTGATATGTTCTTGCGATTTGATATGTTCTTGCAATTTCAGATCTTCAATCTTGTCAAGAGTTGATGCAACGATATATCGATCTTTATTCTAATTTGATCGTAATTTCCCTTTTCAGTTAGAAAATTAATTTCTATAAAAATTACTTTTCTTTTACCGAAAATGAGCACACTATCCAATCTCTACCGTATAACATTTTGAATGACTTGTGCTTTCACTACAGTTTAACTACTTCTTTGCAGCCAGTATTTATCTCATGATACTGTATAAAAAATAGGATATTATATTATATGGAGTAGATTATATATAGGGTGAATATATATTAATGCGTCGCATCTATAATGTCTATATATAATAAAAAAAAAAGGACATGTATATGGTTACCAATCCCTTTTCTCAGGAAAAATATACTCCGTATATTGTAGTTGATTTTCTCTACCTAATAAGAAAAGTCAACTTTAAATTCTTTTTTAATTTTCTAAATATTTATATCACTGCAAAACTCTAGAAATAGATAATAAAATAAACGAGCGAATTTTAGGATTATGAAAAGTAAATTCTAGATAGGATGCACCAGTTCCTGAAAAAGGGATCAATGGATCAATTGAGTGAGAAGTCCATTTCTCTTTCAATTATAGTACTACAATACATGTAAAATATCTAAATTTTCTTTATAATTTGTTAAATTTAAAAAAATTCCACCTCCAAAATTTGAATCCATAGTTAAAGTAATACATAAAATTTATTAATTTTATACGTTTATTGCAGAAATAAAAAAACGACTCATGGACCCACGATAAGAAATGAGCGTATTTAAAGGTGTTTTGAACTTTTGATAACTCGGCAGAGTGTGTTGGTAGATTCAAACCTATCAAAATATATTTAGAAGTTGTATATCTACTCAATTTGATAGCGAGGGGAGTAAATTATGTACTATGTGTGAGTTGACCTAGTGGTAGAATGGTTAATATCTGAAGTTTAGAGCATCTACAGTGGTTATAGCCCAGCAATAGCCCAGCCATAGCCTAGCCACAAACTCCTCCTGCCACATCATCAATACTAAAAATCCTCCTGCAACATCAAAAATAGCCCAGCCATAGTCTAGCCATATCATAAATAGCCCAGCCACATCAATAGCCACATCACTAATAACACAATATACATAATTTAATTTACGAGACATATACGAGAAACATTAATAATACTATTTTAATTTTTTTAAAAAAGTACAATAAATTAAAAAAAAGTACAAAAATTTTTAAAAAGTACATTAAAAAAAATTACATTCAAAATCGCAAAAAGTACATTACTTTAAAAAAATCACTCGTCGGCTCCCTCGCCTCCGTCGTCGCCACCGCCACCGCCGCCTCCGTCGCCACTGTCACCGCCGCCTCCGCTGCCACCGCCGCTGCCGTCTCCACGCAGATCGTCATTCATGCTCTCGAGCAATGTGAAGAGAAATCTCTTCTCCTGGGGGTCCGTCGCCGCTCGCCATTCGGCTAACGTCTTCACCATCATCTGGCGCGTTTGTTGACGCGCGAAGTACCTGAGATCCTCTGTAGACTGGCGGTCAAAGGGGGATGCCGACTGGACCTCCTGGGAACCCCCGGCGACCCCCCTCGCCTCCCGTTGCGCCCGCTTTTGCCCAGCGGGGCGAGGTCGGCGGCCGAACGAACGAGGGTTGGGGACACCTGGTCCGTCTCGGGGAGGTCGTGGGAACCACCGCTGCTGCCGCTGAAATCCCCGGTATAGTTCAGTCGTTGCTTCTTCGGCCAGCCAGCGTCGACACCTACTCGGAATTTCTCGGAGTCGTTCAACACAAGATAACAGTTCCAGTAGGTGAAGTCTTTATACAACCCGGGCTGGGGAAAGGCTTTCTCCGCTATCCTCCTGCAGTCGTCCTCCGTTTGGCCACTACTCTGCATGCGGAGGGCGTTGGTGTACAAACCCGAAAATCGGGAGACGGCAGCCCTGATTCGGTTCCACGCCTTCCGGCAATACTCCCCGTTGTGTGGCCTCCCCTCCGGGTAAAATAGCTGGTAGGTTGTTGCTACCTTGCCCCACACGTTGACGATCCTCTGGTTATTAGAAACAAGAGGATCGTCGCAAACACTCACCCACGCCTTTGACAGCGCAACGTTCTCCTCGTCCGTCCACCTTCTCCGTACCGTGGGGTCATCCCCACCCTGCTGCGACGACTCCCCGACCTTCTTTCCCTTGCCCTTCTTCTTTGGGGCGCCACTACCCTGCACTGCTCCCCCCGTTAGAACGGGAGTTTCCCGAACTCCGAGACTATCAAACCCCAAATCCGACAATGCAAAATCATCAAAACCGCTCGGCGTGAACTGCGCATCCGTTGGGGTCGATGTGTGCGACGAATCAGTCAAAAAATCAAAACTGGGGCGATAGACGTCCCCCCGCGTCACCTGCGTCGCCGGTACGCCCCCCGGCGTCCCCTGCGTCGCCGAACCTCCCTCGGGTATCATCTGCATATTGGGTGCTCACCCCCGCATCATCTGCATATTGGGTGCCCAACCCCGCATCGCCGGGAACCCCCCCGGCGGACTCCCTCCGATCGGCATCCCGGGTAGCATCTGCTGCCACGGGTACATGTTGTAGTACCCGGGCATCTGATTCCATCCGCCTCCAACGGGGATTGGGGGAGTTTGAGAACCGCTCGTCCCTAAACTAGGCTCGTTGTTCAGATCCATTTCTCGGTGTTGATCTTGTACAGAAATTAAGATAGAGAGAGTACTCGTTAATACAAGTGGTGCGAATGAAAATGAAGTGCAAATCGCGTATATATAGTGTTTCGAAAATAAAAAATAAAAAATAAAAAATCGGCTGGGCGATCCGGGCGCTGCAATGGAGCCGAGCGGATCGCCCAGCGCATAGCCCAACGGATTTTGACCGCCTAGCGCTAGGCGAAATTGATTTCCGGAAAACCGCTCGGCGGTTTTCGACTCCTCCAATGGTTCGCCTAGCGACCGCCTAGCGCCGGCGCTCGGCTAGGCGGTGCGCTATATATGCGCCATTGTGGATGCTCTTAAAGAGTTCATGCTTGAGTCTACCGTAACGTGATCTTTAATACTACTATCTAGAAGAGTAAATTATATACCCAACACAACAAGGAGTGCTTATACAAAAATTTGCAAGAATGAGGCAAGTGGGAGAAAAGGAGATAAAACCATAATCATAAATGGTAAAATTAGCCATTACTTCCAACAAGGGGAGTGCACGCGTTTTAATATTAGTTGAGTGAGGAAAAGTTTGTATGCTCATAAGAAGAGAAAGACGTTTAAAAAGTTTTATCTTTATTTTAGATGCTAAATTGGATGGACGATCGTACTAATATCATTCCTAATTTAACAAATCAGCGCACTATGTTTCAAATAATTGTTCATCTACCTAAATATGTTCAGCTTACCTTAATCTAAACCACAAACATTGAGTTCGTTCAATAATATTTTCATCAAGGAAAATTAGCTTGCTTACTCATTATTTGTCAATACGAGATATGAACCCTTGGTTTCCTTCTTCTTCTTTGAATAGATACTGAAGTTTTTTTAGAAGGTAATCATTATTGAAGTTGATGCTAGGCCACTATATATAAAAACATTCTTTTCATCATAGAATTGTTTTTTTTATCAAACACCTAATGCAAACTATAAGAGTTAGTAGTTAGCAAATAATGCATAAATTTTAAGCCATTTTGCCTTTTTTAAGTGTGGGAAATCTAATACCCCCAAATTTTTATGGTTGTCAAAAAATTGTAATTATATGCCTCATTAATTCACGTGGACATAAAATTCACATAAATAATGCGCCACGTCAACTTTCTCATTTTGCATCAAAATTATAAAGGCGATGAACATATATCAGTGTTTAAAAACATAAAATTGTTTTTGTTGTAATATAGTCCAGCACAAATTGAAGGTGACATAGAGTCAGAATTAATTTATTTGAATAATGTGACTTTTGTTCCAATTATGCCCCGAATGCCCCACTGTTGTGTATGAGCAGTACGTATGAGTTATAGGTATCTTAGTGAAAGAAACATGGCGCAGAGATGTCCCATTCGCTGTTGGCAGTTGTACGTTTGAAAAGCTGCATGAAAATGCCAACAGTGAGACGGGGGCATATTTGTCAATTCAGAGGAGCTCTCCTGCTCGGACAAGGCACTCAAAAGCGGCGATCATATGCCTGTTTTTCAATGGCTAAATCGGTTTTAGAGAGAGAAAAGGCATTAGATTTCATACAAGACCGCTTTATCTTCAACACCCACCAAAACAAAACAAGACTAAAATAAATATTTTCATTTTTTGCAAAAAGTCGCCTTGAATTTCAGAGAAAGATGGCTACCTTAATATAGTCTTTGTCTTTTGCATTCAATTCTTCAGTTCTATCTCCTCCACCATCGCCGACTCAAACCCCTTCTCTCTCTCTCTCTCCCTCTCTTTCAACTCTCTAGTTTAGTAGGTATATACTCCATATGTGTATTGGTTATGGCGATCTCCGATTTTTATAAAAAGTGAAGAAGAAGAAGAAGAAGAGTATGCCCGCCGCAGTTTGCAACCGAGAAAGGAAGCTATCTTTCTCTCTCTGACTTCACTCTCTCTCATGGATTCAAATAAAAGCAGCAGCTCTAACAAAAAAATGGAGCTCCATCATCAGAATCAACTCCTCTATCATCAAAATAATCAGATATCATTTGGGATGATGCACCCATCTTCCTCATCCGCCTTTCCAGGAAGTTTCAATATGTTAGTAATACTATTTCTCTCTCTCTCTCTCTCTCTCTAGTTGCATAATTATTAATTAATTAATATATGTTTGTTGTTGTAATAATTGATCTGGAATTATTACACAGAAGCAATGATTCAAGCACCTACGACTTGGGCGAGCTAGATCAAGCTCTCTTCTTATACCTCGACGGCCAAGATCATTCAGCTCACGACCTCAAACGTAATTACATTCTCGATTCCAATTTTATGCTTTTCTTTATTTAAATTTGTCGTCGGGAATAGTTGTTCTGGTTCATGAAGAAAGTATGCTAAAAGGAAACGGAATCGAGATCGCTGATTGTCCTTTCTTTTGACCAGAATTGATATTTAATAGTAAAATTAAAATACTTAAAGATTAGAAGAAAATGATGTAGTTCTGAATTCCATCATCTGGTCTGAAAACCATGGGACCACGGCATGTAAATGTAACAAACTCGTCCGATACATGAATTTCTGCAGCCTGATTGTACTACAAATGACAGTACCAAACACAGATTGGGTGCTTTTGTTTCATCTTTTTTTCTCCCTGCTCTTTCTCTATCTTGTATCCTTTTTTCACTTCAATTCCATGACTTTTCCTTCCTCTTTTTTCTTCTCCATTATTATTGTCAGAATTTCTTTCTTTTCTAAGGGGAGAGAGAGACATTAATTTCACCTAATTATATTTTCTTTTTGTTTTTCTTGTTTGCAGAAAATTATGGGATGAGGCCACCAACTCTCAACATTTTCCCTTCACAGCCAATGCATGTAGAGCCATCACCTACAACATCAAAGGTACTAAAACAGTTGAATATTTCTTGATTAATTCCTTTTTTTTCTCTCTAAAAGTTTATGTGGAGTAGTATATAACAGCTAATGGGTTGGTTTAAATATTTGTGTTTGGTAGCCAAATAGTACTGGATTAGTTTCTCCATCAACGAGCGGCTCCAAGAGATCATCTGAGCCGTCCATGGAGTTATCCAACCCTAAAACTAATGCCGCTTCGGGCAAAGCAGTTAAGGTTAGGACATAAAATATTAGGTTTGTTAGGGATTATATATAGCAAAGATTCTTTTAAACTGAGATTTAGTAGTTATAATAATAATAATACTATTAAAATGTTTTGTTATTCAAATGTTGTTTGTGGCAGCGTGAGGGAAACCGCAAAGGTCCTACCTCAAATTCGGAGCAAGAAGGACCAAAAACACCAGACCCCAAGGTTCTTTTCTCTGCCCTCTTTCCATGTGTTTATATTACATATGTGACACACACACACAACAATGTGGGTATGTGTGTGGTTTTGAGTTTTATTTCTTCATATGCAGACGTTGAGGAGGCTTGCTCAGAATAGAGAAGCGGCTAGGAAAAGCAGGCTTAGGAAGAAGGCAAGTCTTAGACTGCTAGTTCAACAAGATTATTTTTATTTCTACATATATGTATGTATTTATTGATTTTTGGGTTCATTACTTGTTAATTATATTTGCAGGCTTATGTTCAGCAGCTAGAATCAAGTAGGGTGAGGCTTTCTCAATTAGAGCAAGAAATACAAAGAGCTAGAACACAAGTGAGTTATTTTTCATTGATTTTCAATTTATTAAATCTAGGCTAATCAAATTTTGTTTTCAAGTAGCTCTAATAATTTCTTTTCCCAATTGATAGGGGTTTCTTATAGGAAATGCTAGTTTGGGAGACCAAGGCAGCGTTCCTGCTGCTATGAGCAACATAAATCGTGGTACCAATTTAGTAGTACATAAATAGCTAACCGTAATTTTATAATTACTAGTCGCTCTGTTCAGCGGTAGTGGATACGTTTCTTTTCAAGCACGTGATTTAAGAAAAAATTGTGTCAAGTGAGTTAAAGTAAAGGAAGAATAAAGTAGAAAATTAAAAAGGTAGAGAGATAAAAGAGAGTAGAGTAAGTAAGATGAAATGTATTGACTTTTATTAAAAATGAAAATAACTCTACTACTATAGAACGTACTAAAATTACAAAATGACTCCACTATGGAATAGAGGGAGTACTTTCTTTTCATATTGTTTACACAACATCAAAAAATTTATTTGACATGCCTCGTTTTCAGAGACGGCCATGTTCGACATGGAGTACGCCCGGTGGCTAGAGGAGCACCACCGTCTGACGGTGGAGCTCCGGAATGCGGTGCACGAGCACCTAGCGGAGAACGAGCTCAGGCTGTTTGTGGACAACTGCTTGGCACACTACGATCAGGTTATCAACCTGAAGAGCATGATCGCCAAATCCGATGTCTTCCACCTCGTCTCCGGCATGTGGAAGACGCCAGCGGAGCGGTGCTTCATGTGGATGGGCGGCTTCCGGCCGTCCGAGGTCATTAAGGTTTGTACATCGATAAATAAAACCCTAGCTAATAAATCCCAAAATAAGGAACGAAAACCCTAATTAATAAGTGGACAGGGTTTTTTGCAAATAATTATTGAATATTCCTTGTAAAGGCATGAAAGTGAGGAGGCATTAATTAGTTGTGGGACAAGAATTTAGACGTATAAATGTGTGTGGCGTTACCAATTATAGGAGATTGGTAGGTTTTATTCACAAGTAGCCCATAAAGCCTATGTCTGTTGCTACTGATTTTGGTTTCTATGCGTGTGTGTGTATGTTTTATACTTGCACGCCTTTTTTCCCTTTCTTGCATCATATGCCTCTCCACACCCCCACCATTCATATATTTTTCTTTCTTTTCTTGTTTCCATTGGAATCTTGTACTTTCGGATTCTAGTGGATTTTTTTTGTAGCTCATGTTATAAATTAATTGAATCCATAGTAAAATAGATTCAAGAAAAGGGTAATTACTTACTAGTAGTAAAAAAATACTAAAAAAAGTAAATGAATTTGCAGATAATAATGAGGCAAGTAGAGCCATTGAGTGAGCAGCAACTGATGACAATATGTGGGGTTCAACAATCAACACAAGAGGCAGAAGAAGGTCTGTCACAAGGGCTTGAATCTCTGACTGCTTCCCTTTCAGAAACCATTGCTTCAGACTCACTCACACTCCCTCCTAACATCAACACCTACATGCCTCAAATGGCCCTCGCCATCAACAAGCTCTCCACCCTCGAAGGCTTCATTCGACAGGTACTTACTCCTGCTTTTTATTTTTACTTTTAAATACGTACCTTATTATTACATTTGTTCATAAAAAATCGGAATAATTCACATATAGCATGAAATTCAGTGGAAGCAAATATCCAATATAACAGTTGTAAATAAGTGGTGGGACAAAAATATCCCTGTCACCTGACCCATCATGTGCTTCTGATGTCATTTTCTAACCGTTTTGACCATGCCCAATTTTTAATATATTCCCTCTCATTTAATCCAGCATTTCAGATCTTAGTATTTATTTATTTTAATAAAACAAATTAGCTTTGAATTCATGAGTATTTGACACGTAAGTACCTTAAATTGGTCGAAGGGAATATTAAAAAGACATTTATACCCCCATGACGGGCGTGTGACATTCCATTCATTGTAATGTTTATTTTATTTTTAATTTAGAAAATATAAGAAGCTATTCGACACGTGTCCGCTATCTATATCACTGAACAATCATTACTCCATATTGTATTCATTAACCTGCCCGATATTTATAAAATCATGCCAACATAGAAAAGTAAGCAGGTGTGGTAGATTATTGAATAATCAAAATCCTATAAAGTCAAGATTCATGCATGATGAGTTGTAGACTTGTTAAAAACTTATATTCAACAAAAATTATGGGAGTAGTATTCAAGAGTTTAAACAATAAATAAAAAATTTGAGTGAGTGCAGGCAGATAATCTGAGGCACCAAACACTCCACCGGCTGCACCAAATCCTGACCACCCGCCAGGCCGCGCGGTGTTTTCTGGCGATCGCGGAGTACTTCCACCGCCTCCGCGCCCTCAGCTCGCTCTGGGTAGCTCGCCCCCTCCCGGAGTAAATCACTACCTTGCTTGACATAATTTAGACATCTATCTTTCTATGTATCATGGGATTTTCTTTTTTCTCTTTTCTCTTTTAGGTTGATGATTAAGGAGGTATGTACGTAGGAACACAGAGAAATGTAAAAATTAATTAATTAATGGTACAACTACAAGTACTGATCGATCAATAATTAATTTTCACTTTTCCGATATATATATTTGCTTTCAATGTCAGGCAATTGGCAATTAATGTTGTATATATACCAAATGAAAATTAATTCCGGCTTTTGATCTTACTAAATGATGGGACGTGCTAATATATATAATTAAGATTAAATTTGGATTGTTCAATAGCATGAATCATAATTAATGCTTTATATTATAATCGAGACCAAATTTGGACCGAAAAATTGGCATGCAAGATTGATGTGGTGATTTTCGATAGTTACGTCAACTAGTTTGTGCTGATATTTCAGTGCAGTAATGAACTATGTTTGAGTAAAACAGCAAATCATAATTCACCACTACATTAATTTCATAAATGCCCTAACCTCTCTAATTAAATATGCAGCGGTACCTCGTAGAATATTTATTCAATCTCGGTGTTGTGAACACATAATTAGGAATTCAACATTGTTCAAGAATCCTATTTGAAAATTTTATAGAAAACGGACGTCAAGATACAAATATTTTATTTGTCTGATTTTTCATTTGTTCAGTTTTTAGTATACTACGATTTTTTATGGCAGTTTGCGCTTGATTATTAGGGAAAGGGAAAGTTGTTTAGTGTAGAGAGTGAAACAATAATATTTATTAAATGGGAGAAATATTAGTTAAGTAAACGAACATATATAGAGAGGGGGTGCTTATATTCTCAACTCTACTGACTCATCAATGCAATGTATTAAAAATGTCAACACATAATATCAACACAGTATATTGAAGTTCAACAAAATTATGTATTGATATTTTTAATACACTGCATTGAGTTAACAGAGTTAGCGAGTTAAATAGTTAGCAATTGATCACATCCCTATAGAGGAAGGATGGGTATGTGGAAACGAAACGATGAATGTAGCAGAAGAAGGGAAATAAATAAATCAAGCGTAGAATATTTATAATCTGTAGTTGGTAGTAGGTAGATTAAATTCAACAGATATTGTCCTCATCAGGGACGGAGATAGCACTGGCCAAGCCACCGCTTCATCGGGGGCTTGGCTGGTGTCGGACCCAGTATCCTCCCCGCCCTGGCCGCCATCGTCGTTCTGCAACTGTGCGTGTGAGAAATTTGATTTGGGGAAGAAGATAGTCTTACTGGGCTATTAGTTATATTTTATGTTGGGCTTGGGTCATTAGGGATTAGTGATTGGAATGGAAGCCCAAATTTCTAATTGTCTAATTAATTAGTATATTAAATCTTATTTATACAACTTCACATTATTTAGAAGGTCCGATACTAAATATTCTATCATATTCCAAGTTTCTACGCACCATTTTTAGTTTAATATTTTTGTGATCTTCCTCTTAATATTATAGTGTATACTTTATTTATGATATTTCTTTGGTCTCTTTTTATATTCATCTATTTTTTCAATATTACGAATATTTATATGCTACTGCTTTTTATACATATTATTATATGTTATACTGTAAGTTTTGAGACAATTACTTCCTTTTTACTATAAAAATATAGATGATAAAGTTAAAGACCTCTCTCTCCCATATACTATAGTAGAAGAGCATATAGAGTATTCAAGTGATCCAATATCAGTGAAATATTTTTTCGAAAAAAAATTTGATAACAAGACTATTATTTATAGTTTAAAGTCATGCTGATCCGTCTAATACAATTACTATTATTTAGTGTCTCCTAAAAACTATAAAATATTATAAATAAAAATAAAATTAAATATTTTAATATTATTTTTAAATTCAGCACCGGCTTCCTTAAAATCCTAGTTCCGTCCCTGGTCCTCATTATTATTATTTGTATTTCCTTCTTTTCCAACCACCATCTTCCACACGACCTCCATTATTTGTCTCCTGTAAATATCTCATATGAGTAATATTGTCTTTGAACCATATTGAATAACATAAGATCCAATCAATGTTTGATGATGAACACGAAGCACGTATCACTATATCAAAATAGTATTTCATCCTATTTCAATGTGCATTTTACACTAACAAAAAGTTAAGATTTAATTTGTTCGGAAATATATACTGGTATAAGTTTAATTCATTTACATCCTACACGAATTATAGTTGTGTGTACATAATATATTGCTAAAGAAAATACAATTATCCAAGTAGATTTTTCCACCATTTTTTTTGTTCCCTTTACTTTATCAATGGGTCCTAATTTGGAGATGATGTGGCTGACCATGAGGAAGAGGGCCTTGATTGTCTGATCCTACAAATTAAGCCCACAGTGAATTAGAAGCATAAATAAAATTCCCTGTTTAGGTTTTTTGTCCAGCTTAAATAGGAGTAGTTCAACCTTATTAGATTTAGTAGCTGTCTACCTGTCTTAGTTTTGTATGGTTAGAAATACACTTTTAGTAGTAATAATTAATTAACTACTCTCTTATTCCGTTGGGAATTTAAATCCTCTATGACCATTGTAAGAATGAAGACAATCCACCTAATAAGGTGCTTTGTGCATATGAATGCTCCAAGTTACATGAATACTGTGGCAGTGCTCAATGTTAATTAGATCTGTTACTATCTCTACCACAATGAAATTGGATTGTTTCCTTAGAATTTGATCCACTTCTATTTAGTTAAGAGGTTGGATTCTTGATGAAGTTTCTTCATCCACACTCTAGTAGAGTTACTGAACTTAATCATTGATACATCATGTTATTACAGACAAAGATCTATCAGACTTATCTGTATGCAAGTTTTGTTCTTTAAGCACTTAATACTATATATCTTTTGCAAAATAACATGGAGAACAATACATCAGATTCTGTTTTCTGTCTTACATGGATAGAATAGAACTGAGTCTGGATACTGGGATGCATTTCAGTGGATAAGCCCTCGGAAGAGTGATCCCGGCCCCCTCTTCCATATCAACGCTGCTCTTCCCTCCCTCGACTTTAAACTCGAAGCACTGGATCAGTGAGGCTAAGGTCGTCTGAACAACCTGCAATGCCAAAGTAGTCCCCGGGCAACCTCGTCTCCCTGTCCCAAATGGCAAGAAATGATAATGCTGCCCCCTCACATCCAAGTCCTTAGAAAGGAATCTCTCTGGCTTGAACTCCAGTGCATCTTCCCAGTGGATAGGATCCCTGTTGATCGCCCAAATATTGACAAACAGTCGAGTCCTAGCTGGAATGTCATACCCTGCAATGGTGCAGTCCTCAGTGGACTCCCTAACACTCATAGGCCCTGTGGGGTGAAGCCTAAGTGTTTCCTTCACAATGGCTTGCAGGTATGGGAGACTCGGTATATCTGATTCTTGGACTAGTCTTTCTTTCCCTACAAAAGAGTCGATTTCTTGCACTGCTTTTTGCAGGATGTTTGGATGATTGATCAGCTCTGCCAATGCCCATTCTACAGTGATGGCTGATGTATCAGTTCCAGCTACAAATAAGTCCTACAATTAACCAAAAAAATTACATCTTTTTTCAAGAGAATTTGATGGAAAATGAAGATGAAATCAAAATAGAAACTTACTAGGATGAAAGCCTTGATGTTTTCTCTAGTTAATTTTACTTCTGAAATTCCTTCTTCTGCTATATCAAGTAAAATGTGGAGTAGATCTTTCACAATTTCACTTTCTTCAACATTTTCTTTTGATTTCCTTCTAGCAGTTTGATGTTCTTCGATGATCCTCTCCATCATCTCGTCAAACCTGTCACGAACCTCCTTCAACCGCTTCCAAAATCCCTGCAGATCCAAATTCCTGCAGAACCAAATGTAGTCAGATAAGTTGAATTTCCCAGTGAGCTCTGCAGTTTCTTGAACCAGTTTCCTCACTGCTCCAGCCTCGTCTTCGTCTTCAGAACACCTCTCACTCATTATCATTCTTGAAATCACATTGTTTGACATCATAATAAGCTCCCTCCCAATGTCAACTGATTTCCCATCTTTCCTTGCCAAGGACCGAATGAGCTGCTTTATCTCATGGCTCCTGACGGGCTGTAGCAGGTCTAGCATCTGTCCACTGAGAAGCTGTGACATGCACACGATCTTCATGAACTTCCAGTAAGTTCCATAAGGCGCAAAGGAGAAGTCTTGGGAGCCATATGTCAGGTAGTCGGTTGCAGCTGTTTGAGGCCGGTCTAGGAAGGAACTTTCGCGTGTTTTGAGCAGCTCTTTGCAGACCTCGGGGGATGAAGCAACTATGCAAGGAACTGAGCCAAGAGATAAACGAATCAATGGGCCATAACGCTTTGAGAGCTTGGCTAATGCTTGGTGAGGTATTGGAGCTAGGAGATGGAGATGGCCGATGATTGGCAGGGCTAGAGGGCTCGGAGGGAGTCTCTTGGAAGATCGGTTTCTGAAGAATGAATGTGTTAGAATGGCGGAGACGAGCCATATGAGAAAGAAAATGATATATTCTTGAATTTCAGCCATTATAGAAGCTCTATCTCTAAACGATGATGATAAAAGGAATGTAGGATTCTTATATAGTTCTCTTACTAGGAGTTCTTGACTTGGTAAACTTTTCTGTTGCTTCAAGATTATATGTTTGACTTCTACTATAACTTCTGTTACATAATCAATTTTTTAAGTATTTGTAATGTACTCCCTTATGCCGGCCGGCAACATACCTTTCTTAGCTTGTTGCTTTCTTTGCCTGGTTCTGATTCTTCTCTATGACTTGTGCATTTGTTGGTTTATCCTGGCATGAAGCAGATTTATTAAAAAGAAAAACAGTGACAAATAGAAAAAGAACTACGTCCCTAGATTGTCTTTGTAATTGAAGATAAATTTCAAAATTAAATGCCTGTTATTCTTCTAGTATCCATCAAGATTTTGACACTGTTTTTGCAGACATCTGTGACCAAGTCTTTGCTGCTAGTTTGTCTGTTTCTGCTTGTTTGATTCTATACTTCTGTTCTGGGATTTATATGATCATGTTGTACTAGTTCATGGTAAGCATCTTAAATATTGACGTTATATTTGAAGAAATGAACAGTACATGGAATATACCTGCTGCTTTTAGCTGATAAAGAACTTGGCAGACATTAAAAATATGTAACTCTGGCATCATACATGACTATGAAAAACTATTAATATTCCAGCTTCAAGTAACATAAGCTGAATGATAAGGAGCCAACTCTTGTAACACAACATACATCAAGTAGTAAGACATTTCATTGGTATGACTTGAAAATGTAGTCAACAGTTATCAGCAGAAAATGAGAATTTTACATATTTTTTACTGCAACTATTGAATAGCAGGAGTAAAAAAACTGATAACTCCAACATGCTTCAACGAGCTCTCTTGTTCTTGCCTAACTGATCTCTGCTAATCTATATGGCCTCTAATAGCATATGAACATTTAGGGAGAACTGAGGATGTTCTCTAAAGTGGATAGTTTGATCATTAAGGGATGATCGTGAAACTAAGAATCCAATCATCAAGAGATGATAAACAGTACTTAACCAGTCAGATGTTCATTGTCCTCTGACAACCCCCCATCCTTAAATCTCAACCTTGATTGAGGAAGATGATGCAACAAATGATGAACAGTCAAACCTCAGCGCATTGACATCAATGTCCTCACTCTTTTCTGCCTTTCGGCTTTCTTAGCAGATGGAGTTCTCTTTAGCTTATAAAGCTCCTCCATCACCACTCTTTCAACTGCCTCAATGTTGTTCAAGAGCTTCTTTTGAGGTGTTAAGCAAGTCGATCCTCCTTCACTCTGATTGGTGATATTGAGCAATATCTTTGGCACTTTGCCAACAGTTGGTGGGCAGCGCCTAATTCCAGCAATGGGAAGTGGGGAAGTAGATACAGATGGATCATGAACTATCTGGTCCTGGAGTTCAGGACTCTCAGTTTCTAGGCCTTCACCTTCTTCCTGACGCGCCCTTCTTCTTTCAATTGCCTGTTCATAGAATCATCTCAGAATTAGTACTAAACAAGATATATTGGAAGAGATCTGTGTCCCAAAACTTGCTTATTCAAACTTTGTGCATATTAGTCTGATCTGGAAACCTGTACAAAATTCAGCATTAACATGTTCATGCTCAAGAATCATGGAACATTTGTTACACTATATTTGCATGACTGTATAAATCATATGCATGACTGTATCTCCAGAATCCTAGTAAAGAAGTAATTATTATAAGAAAAAAATCTTAGTCATTTGCTGAATTATTACTAATTGAATTCAATAAGTTGACTCATGTGTTACCATAATTGGTAATAGATTACTCTCTGATAAGTGTGAGTTAATAATGAACCAACATTTAAGACAAAAGTAGACCAATTCTTTAACTTAAATAAATGAATTAGTAATTAGAGGCAAAATGATAACACAATTCACTAATATGTTACCATAATTGGTAATAGATTACTCTCTGATAATTAAATGTCAGTTAGTGTACACACAAAACTCACCCTCGGTATTAAATTTTTTTTGAATCACTAATTTCACATCAGCAAATAGTCTGATCATATCCAAGAGATGGGAGCTCCCAAACCAGCATGTCATGATACAAAAGACCGAAAATATCCATAATTAATGAACAATATATAAATAGACAGATGCAAAATGTTCTAACTAGAAATCACTAATCCTGCATGTAAAAGATTCAACAACTTATGAAAGGCTACTCATATTTTCTAACACAAAGCACGACCAATCGAGAATAATGCAGAGTCAAGATAGGTCAAGAAACAATAAATATATTTCTTAATTTTTTCAACATTACCTTCATGACAGCAGTGATATCCCTGAGAGGTTTCCTTGGATACCAAGCAGGCAAAAGAATGCTTCCTCGCCCTCGGAGACCACGGCCACTTCCAACCACAGGGGACATGTTTTCTCGCCCTATGGCCAGTGGCGATGATCTACCAAAGTTTGGGGAACGCACAAATCTTGGACTTCCGATGTCACCCCTTTGACGTGTAACCACGATTGATGCCGGCGTAGCCACCATTGAAGCACCTCTCCACCGGAAGGGAGTTCTTGCTGCTTGATCCTCAACCTCATCCACTAGGATGGGAACCTCCGAATTTCTGTTCCCACCGCTAATGATCCGCCTCCGATTGCTGTACGAGGCCATAACGTCGTCCTCCCTTGGTAATCTGTCTCTCGTCTCCGGCATTCTATCAAATTCACCAACAACACAATACATTGCTCTATTCAGATACGAACAGAAGTAGTATACGATTTCTTTAGAAATTTCATGCGCAGATTTAATCGATATTTTTCCAGCATAATACCGCAGTAAGAGATTGTTGATGAAATATTAATAACCGAAACATTTATAACCCTAAACTCAACAGAAATGAAGAAATTAAAAGAATCTGGAAATACAAACACTCCGGAAAATTGAATACCAGCAACAACATATATGCCGAAATGAAAGACTCCGAAGCATCATCCAACATAAAATCCAATCAGTTTTTGACATGCCGATGAACTAATCGATAGAAAACCCCAAAATAAATAAAAATCTTTCTTAGGCACCTTAATGTTGTATGGAAAATCTCGAGAGGACTTCAATCGTGGAATCAAAGTAGATTTAGACAGCAATGGCGTTGGGCATTCAGCTGCGTGTCTGCGAAGTGAGACAAATAGAAGAAGACGAGATTTGGAATTTGGATATGCGAAACAGAGAAGGTGAACTGGCGAATTTTTCAAATGAAATTTGGGCGGCCTTTATACTTGCCACAACTCATATGTGCTCGTTAATATCACTGTAAAAAAATCTATTTTCAATTTTCACTGTGGACTAAATTACTGCTCTACCCCGCATCACTTTTTTTTCCTATTTTTGGGACAAAATTCAAAAATGTTGACGAAATTTCTTCTAAATTTGAATTACATACTTAAAATGTAATGTCTTAATAATTTATATATGGTGAATTATGACAGAACATTTTTGATGAAAAATATAAATACATGTATTCTAATTTTATTGCTGTTTTAATCACATCAGAGTTGTGATTACTTTCTTTTTATTTGTCACTTACTTTGTGGTAACTTTAGAAATAAATTTACGCTTAAATGCATTAAATTACAAACTATATTATGGTATGATGATACATAAATTAATTGTAGATTCTGATTCATTTACATTCTTGTCAAGAGCGATACGGGCAAGCTTGTTAGAAGTTTATGGGCCGGCCCAAATACATAGCTGCCACAAAAATAGGCATGAATAAACATGTAATTTTACACGCTATATAAAATATAATTATGTATGCATAATGTCCCTCAATTTTAAGCCATCTATAATAAACTATTCTTCACATATTTGCACATCAAATATTTGAATTCAAAATTATGCTAATTTTTTTATGAATATTATTTTTTCTTTTTAATTTATTATAAAAAAAATTGATATTCACAATATACTGGTATAATAATTTTATAAAAGTTAAAAATAAATTAGCTAATATATTTAACTATTACTTTCATTTTTATTTCTTTTATCTAACCACTCATAATTTTTCTACTCACATAAGTTAAATTTAAATAAATCAACGTATATTAATAACTAAGGTTCAACCTCTTTTATTTAACTAATATATTTAACTATTACTTTCATTTTTATTTCTTTTATTGCTCAGTCACATTTGTTTAGTATAAAACTAATAATATAAAAATATATAATATCCACATTTTACTATCTTTTTCAATTCATTTTCTATTTCTCCATTTGTTCACTATTAATTGTCACAAGTTGACTCAATTCGAAATTTAAAGAAAACATATGAAGGAAAGTTTGTGGAGTATGGTTACTTTATTTTTTTTTTAATAAAATATGAGTGGAATGAGTTAATTGAATATGTCAATATAAGTTCATTATCAAAAGTAGTAAAAAAATAAGTGTGATAATTATTGATATACAGAACGAAATTGAAACTAGTGACAATTAATCAAATGGAGAAAATATATTTTTGTAGAAAATCGGTACCAGATTAAAATGTGATAACATCTGCGGGATGAAAAAAGTACGATAATTTTATTAGCATATGCACTAGATGTAATATTTGAGGGTTAGATTTATAATGGCTAATTTGTTATCACTCCCTGTAATCTTATCAAACATCAGATATATATTTGAGAATGGGTGTCATAACTTCTCTTGCGAGTGATCTCTCTCCTCTGTTTCTAAATAAGAGTCGTATTTAGTATGAATATAAATTTTAATAAATATAAAGAATAGTGAGTTAGAAAGTTGAAATACGAAGTCCACTTTATTATATTAATTTTATAATAAAATATGATTAAAGTGAGTTAATGGAATATATAACCTACTTACCATTTATGGTAAAAGTGAAATGTGACTCTGATTGTGCAACGAATGGAGTACATGGTAATAATTTGACAAATTTTAAAATAATAGAGATGCTTTATATAATTTGATTTTTAATTTGAATTTTATGTACTCTCATTAATTTATATTGCATCATATGTTAGTGCATCTATAATACTGCATATTTACGAAAATGCAGTTGTTAATGGCATCTTATATAGATCCCACTTGTCGATGGGCAACGTTGAATTTTTTTTATGTAATCAGATATTTTATTCAATCACTCCAAGTTATAATTATGAATAACTTACATGAGTAAACTTTTATACATTAATACAATACGGATTACTTATTTATTTTAGAATTTTAAAAGTATTTACTTTATAATTACATTTGTGATCTGTCTCACTGAATTCTCGCACAATCACCACGTCGCTATCTTTGTTACTTATTTTAGAGTCACATAAAGTTAGTAACCTAATCATGGGGAGAAGCACTAGAGTTTGTTTCACACTTAAAATCACATCCTTCCAACTATATATTACCATGTGGCACTTACATTTAAAACAACATAAATAGTCTTTTGTGCAATTTGTGGAAATCCATTAATGTTATCTACTAATTTTGTTGCTTAATAAAGTTATTTTGTTAGTTTATAAGTGTCACATGTCAGCATATGATTGGAATGGTAGTGTGATTCTAAGTGGTGTTATTTTTAAGAATAATACTATGCAGCCATAATGTGGCTAGCCACACAATGACATTTTTGTAAATAATTATAAAAATCAATACAATAAATTAATAGTAATAGTTAGTGCTAAGATAGTTTTACTTAATTACCCTTTTCTCAATATTTTACTTCACAATAAATTAATAGTAATAGTTAGTGCTCCCCATATAATCATGGACCTACGATTTATGTTTCCAGAATATTAATGTTACTCCCTAATTAATTTAACAACAGACAAAAAGATCTGAACAAAAGCATAATAAATCTCTAAAATTTCACTTTATTATATTTTTATTGTATTTATTTTCAGTCATAATTAATTTTTTTTTCAATTACATGTGCTTAAGGGTTTGATTGAGAAATCTACTTTTCTCGTATCAAACAATTGGGGAACAGCTGCAACGACTAGATTGAGTTGATTAAAGCTTGATTTTGTTTTCTCATGTCAAACTTATTATTCCCCTTAGCTGCTTCACCATGTATCGGTATTTTTAATAAAGGGTACAATGGACCGAAAATATTAGATGCTTTTTAGGTAAATTGATTACATTGAATCAGCATTAAATACATCAAAGTTTTATTATTATTTTAATTTTATAGCTGGTCATAATATGATCATTTAGCAATACTCTATTTTTAAAATACATCCCATCTAATCATTAAATTGTACAGTATGTTATCTTGTGTATGTATTTCGTCATGCTCGGTCCCATAATTGTACCATGAGACATTTGCGCCGATATAGTTTTCAATTTTCATACATCTCGTTTTCTCAAACCAATAAATTCAAGTATGATTTAATATTCATGTCCCGGAAACCATATATTAGAGCATCAGCAATGGCGCCCGTCTCGACGGAATTCCGACCGGCGGACGTCCGCCATTGTGCATGGTATGCACGGATACGGAATTCCGCCGAGGACACCGCTGTTCCGCGGCGTTACGCGGAATTCCGTCGCGACGGGCGTGCGGACGTCCGCCATTGCATTGACTCCCACGGACGTCCACGCGGAATTCCCATTTATTGCATTATTTTTTTTTAATTTCTATATATACGGCTCGTTGAACTGCATTTCATTCGCACCACTTGTTTTAACAAGTTTCTCTATCTACATTTCTTTTATATATCCGGAATGGCTGGTAGTGGTAGTGGTGTGCATTATGAACACATGATGCGTCTGATTCATGCACGTGTGCGGGAATCAGCGGAGAGGGAGGAACAAGCGGCATTGGCCCCGGCGGCACCTCGACCCATCCATCCTCGAACTATAATACCCCGGGACCACCTCGTTGTCCACGCTCGGTTGTATGAGGATTACTTTGCGCCGGAGCCACGGTTTGGGGAGAACCTGTTCCGGCGAAGGTTTAGGATGCATCGTCCGCTCTTTCTGCGTATCGTGGGCGCTTTGGAGCGTCAATACGGGTATTTCAGGGTGCGGGAGGATGCGGCTGGTAAACCCGGCCACACTCTGATTCAGAAGTGCACTGTCGCAATCAGGCAGTTGGCATACGGAGGCGCGGCCGACATGTTCGACGAGTACCTCCACATCGGCGAGACGACTGCCCATGATTGCCTGAAGTATTTTTGTCAGGGCGTTAGGGAGATATTCGGGGATAGGTATCTTTGGAGGACTACCCCCCGAAGATTGTCAGGCTCTGCTGGATATGCACGGGAATTAACACGGGTTTCCGGGGATGTTAGGCAACATAGATTGTATGCACTGGGAATGGAAGAACTGCCCCGTTGCCTGGAAATGGATGTACACTACTTGTTTCATGGCCAAGAATCCCACAATGATCCTTGAAACGGTAGCTGACTACCGGCTGTGGATTTGGCATGCCTATTTTGGAGTAGTGCATGGGCGTTGGTCCGACCGTCAACTTCGTCGCCAACGGCAACCAACACAATATGGGCTATTATTTGGCGGATGAGATATACCCTATGTGGCATGTCTTTGTGAAGACGATCAGGTGCCCAGCAGATGAAAAGAAGATATATTTTGCGGGTCGCCAGGAGGCAGCGCGCAAAGATGTGAAGCGGGCATTTGGTGTGCTCCAGGCTCGATGGGCGGCAGTGAAGGGTCCAACACGACTATGGTATGTTGACAGCATCGCCGACATCATGTACGCATGTATTATCATGCACAACATGATTGTTGAAGATGAAGGTCCAGCACTGACTGATTGGACCAATGATGATACTGGTGCTGCGAGTCCAAGCCACGGCGTAGCCACTAGCAATGTACGCATGGGGATACCCCATGACGATGTCGATCGAGTCTGTGCATTTGCCGACATGCGCCAAAGACAAGCCCATGTTCGGCTCCATAACGATATTATTGAAGAAGTATGGCAGCAGAGGGGTCGTCGTTGATGTAGTTTTTAATTATTGAAATATTTTTTTTAATTTGGTGAAATGTACTTTTCTTTTTTTATTTAATGGAATTTTGTTCCCTATTTGTGTCGAAATTTTAATTCCGTAAATTGTTTAATTTGTGAATTTGTGGTTTTTTTAATTGTGGGAAGTCCTTGGGGATGTCCGTCACTGTGCAGTGGAAAGTCCTTATGACGTGGCAGTGCAGTGGAAAGTCCGTATGACGTGGCAGAAGGTGTTTTTAGGAATTTTACGGGGAATTCCGCGCCACTGCTAATGCTCTTATGTGACACTTTGACATTACAAACATATTTGTACATCAACATAAAACAGTTGTAGATAAGGTTTATTCGCGACACAAATATCAAGGATGTTGGAATGCGAGCTTAGATATTATGCATAATTAGAGCATCCGCAACGGCGGCCGTCCCGACAGACGTCCGCCATTAGGCAGCAGGGAGGCAGACGCGGACGTGTGTTGCGGACACCGGAGTTCCGCGGCATTCCGGGGACGTCCGTCGTGACGTCCATCATTGCGGTGCCACGACGGAAGTCCCGATTTTTAATTTTTTTATTAAAAAACTCTATATATACGGCTCGTTGAACTTCATTTCATTCGCACCACTTGTTTTAACGAGTTTCTCTCTCTACTTTCATTTCTTTTGAAGGTAAATGGAGCACCACGATAGTGATTCCCCCGTCACGAGCGAGTCACAAACGCCAACTTTTCCCGTTATAGTTGGGGGAAATACCGGCAGAAGTGCACTGATGTCTGGGATGATACCCGAAATGGCGCCGATGATGCCCCAACCCCAAATGGCGAGGATGATGCTCGGGTACTACAATATGTACCCCCTTGGTGTGGGATGATGCCCCAAATGCCCCAAACGCCAAGGATGAGTGTCGCGATGACGGTGATGATGCCTCAAATGCCCGGGATGATACAGGACATGCATGCCTCTGCGGGGGGAGCAGGCAGTGGGTCCCCCAATCACGTGGGGACAATGTTTATCGTCCCTACATGGATTTATTGTCTAGTGATTCCCCCCAGAGTACTCCTCTGGAGACTCAGTTCACCGGCATTGAGACTTTCTCTTTTGAGAAGTTGGGGCTATCTCCGGTCAGGGAGTGTCCCACTGAGATGCAACCGGCAGCAGGGAGGACGCGGAAGCAAGGGAGAGGGAAGGGCAAGGGCACTACCTCGTCCTCGCGTGCGGGGAACGAGGGTGGGACGGGGGGCCAAGGAGGAGGGGGATGAAGCCGGCGGGAGAAAGAGGACCATCTGGAGCATAGGGGAGTGTGTCGCGCTGGCGAAGGCCTGGATCAGTGTAGTCGAGGATCCCTACGTCGGGGCTAACCAGCATATCGACAGAATGTGGTGGCGCATTAGCCAAAGCTACCTCTAATTCAAACCGCCAGGTGGGAAGCCTCACGATGGAGAGCAATGCCGGAAACAGTGGGAGCGGCTGAGGATGCAGCTCAGCTGATTTACCTGCATCTACCAAAACAACCTCCACACGACAACCAGCGGCATATCCGCCGATTATGTGAAGCTTCTGTCTCACCAGCAGTTCCCCGACAGTGAATTGGGTTTCGGGGAATTCAAATATTGGGACGTCTATCTTGTGGCGCAGACTTCCGCCAAGTTTAGTTCGGCTGTTGAAGCTGGCTGGCCGAAGCGGACGAAGATCAACGTCTCCGGAGAGTACAGCAGCAGTGCCGGTTCCCACGAACTCACTGACGCCGAGACAGAGTTCCCGACCCCTCAATCGTCTTCCCGCCGCCGTCACCCGGTTGGGCAAAAGACCGCGATGCGGATGGCTAGGGGAAGCGCCAGCAGGTCCCCCGAGGTCCAATCTGCAGCTCATTCCCAGATCGATCCCGAGCTCCCCTCACTTGCCTGCATACAGTAGCATGAGACCCTGATACACAACATAGAGAAGTGATATGCAGCGACTGACCCCTTATACATGTTGATGCTGAAGGTGTTAGGGTTTGTATACTAGAAATCACCTTTCGAGTGATTGAATACTGTAAAACTCTAATTATTATTTTCCAAGTAAATGCAACAGATTATTTTTGTCATAATGTTGTTATGTTTTACATTTAATGGATGTTTATTGCATATTTAAATGTATAAGCGAACGTAACAAAGTCTAAGTCTTTGTTTTAGTAGATCGGTTGTGGACCGCGTCCAATTTAAGGTAACACGGTCAGTTCTGAACAAAGAAAAATAAGAATTTCACAACCTAGATAGGCCTAGACTACCTATCGTGAAAGGTTGCAATGTCAGCCCGATTATTTCTAAGCCTTATTGAAATAAGATGACATTGGTGTGGTATAGCACTGAATTGGATCTAAACGACAAGACGGGTCTTTATGCTATCTACTAAAAGACGAGGTCTTGATAATTAATTTCTTAATCAATGTACGTTAGCATTGAGCATACGATATTGAGTATCTACTACTTTGACTTACCAAAGGTGCGGGTTTTTCGTCACCCAACGATCCAGGTATATTAGGTAGTGGTGATCATTATCTAGCGGTGCTAGGATTGCTATTATGTTGAATCGTGAGTGAGGAGAGTCTTGTTTGATAACATCCACAAGAGGAGCTCGAAACAGGGTTTTATTATTCGAAACCTAGCTAGTTGGAGATTGATTACTCTATGAATAATAAATAAGAGTTTCTTGCTAAGTCCACTCTTGGAGATTAAAATATGTTAATTGATTAAGTCCATAGCAGACATTGATTAATTAATGGGTGTTTCTATCTTAAGCGTGGGAAATGAATGTAACACACTAAAAGGAAACCCGAAATACTTGTAATTTCAGATTTGGAAAGGCAGTGTAATATTACTTCTGTAGTGGCTGCTTGTAATATTCCAATATAAGCTTGTATTAAATTGTGGGTTCAATTTAATTAATGAAAAGCTAATTGGGTAAGGCCATGTCTAAATTCTTCCTTAGATCCCTGACTGGGCCCAATATGTGACTTAATATAAATAGGAGAATAAAGGAGACAGAAAAAACACTTTTTCCACATAATAATTTCCGTCCCCCTCATCTTTGAGAAAGGATAGAAAATTGCTCTCCTTCCGTGAGCAGATTTCTGTCTTTGTTATTTAAGTCCTAGTACACTGGTGAGATTTGCCCACACAAATATCAGTCTACAGTCCGGGACACCAGTCAGAAGATCCGAGGTCGAGTTCTCAATATCTTCACGTGGAGAAGACGCAAGCCATCTTCGATTCTTAAGTGAATCAACGAGGTAAATTGGCTAACTCCGTAGTACGCATGTTTTAGGAATTATTTGTACTAAAATGTGTTTAGAATTCAAGTTATGAGCATGATACATGTGATAATTGCGCGAATAGAATTTATCTAAATAATCTGCTAAATAGATCAGAATTATGTGATCCGTTAGAACGCACGATTCCGCTGCCAACCCCTTTAGAAGGATGTCATCGACAATATGCGGCGCGATTTAGGGATGTCATCCCTGCCCGTGAGTGACGCCGGGACCGGCCACGGGCACGACGGGACTGGCGGCGGGGACGACGAGGAGTGAGACGGGGGCCGCATTTGTCGAAGCTTGAGGTTGTTTTTTTAACTATGTATTTTTTTTAATAATTATGTATGTTTTTTGTTTAAAATAAAGTGGTTGCATTTTCTCCGTATTCGTGTCGAAAGTTTAATTCCGTAAATTATTTAATTTGATGAATTTATGAATTTTTATTATTGTGGATGTCCGTCGGGATGTCCTTGGGGATGTCCGTCATTGTGCAGTGGGATGTCCTTATGACGTGACAGTGCAGTGGGATGTCCTTATGACGTGGCAGGAGGTGTTTTTGGGAAGTCCGTTGGGATGTCCGCCGGGACATCCGTCTCACTGTGGATGCTCTTACACTTTGTCTAATTTTTGGGGACGACCTAGGTGTAATATTCTAAGTGTAGCATATGTAATATTCTAAGTGTAGCATATGTAATGACCTAGGTGCAGTTAATGCCTATTCGCATACTCCCTCCGTCCCATAGTAATAGATTAATATAGGATGACACGAGTTTTAATGCGCAATTGGTAAAGTAAGAGAGCGGAAGAAGTAGTTGAAATAATGCAGAAGTAGTGAGATCCATAAATAATAAAGTAAAAGAGAAGGATAAAAAGTTGTTATACAAGGATATGGACTATTTGCATTGGACGAATGTAAAAGAAATTCAGTATATTTTTATGGGATGGAGGGAGTATAACTAATAACAGACAAAACCCCTAAATTTTAACCATTAATTTTTCTTTTATCTAAATTGCACAAAGAGAGACACACACACACACACACACACACACACACACATATATATATATATATATATATATATATATAGGGATGTATTCATTTCCTTTTTACATATTTTCTCCTTTTTCCTTCTCAATCTCAGCCCCACGATTTTGTCATCCGACGGTTAGATTAGTGCCACGTGTCATTTAATAATGCAGATTTTCCGTTGAATAATGCGCACCGACTAATAATGCACCATTATAGTCTAATAATGCAGATTTTCAGTTGAATAATGCACACTGACTAATAATGCACCATTACAGTGTAATAATGCAGATCATCTGGACCGTTGATGAATGAGATCTAACGGCTCATATTAAGAAGAATAAAGGATCTAAGGGATGAATAGGAGAATAACACTCATATATATATATATATATATATATATGGATGTATTGTAGTATCCGAAAAAAAAAATAGAATTTTATCTTTTTAAGTAAGGTTTGATTTTTTTTTTGTGAATATCTTGTTTAAGATATGGTTTGGAAAGTCTTATTTGGTTTATATTATTTTTGTGGTTATGTTTTTACCTAAGCAATGTGTAATTGGGATAATTAATTAATTTATGAATTAAATATCTTAATTAGCTAATTTTCTCTCCCTCTCCCTCTCTTTTTTTTCGAAACCTTCTCTCCCTCTCCCCACTATTTTCTCAACCTCCCCACTCCTCACAACCGATCCAAAATAGAAAACTATCTACTCTCTCAATCTCTCCCTCTCACCATCGCTCGTTCTCTCTTCTCTCTCGCAATTGTTCTCAACACCGGTAAGGTTTCTCTCTTTCTCCCTCTCGGTTCTCTTTTTCCACTCACTCCCTCTCATCGATTTCTTGGATTCGTCAAGGTGTTACTCTCTCTCGTACCGAATTGGAGTCGGAGTAGGGAAGGCTTTCGAACTACATTTGAACTCTCCGGGAAAGGTAACCCAAGACCCTAACTCATACCAATTCCGAACCACATGCATTTAGGACGAATTCGAGTGTTTTAGATGCTGAATAGGATTTGTGGCTATGTGTTTATGTTGAGTATGTTTTTGGTGGTGACTGGCAGTGGGTTCCGACCCCTTTTTGACTGATCAAACGATCTCTTTTTAGTACGAAATTTTAACTGTATAAACTTGGGTGTGTCTTCTGTGTGGTGTGTAAATTTCAGCTTCATTGGACGTCGGATGATTTTATAATGATTTTTGTAAGTAAACTGCGCAGTTCTGCGAGATGTACGTTTCTGGGTGATGTATTTTTGTGCAATGGGTGTGAATCTGGGTGTTTTGATATTGTGATGTATGTGGGTGTGATTGGCCAGGGGATGGCTCGGAGGAATTAGCGTTTGGTTCGGGTGGTTTGTGTGTGTTGGCCGAGAGACTTAGGGTTTGGCCTAGGGTGGTGTAGTGGAGAGTTTTGGAGGTTTGATCTCATGTTTTCGGGTGTGTTTTGGGATGTAGAATGTGTGTTGTGAATGTCGTATAAGGTTTGAGAATCGTTGGTTGGGGGAAAGTAGGTGTGTGCACGTGACCGAGCCAGGTGCCGAGTCAGGTGCCGAGACAGGTGTCGAGTCAGTGCCGAGACAGGTGCCGAGCCAGGGCCGAGTCAGACGCCGAGACATGTGCCGAGCCAGGTGCCGAGACAGGCGGCCGAGGTACCGAGCCAGACGTCGAGACATGTGCCGAGCCAGGTGCCGAGACATGTGCCCGGCCAGGTGCCGAGACAGGCGGCCGAGGTACCGAGCCAGACGGCCGAGACATCCGGACGAGGTGCCGAGCCAGGACCGAGCCAGGCGGCCGAGACAGCCGGCCGAGGTACCGAGCCAGGCGGCCGAGACAGTCGGCCGAGACACCGAGCCAGGCCGAGACGCCGAGACAGCAACCGAGCCAGGCTCGGCCAGGACCGAGACAGCCGGCCGAGGTACCGAGCCAGGCCGAGACGCCGAGCCTTTTTCCGAACCTTTTCCGAGCCAAGTGAGCCGTTTGTGCAGTAAGGGTATGCCGGGGGTGTGAGAGTTGTGTGTGTGTCGTGTGCGAGTCGTGTGCGTGTCTTGGGTACGTGGTATGCGTGTCGGGTGCGTGCGTGGTGTGTTTCGGACGTGTGATTTTGTGTGATTGACTTATAAGATGTTGTTAAGTGTGTGTTTGTGTAACGTGCTAGATATTGAAGTCATCCACGTAGAAAACATGCATTGTTGACTAAGTCTCGTCTTCCCTGAGTCTAATCATGATTCTCATTTATCTTTCAAAAAGGGTGAACTTTTGCGAGGCAATTGTGGTTGAAGAAGGAAACTGTTTAAAAGCTAAGCAATTGAGGTGGGCTTTCCTATCCTACTATACTGTGGGATCTCTTTAATACGGACTTTGTTCCGGAAATGTTTTTATGGAGGTGAACTGTTTGTCTTGCCAACTGTTTTACTTTGAAACCTATCTGAAGTGATTTACCACATATGTTTAATCGAATTCGGGTCTGTAGGGCTGCGAACCCTCAGGCTAGTGTACACGAGACCGGGAGCCATCTGAGAGCAAGTTGGCCGGTCTAGTTGACCTGGGGTGTGGCCACGCCCCTTGTCACCCGTTGGATCAGATAGTGTATGATGGTGGAAATAAGGGTGGCAATATCTGAAAATGACTGCGCAGTCGAATTTGTGAAATATATTTTAGTGTACTTGGGTTATTTTCTTTACACTCAAAACCCCAAGGTTGCACTGTTATGGCATGACAAACTATGATTTTGGCGTGTGTCCACTGAGTGCATCAAGTACTCAGCCCTGCATGTTGTTTTCTTAATGTGCAGGTTGAGCGGCGATGGGGATGACGGATGTTGAGCAGTTAAGGTCAAAAGGTGTCTCACTTGGTTTCCGGATGGTGTCGTGTCGTCATACTCGACATTATCTACCTCTTGGTCTTTCCGCTGCTTTGTAATCCGATACAATGTTTTTATTTAACTCTGATTACTTTAATTACAGTAATGTCGTCACAGTACAATGTTTTGAAGTGAACTTCCTTCTATTAAATGTTTTGGGTCAAGTATTCTTGTTCTCCCCCTTTCTTCCCCGCTTCTTTATTCCTCCCCTAGTCGCGGTCCACCGTACTTCCTATCCTTAGGAAATGCGGGCGTGACAGTGTGGTATCAGAGCGCAGTTTTCTTTCTGCACTGGATCCAAGAGTCTTTTTCTGTCTTGATCTAGTTTGTATCCCTGGATCAAAATAAATAATTGAGTAAGTTTTCAAAAGTGTCACTGGCTCAACATCCGACTCGTCGCACTCAACCTGAAATGAGGTAATGAAAAATTTTGGATTTTTGGAAAGTTAAGTAAATGTTGGTGCATGTAGAAGGGTGCAAATTGATGTGAAAAGTTGGAAATTATTTGAGTTATGAATTGTTGTTTGTGTCGAATTTATATGAAAGCATGTGGCTGATGTGTGATGATATGATGACGTGAATGTTGAGGTGAGCTTGTTATGTGAGAATGTGTTGGCCTTTTGAATGATTGAATTTAGACGTAAGAGGTTTTCACTAGTGCTTCTTGGACCAATAGTAGATAAGAATTTTAGGCTTTTGAACACCAACGGGTTGGAGTTAGAGTAGCGATACGTCTGCTTTTACACATCTTTCTCTTCTTCGGTTATGCCTCTGTATTTATACGCGAGGCGATTGTTTTTTTTAGATGGCACGTATGATCCGAACCCCGCGACGGAGTGATCGTGATAGACTTAGGGCACAGAGGGTGCTCAGAGAGTATAGAGTGTATCGGAAGAAGGATCACATACCGTTGATCGAGTTCGTAGCACACTTCGACACCCTCTGGAGGGCAGCTCAGGAGTTCGGAGTGACGGAGCATGACGGCATTGAGAAGCTAATAGAATTGCTCCCTGACAGCTGGAAGGAGTGGGCTGAAAGAACGGCGAGGAGGTACACGTACCGATGACATGGTGGGCGACATGGCTGGCTTTCGGAAGGCCGTGTATTGTGCACTGGTAGACTCTCGCGAGGAGCAGCCCCCACAGGATGTGCAAGAGAGGATCGTGTATCAGGACAAGTACGTGAGCATGTACGAGGGTGAGCAAGGGTTTGAAGATGACTATGAGGAGGAACCCGAGGTGGCTCCGCAAGGGAATTCCGAGGAGGACGATGACGAAGATCCGGAGGAAGGGCCTATGGATGAAGATGATCGAGTCGTAGTCTAGAAATAAAATAGTTCGATGTCTTTTTAGTTTTTACTTTTAGTGTGAACTGCTCTTGTGAAACAACGTTTAACCTTCTTTCTTTTAATGAGGATTTGGATTTGATTTATATCCTATGTGTTGTATCTTGAACCACACGAAGTTTTTCTTTTTGAGAAATTTTTGAGAAGGTGGTAATTGTGGATGATATTTGTAGTAACACTTTATGGATATTGAATCAGAATGCCGCCAAGACGTGGACGCCACCCACGACAAGGACCCAACGCTGAGGCACCACCTCCACCACCGCCTCCACCACCACCTCCACCCCCGCCTCAGCAGGAAAGATTCATAGTGACGTTCTCCAGGCAGAACCCCCCTAAATTCGATGGACAAGGAGATCCATCAAAAGCTGAGGAGTGGATACGCGGCCTCGAGCGTATTTTCAGGGTCATGGAGTGTACAGATAGGGAGCGCATTGCTTGCGCCACCTTTCAACTATCAGGTGCTGCCGATTACTGGTGGGAGACTCGGCAAAGAACTATGAATCCTGCATGCCTGGAAGCGCTATCATGGGAGGAGTTTAAAGTGGAGATTGATAACAAATATGTCCCAAAGACGTACAGACGGGCCAAGGTGGTAGAATTCCACACGCTGAGCCAAGGCCGAATGACTGTAACCGAGTACGACCGAGCCCTCGCGCAGATGGCACGATATGCGCCTGAGTTGATGGACACCGACGAGAAATGGGCGGTGAAGTTCCGGGCCGGGCTCAAAGATGAGATAAAGGCCGCTTTGGCTAGCCGAGGAGAACTCTCCTACTCGGAGATCTTGACTTGTGCACTGGACGTGGAAGATGCACTCCCTAAACCAAGAGTAGTGGCGACAACAAACGCGACACCCCTACAAGCTCAGCCAAGTCATCAAGGGAAGAGGAGGTGGGATGGTGATCAAACTCAGTATGGTGGCAAGAGGCCACAACTCATGAGGAACCTACCCTACAATGGCGGGAGACAGAATACCTATCACCCGAGGGCAAACTTTCCGCCGAGGAACCCTCAATGTGGAAGGTGCTTCAAGTACCACACCGGAGAGTGTCGAGACCCCAGGTGTTTCAGCTGTGGTGGAAGTGGCCATTACTTCCGAAGTTGCCCAAATAAGAACATGGGAACGGGAACGAGCCAGAACCAGTTAGGCTTCCGTCCACCATCCCAGGCACTACCTGCACCTCAACCGCAACAACGCCGCCAAGGACTGCCGTCGCAAGCAAGGGCCTACGCCTTGAAGGGGAAACAACCGGCAAGCGGGCAAGAAACCTTTGGACAAGGAAATTTGGCAGGTATGGGCACACTTCTCAACATGCCTATAGTTGTCTTGTTTGATACGGGTGCATCGCATTCCTTTATATCAACTGCTTGTGTGGATACTTTAAGATTACCTACTATTAAGACCGAACCCACTATGAGTGTGACCTCACCTGTAGGCGGGACTATAGATATATCCCGATCTTGTGCGAGTGTGAACTTTGGAATAGGTGAACTCAGTTTATTGGCTCTTAATTTGCAAGTAATGACGATGGGGAGTGTAGACATAATCTTAGGTATGGATTGGTTAGCGGAGAACCACGTTACCCTTCATTGTAGAGAAAGGGAAATTTCGTTTGAAACCCCAGGAAAAGAGCCGACGAAGTTTTACGGAATCTCAATGAGCCGACGCAAGTCCATTGTCTCCGCGCTGCAAGCCACTACAATGATGAGGAAGGGATGTCCAGCGTACCTTGTTTATTTGAATGGGGAGGAGAAGAAAGACAGGAAGATAGAAGATGTGGCGATAGTGAGTGAATATCCCGATGTCTTCCCCGATGCTTTGCCGGGACCCCCACCCGACAGGCAGGTAGAATTCACGATCGATCTGGAGCCCGGATCGGCACCAATATCCAAAGCACCTTATAGGATGGCGCCAAAGGAGTTGGAGGAGCTTAAGGTGCAACTACAAGAGCTACTGGAATTGGGATTCATTAGACCTAGCGTGTCGCCATGGGGAGCACCAGTGTTGTTTGTAAAGAAGAAGGATGGAACGATGAGGATGTGCATCGACTATCGAGAGCTAAACAAACTGACACTGAAGAACAAGTATCCACTACCAAGGATAGAAGACTTGTTTGACCAACTTCGAGGGGCAGGAGTCTTCTCTAAGATGGATTTGAGGTCTGGGTACCATCAGCTGAGGGTTCGGCGAGAAGATGTACCCAAGACGGCTTTTCGAACAAGGTATGGTCATTATGAGTTCGTTGTGATGCCTTCTGGACTGACGAACGCCCCGGCAGTGTTCATGGACCTTATGAATCGCGTGTTCCATCCATATTTGGATCGGTTTGTCCTAGTTTTCATCGATGATGTGCTCGTTTACTCGAAGAACGTGGAGGAGCACAAAGAGCACTTGAGAACCGTCCTAGCAACTCTAAGGGACGAGAAACTATATGCCAAGTTCAGTAAATGCGAGTTTTGGCTCAAGGAAGTGAATTTTTTTGGACATGTAGTAACCTCAGATGGAATCCGCGTAGACCCGGCCAAGGTGGAAGCGGTGCAGGAATGGAAGTCGCCTTCTACACAAAATGAAATTCGAAGCTTCTTAGGACTGGCGGGCTATTATCGAAGATTCATTGAGGGATTCTCGAAGATAGCAAGGCCAATGACACAACAACTGAAAAAGGGAGTCAAGATGATTTGGACACCAGAATGTGAGGCGAGCTTTCAGTTGTTGAAGGAGAAATTGACCACCGCACCAATTCTAGCTGTGCCGGAGTCAGGGACTGACTATGCGGTGTATACGGATGCGTCGAAGGTGGGACTTGGATGTGTGCTTATGCAGAAGGGGAAAGTGATTGCATATGCATCGAGACAATTGAAGCCCCATGAGCTGAACTATCCGACACATGACTTAGAACTGGCAGCCGTGGTACATGCACTGAAGATCTGGAGACATCATCTCTATGGAGTCCGTTGTGAGATATACACGGACCATAAGAGTCTAAAGTACTTCTTTGAGCAAAAGGAGTTGAACATGCGCCAGCGTAGGTGGCTCGAGTTGGTGAAGGACTACGATTGTGGTATAAATTACCATCCGGGAAAAGCAAACGTAGTGGCCGATGCTCTTAGTAGGAAGTCTCAATCTCAGCTGGCCACCTTTCTTACTACCGAGGAGAGTCTAATCCAAGAGTTCAGTAAGATGCGGTTGGAAGTAGTGAGAATGCCCGAGACTGTGGAAGGAATAGTAGCCACGTTGGTGATGGAACCCGACTTAAGAGCCAGAATTGTGGAAGCTCAACGGCGAGATACGTTACTAGAAAAGATTCGCTCAGAAGTGAGGGCGGGTGAACTCGGAAACTTTCACGAGGCAGCGGATAATGGTCTCACATACAAGGGAAGGTTGTGTGTGCCTAAGGATGAAGGCCTGAGGATCGAAATCATGAGAGAAGCACATGAAACCCCATACGCTGCACACCCAGGAAGCACCAAGATGTATCAAGACTTGAAGAGGCAATTTTGGTGGAACGGTATGAAAAAGCATGTTGCAGCTTTTGTGGAGAGATGCCTAGCATGTCAACAAGTAAAGGCGCTACACCAACGGCCCTATGGGAGATTGCAACCCCTTGAGATTCCAGAATGGAAGTGGGAACATATTGCAATGGACTTTGTGATAGGACTGCCAAAATCCCAGCGAGGAAACACTGTGATTTGGGTGATTATAGATCGTCTCACCAAATCTGCTCATTTTGTACCGGTTCGTGCTACATATGGATCCAGCCAGTTGGCAAAGATATATGTGCGGGAGATTATACGCTTGCATGGAGTACCAACGACAATTACATCCGATCGCGACACTAAATTCACTTCTAGATTTTGGACGAGCATGCAGCGCGAGTTGGGGACTAAGTTGAATTTTAGTACTGCCTTCCACCCACAAACCGATGGGCAGTCAGAGAGAACGATTCAAGCCTTAGAGGATATGCTGCGAGCCGTGGTGCTAGATCGAGGCTGGGGTTGGGAAGAAGTGTTGCCATTGGTTGAGTTCGCGTACAATAATAGTTACCAGGCGACTATCAAGATGGCTCCATATGAGGCATTGTATGGAAAGAAGTGTAGATCGCCACTTTATTGGGATGAAGTGGGTGAGAGAAGAATTCTCGGACCAGACTCTGTAGAAGAGATGATAGAGATTGTCCGACAAATCCGTGGGAGGATCAAGGAGGCACAGGACCGACAGAAATCATATGCTGATGTTCGGAGGACCGATTTACATTTCGAAGTCGGAGAAAAGGTCTTTCTGAAAGTTTCCCCTTCTAAAGGAATAATTCGTTTTGGAGTGAAAGGAAAGCTGAGACCCCGATTTATCGGTCCGTACGAGATTTTGGATAGAGTCGGCGCGGTAGCATACAGATTGGCCCTACCACCAAGCTTTGGGAATGTGCACAACGTCTTCCATGTGTCACAATTGAGGAAGTACGTGTTTGACCCCACCCACATAGTTCACCAAGAAGAGATGATGGTCCTAAATCCCGACCTAAGTTATGAGGAGAAGCCCGAGGCCATTTTGGATCGAAGGGTGCAAGAATTGAGGAATAAGTCAATTGTTTCGGTGAAGGTACGGTGGAGGAATCATGGAGTCGAAGAAGCAACATGGGAATTAGAAGATAAGATGAGAGAGAAGTTTCCGGAGCTGTTTGAGTGATCTAGGCAAATTTCGAGACGAAATTTTTTTTAAGGTGGGAGGAATGTAGTATCCGAAAAAAAAAAATAGAATTTTATCTTTTTAAGTAAGGTTTGATTTTTTTTTTGTGAATATCTTGTTTAAGATATGGTTTGGAAAGTCTTATTTGGTTTATATTATTTTTGTGGTTATGTTTTTACCTAAGCAATGTGTAATTGGGATAATTAATTAATTTATGAATTAAATATCTTAATTAGCTAATTTTCTCTCCCTCTCCCTCTCTTTTTTTTCGAAACCTTCTCTCCCTCTCCCCACTATTTTCTCAACCTCCCCACTCCTCACAACCGATCCAAAATAGAAAACTATCTACTCTCTCAATCTCTCCCTCTCACCATCACTCGTTCTCTCTTCTCTCTCGCAATTGTTCTCAACACCGGTAAGGTTTCTCTCTTTCTCCCTCTCGGTTCTCTTTTTCCACTCACTCCCTCTCATCGATTTCTTGGATTCGTCAAGGTGTTACTCTCTCTCGTACCGAATTGGAGTCGGAGTAGGGAAGGCTTTCGAACTACATTTGAACTCTCCGGGAAAGGTAACCCAAGACCCTAACTCATACCAATTCCGAACCACATGCATTTAGGACGAATTCGAGTGTTTTAGATGCTGAATAGGATTTGTGGCTATGTGTTTATGTTGAGTATGTTTTTGGTGGTGACTGGCAGTGGGTTCCGACCCCTTTTTGACTGATCAAACGATCTCTTTTTAGTACGAAATTTTAACTGTATAAACTTGGGTGTGTCTTCTGTGTGGTGTGTAAATTTCAGCTTCATTGGACGTCGGATGATTTTATAATGATTTTTGTAAGTAAACTGCGCAGTTCTGCGAGATGTACGTTTCTGGGTGATGTATTTTTGTGCAATGGGTGTGAATCTGGGTGTTTTGATATTGTGATGTATGTGGGTGTGATTGGCCAGGGGATGGCTCGGAGGAATTAGCGTTTGGTTCGGGTGGTTTGTGTGTGTTGGCCGAGAGACCTAGGGTTTGGCCTAGGGTGGTGTAGTGGAGAGTTTTGGAGGTTTGATCTCATGTTTTCGGGTGTGTTTTGGGATGTAGAATGTGTGTTGTGAATGTCGTATAAGGTTTGAGAATCGTTGGTTGGGGGAAAGTAGGTGTGTGCACGTGACCGAGCCAGGTGCCGAGTCAGGTGCCGAGACAGGTGTCGAGTCAGTGCCGAGACAGGTGCCGAGCCAGGGCCGAGTCAGACGCCGAGACATGTGCCGAGCCAGGTGCCGAGACAGGCGGCCGAGGTACCGAGCCAGACGTCGAGACATGTGCCGAGCCAGGTGCCGAGACATGTGCCCGGCCAGGTGCCGAGACAGGCGGCCGAGGTACCGAGCCAGACGGCCGAGACATCCGGACGAGGTGCCGAGCCAGGACCGAGCCAGGCGGCCGAGACAGTCGGCCGAGACACCGAGCCAGGCCGAGACGCCGAGACAGCAACCGAGCCAGGCTCGGCCAGGACCGAGACAGCCGGCCGAGGTACCGAGCCAGGCCGAGACGCCGAGCCTTTTTCCGAACCTTTTCCGAGCCAAGTGAGCCGTTTGTGCAGTAAGGGTATGCCGGGGGTGTGAGAGTTGTGTGTGTGTCGTGTGCGAGTCGTGTGCGTGTCTTGGGTACGTGGTATGCGTGTCGGGTGCGTGCGTGGTGTGTTTCGGACGTGTGATTTTGTGTGATTGACTTATAAGATGTTGTTAAGTGTGTGTTTGTGTAACGTGCTAGATATTGAAGTCATCCACGTAGAAAACATGCATTGTTGACTAAGTTTCGTCTTCCCTGAGTCTAATCATGATTCTCATTTATCTTTCAAAAAGGGTGAACTTTTGCGAGGCAATTGTGGTTGAAGAAGGAAACTGTTTAAAAGCTAAGCAATTGAGGTGGGCTTTCCTATCCTACTATACTGTGGGATCTCTTTAATACGGACTTTGTTCCGGAAATGTTTTTATGGAGGTGAACTGTTTGTCTTGCCAACTGTTTTACTTTGAAACCTATCTGAAGTGATTTACCACATATGTTTAATCGAATTCGGGTCTGTAGGGCTGCGAACCCTCAGGCTAGTGTACACGAGACCGGGAGCCATCTGAGAGCAAGTTGGCCGGTCTAGTTGACCTGGGGTGTGGCCACGCCCCTTGTCACCCGTTGGATCAGATAGTGTATGATGGTGGAAATAAGGGTGGCAATATCTGAAAATGACTGCGCAGTCGAATTTGTGAAATATATTTTAGTGTACTTGGGTTATTTTCTTTACACTCAAAACCCCAAGGTTGCACTGTTATGGCATGACAAACTATGATTTTGGCGTGTGTCCACTGAGTGCATCAAGTACTCAGCCCTGCATGTTGTTTTCTTAATGTGCAGGTTGAGCGGCGATGGGGATGACGGATGTTGAGCAGTTAAGGTCAAAAGGTGTCTCACTTGGTTTCCGGATGGTGTCGTGTCGTCATACTCGACATTATCTACCTCTTGGTCTTTCCGCTGCTTTGTAATCCGATACAATGTTTTTATTTAACTCTGATTACTTTAATTACAGTAATGTCGTCACAGTACAATGTTTTGAAGTGAACTTCCTTCTATTAAATGTTTTGGGTCAAGTATTCTTGTTCTCCCCCTTTCTTCCCCGCTTCTTTATTCCTCCCCTAGTCGCGGTCCACCGTACTTCCTATCCTTAGGAAATGCGGGCGTGACAGTGTGGTATCAGAGCGCAGTTTTCTTTCTGCACTGGATCCAAGAGTCTTTTTCTGTCTTGATCTAGTTTGTATCCCTGGATCAAAATAAATAATTGAGTAAGTTTTCAAAAGTGTCACTGGCTCAACATCCGACTCGTCGCACTCAACCTGAAATGAGGTAATGAAAAATTTTGGATTTTTGGAAAGTTTAAGTAAATGTTGGTGCATGTAGAAGGGTGCAAATTGATGTGAAAAGTTGGAAATTATTTGAGTTATGAATTGTTGTTTGTGTCGAATTTATATGAAAGCATGTGGCTGATGTGTGATGATATGATGACGTGAATGTTGAGGTGAGCTTGTTATGTGAGAATGTGTTGGCCTTTTGAATGATTGAATTTAGACGTAAGAGGTTTTCACTAGTGCTTCTTGGACCAATAGTAGATAAGAATTTTAGGCTTTTGAACACCAACGGGTTGGAGTTAGAGTAGCGATACGTCTGCTTTTACACATCTTTCTCTTCTTCGGTTATGCCTCTGTATTTATACGCGAGGCGATTGTTTTTTTTAGATGGCACGTATGATCCGAACCCCGCGACGGAGTGATCGTGATAGACTTAGGGCACAGAGGGTGCTCAGAGAGTATAGAGTGTATCGGAAGAAGGATCACATACCGTTGATCGAGTTCGTAGCACACTTCGACACCCTCTGGAGGGCAGCTCAGGAGTTCGGAGTGACGGAGCATGACGGCATTGAGAAGCTAATAGAATTGCTCCCTGACAGCTGGAAGGAGTGGGCTGAAAGAACGGCGAGGAGGTACACGTACCGATGACATGGTGGGCGACATGGCTGGCTTTCGGAAGGCCGTGTATTGTGCACTGGTAGACTCTCGCGAGGAGCAGCCCCCACAGGATGTGCAAGAGAGGATCGTGTATCAGGACAAGTACGTGAGCATGTACGAGGGTGAGCAAGGGTTTGAAGATGACTATGAGGAGGAACCCGAGGTGGCTCCGCAAGGGAATTCCGAGGAGGACGATGACGAAGATCCGGAGGAAGGGCCTATGGATGAAGATGATCGAGTCGTAGTCTAGAAATAAAATAGTTCGATGTCTTTTTAGTTTTTACTTTTAGTGTGAACTGCTCTTGTGAAACAACGTTTAACCTTCTTTCTTTTAATGAGGATTTGGATTTGATTTATATCCTATGTGTTGTATCTTGAACCACACGAAGTTTTTCTTTTGAGAAATTTTTGAGAAGGTGGTAATTGTGGATGATATTTGTAGTAACACTTTATGGATATTGAATCAGAATGCCGCCAAGACGTGGACGCCACCCACGACAAGGACCCAACGCTGAGGCACCACCTCCACCACCGCCTCCACCACCACCTCCACCCCCGCCTCAGCAGGAAAGATTCATAGTGACGTTCTCCAGGCAGAACCCCCCTAAATTCGATGGACAAGGAGATCCATCAAAAGCTGAGGAGTGGATACGCGGCCTCGAGCGTATTTTCAGGGTCATGGAGTGTACAGATAAGGAGCGCATTGCTTGCGCCACCTTTCAACTATCAGGTGCTGCCGATTACTGGTGGGAGACTCGGCAAAGAACTATGAATCCTGCATGCCTGGAAGCGCTATCATGGGAGGAGTTTAAAGTGGAGATTGATAACAAATATGTCCCAAAGACGTACAGACGGGCCAAGGTGGTAGAATTCCACACGCTGAGCCAAGGCCGAATGACTGTAACCGAGTACGACCGAGCCCTCGCGCAGATGGCACGATATGCGCCTGAGTTGATGGACACCGACGAGAAATGGGCGGTGAAGTTCCGGGCCGGGCTCAAAGATGAGATAAAGGCCGCTTTGGCTAGCCGAGGAGAACTCTCCTACTCGGAGATCTTGACTTGTGCACTGGACGTGGAAGATGCACTCCCTAAACCAAGAGTAGTGGCGACAACAAACGCGACACCCCTACAAGCTCAGCCAAGTCATCAAGGGAAGAGGAGGTGGGATGGTGATCAAACTCAGTATGGTGGCAAGAGGCCACAACTCATGAGGAACCTACCCTACAATGGCGGGAGACAGAATACCTATCACCCGAGGGCAAACTTTCCGCCGAGGAACCCTCAATGTGGAAGGTGCTTCAAGTACCACACCGGAGAGTATCGAGACCCCAGGTGTTTCAGCTGTGGTGGAAGTGGCCATTACTTCCGAAGTTGCCCAAATAAGAACATGGGAACGGGAACGAGCCAGAACCAGTTAGGCTTCCGTCCACCATCCCAGGCACTACCTGCACCTCAACCGCAACAACGCCGCCAAGGACTGCCGTCGCAAGCAAGGGCCTACGCCTTGAAGGGGAAACAACCGGCAAGCGGGCAAGAAACCTTTGGACAAGGAAATTTGGCAGGTATGGGCACACTTCTCAACATGCCTATAGTTGTCTTGTTTGATACGGGTGCATCGCATTCCTTTATATCAACTGCTTGTGTGGATACTTTAAGATTACCTACTATTAAGACCGAACCCACTATGAGTGTGACCTCACCTGTAGGCGGGACTATAGATATATCCCGATCTTGTGCGAGTGTGAACTTTGGAATAGGTGAACTCAGTTTATTGGCTCTTAATTTGCAAGTAATGACGATGGGGAGTGTAGACATAATCTTAGGTATGGATTGGTTAGCGGAGAACCACGTTACCCTTCATTGTAGAGAAAGGGAAATTTCGTTTGAAACCCCAGGAAAAGAGCCGACGAAGTTTTACGGAATCTCAATGAGCCGACGCAAGTCCATTGTCTCCGCGCTGCAAGCCACTACAATGATGAGGAAGGGATGTCCAGCGTACCTTGTTTATTTGAATGGGGAGGAGAAGAAAGACAGGAAGATAGAAGATGTGGCGATAGTGAGTGAATATCCCGATGTCTTCCCCGATGCTTTGCCGGGACCCCCACCCGACAGGCAGGTAGAATTCACGATCGATCTGGAGCCCGGATCGGCACCAATATCCAAAGCACCTTATAGGATGGCGCCAAAGGAGTTGGAGGAGCTTAAGGTGCAACTACAAGAGCTACTGGAATTGGGATTCATTAGACCTAGCGTGTCGCCATGGGGAGCACCAGTGTTGTTTGTAAAGAAGAAGGATGGAACGATGAGGATGTGCATCGACTATCGAGAGCTAAACAAACTGACACTGAAGAACAAGTATCCACTACCAAGGATAGAAGACTTGTTTGACCAACTTCGAGGGGCAGGAGTCTTCTCTAAGATGGATTTGAGGTCTGGGTACCATCAGCTGAGGGTTCGGCGAGAAGATGTACCCAAGACGGCTTTTCGAACAAGGTATGGTCATTATGAGTTCGTTGTGATGCCTTCTGGACTGACGAACGCCCCGGCAGTGTTCATGGACCTTATGAATCGCGTGTTCCATCCATATTTGGATCGGTTTGTCCTAGTTTTCATCGATGATGTGCTCGTTTACTCGAAGAACGTGGAGGAGCACAAAGAGCACTTGAGAACCGTCCTAGCAACTCTAAGGGACGAGAAACTATATGCCAAGTTCAGTAAATGCGAGTTTTGGCTCAAGGAAGTGAATTTTTTTGGACATGTAGTAACCTCAGATGGAATCCGCGTAGACCCGGCCAAGGTGGAAGCGGTGCAGGAATGGAAGTCGCCTTCTACACAAAATGAAATTCGAAGCTTCTTAGGACTGGCGGGCTATTATCGAAGATTCATTGAGGGATTCTCGAAGATAGCAAGGCCAATGACACAACAACTGAAAAAGGGAGTCAAGATGATTTGGACACCAGAATGTGAGGCGAGCTTTCAGTTGTTGAAGGAGAAATTGACCACCGCACCAATTCTAGCTGTGCCGGAGTCAGGGACTGACTATGCGGTGTATACGGATGCGTCGAAGGTGGGACTTGGATGTGTGCTTATGCAGAAGGGGAAAGTGATTGCATATGCATCGAGACAATTGAAGCCCCATGAGCTGAACTATCCGACACATGACTTAGAACTGGCAGCCGTGGTACATGCACTGAAGATCTGGAGACATCATCTCTATGGAGTCCGTTGTGAGATATACACGGACCATAAGAGTCTAAAGTACTTCTTTGAGCAAAAGGAGTTGAACATGCGCCAGCGTAGGTGGCTCGAGTTGGTGAAGGACTACGATTGTGGTATAAATTACCATCCGGGAAAAGCAAACGTAGTGGCCGATGCTCTTAGTAGGAAGTCTCAATCTCAGCTGGCCACCTTTCTTACTACCGAGGAGAGTCTAATCCAAGAGTTCAGTAAGATGCGGTTGGAAGTAGTGAGAATGCCCGAGACTGTGGAAGGAATAGTAGCCACGTTGGTGATGGAACCCGACTTAAGAGCCAGAATTGTGGAAGCTCAACGGCGAGATACGTTACTAGAAAAGATTCGCTCAGAAGTGAGGGCGGGTGAACTTGGAAACTTTCACGAGGCAGCGGATAATGGTCTCACATACAAGGGAAGGTTGTGTGTGCCTAAGGATGAAGGCCTGAGGATCGAAATCATGAGAGAAGCACATGAAACCCCATACGCTGCACACCCAGGAAGCACCAAGATGTATCAAGACTTGAAGAGGCAATTTTGGTGGAACGGTATGAAAAAGCATGTTGCAGCTTTTGTGGAGAGATGCCTAGCATGTCAACAAGTAAAGGCGCTACACCAACGGCCCTATGGGAGATTGCAACCCCTTGAGATTCCAGAATGGAAGTGGGAACATATTGCAATGGACTTTGTGATAGGACTGCCAAAATCCCAGCGAGGAAACACTGTGATTTGGGTGATTATAGATCGTCTCACCAAATCTGCTCATTTTGTACCGGTTCGTGCTACATATGGATCCAGCCAGTTGGCAAAGATATATGTGCGGGAGATTATACGCTTGCATGGAGTACCAACGACAATTACATCCGATCGCGACACTAAATTCACTTCTAGATTTTGGACGAGCATGCAGCGCGAGTTGGGGACTAAGTTGAATTTTAGTACTGCCTTCCACCCACAAACCGATGGGCAGTCAGAGAGAACGATTCAAGCCTTAGAGGATATGCTGCGAGCCGTGGTGCTAGATCGAGGCTGGGGTTGGGAAGAAGTGTTGCCATTGGTTGAGTTCGCGTACAATAATAGTTACCAGGCGACTATCAAGATGGCTCCATATGAGGCATTGTATGGAAAGAAGTGTAGATCGCCACTTTATTGGGATGAAGTGGGTGAGAGAAGAATTCTCGGACCAGACTCTGTAGAAGAGATGATAGAGATTGTCCGACAAATCCGTGGGAGGATCAAGGAGGCACAGGACCGACAGAAATCATATGCTGATGTTCGGAGGACCGATTTACATTTCGAAGTCGGAGAAAAGGTCTTTCTGAAAGTTTCCCCTTCTAAAGGAATAATTCGTTTTGGAGTGAAAGGAAAGCTGAGACCCCGATTTATCGGTCCGTACGAGATTTTGGATAGAGTCGGCGCGGTAGCATACAGATTGGCCCTACCACCAAGCTTTGGGAATGTGCACAACGTCTTCCATGTGTCACAATTGAGGAAGTACGTGTTTGACCCCACCCACATAGTTCACCAAGAAGAGATGATGGTCCTAAATCCCGACCTAAGTTATGAGGAGAAGCCCGAGGCCATTTTGGATCGAAGGGTGCAAGAATTGAGGAATAAGTCAATTGTTTCGGTGAAGGTACGGTGGAGGAATCATGGAGTCGAAGAAGCAACATGGGAATTAGAAGATAAGATGAGAGAGAAGTTTCCGGAGCTGTTTGAGTGATCTAGGCAAATTTCGAGACGAAATTTTTTTTAAGGTGGGAGGAATGTAGTATCCGAAAAAAAAAATAGAATTTTATCTTTTTAAGTAAGGTTTGATTTTTTTTTTTGTGAATATCTTGTTTAAGATATGGTTTGGAAAGTCTTATTTGGTTTATATTATTTTTGTGGTTATGTTTTTACCTAAGCAATGTGTAATTGGGATAATTAATTAATTTATGAATTAAATATCTTAATTAGCTAATTTTCTCTCCCTCTCCCTCTCTTTTTTTTCGAAACCTTCTCTCCCTCTCCCCACTATTTTCTCAACCTCCCCACTCCTCACAACCGATCCAAAATAGAAAACTATCTACTCTCTCAATCTCTCCCTCTCACCATCACTCGTTCTCTCTTCTCTCTCGCAATTGTTCTCAACACCGGTAAGGTTTCTCTCTTTCTCCCTCTCGGTTCTCTTTTTCCACTCACTCCCTCTCATCGATTTCTTGGATTCGTCAAGGTGTTACTCTCTCTCGTACCGAATTGGAGTCGGAGTAGGGAAGGCTTTCGAACTACATTTGAACTCTCCGGGAAAGGTAACCCAAGACCCTAACTCATACCAATTCCGAACCACATGCATTTAGGACGAATTCGAGTGTTTTAGATGCTGAATAGGATTTGTGGCTATGTGTTTATGTTGAGTATGTTTTTGGTGGTGACTGGCAGTGGGTTCCGACCCCTTTTTGACTGATCAAACGATCTCTTTTTAGTACGAAATTTTAACTGTATAAACTTGGGTGTGTCTTCTGTGTGGTGTGTAAATTTCAGCTTCATTGGACGTCGGATGATTTTATAATGATTTTTGTAAGTAAACTGCGCAGTTCTGCGAGATGTACGTTTCTGGGTGATGTATTTTTGTGCAATGGGTGTGAATCTGGGTGTTTTGATATTGTGATGTATGTGGGTGTGATTGGCCAGGGGATGGCTCGGAGGAATTAGCGTTTGGTTCGGGTGGTTTGTGTGTGTTGGCCGAGAGACTTAGGGTTTGGCCTAGGGTGGTGTAGTGGAGAGTTTTGGAGGTTTGATCTCATGTTTTCGGGTGTGTTTTGGGATGTAGAATGTGTGTTGTGAATGTCGTATAAGGTTTGAGAATCGTTGGTTGGGGGAAAGTAGGGCCGAGTCAGTGCCGAGACAGGTGCCGAGTCAGGTGCCGAGACAGGTGCCGAGCCAGGGCCGAGTCAGACGCCGAGACATGTGCCGAGCCAGGTGCCGAGACAGGCGGCCGAGGTACCGAGCCAGACGTCGAGACATGTGCCGAGCCAGGTGCCGAGACATGTGCCCGGCCAGGTGCCGAGACAGGCGGCCGAGGTACCGAGCCAGACGGCCGAGACATCCGGACGAGGTGCCGAGCCAGGACCGAGCCAGGCGGCCGAGACAGCCGGCCGAGGTACCGAGCCAGGCGGCCGAGACACCGAGCCAGGCCGAAACGCCGAGACAGCAACCGAGCCAGGCTCGGCCAGGACCGAGACAGCCGGCCGAGGGTACCGAGCCAGGCCGAGACGCCGAGCCTTTTTCCGAACCTTTTCCGAGCCAAGTGAGCCGTTTGTGCAGTAAGGGTATGCCGGGGGTGTGAGAGTTGTGTGTGTGTCGTGTGCGAGTCGTGTGCGTGTCTTGGGTACGTGGTATGCGTGTCGGGTGCGTGCGTGGTGTGTTTCGGACGTGTGATTTTGTGTGATTGACTTATAAGATGTTGTTAAGTGTGTGTTTGTGTAACGTGCTAGATATTGAAGTCATCCACGTAGAAAACATGCATTGTTGACTAAGTCTCGTCTTCCCTGAGTCTAATCATGATTCTCATTTATCTTTCAAAAAGGGTGAACTTTTGCGAGGCAATTGTGGTTGAAGAAGGAAACTGTTTAAAAGCTAAGCAATTGAGGTGGGCTTTCCTATCCTACTATACTATGGGATCTCTTTAATACGGACTTTGTTCCGGAAATGTTTTTATGGAGGTGAACTGTTTGTCTTGCCAACTGTTTTACTTTGAAACCTATCTGAAGTGGTTTACCACATATGTTTAATCGAATTCGGGTCTGTAGGGCTGCGAACCCTCAGGCTAGTGTACACGAGACCGGGAGCCATCTGAGAGCAAGTTGGCCGGTCTAGTTGACCTGGGGTGTGGCCACGCCCCTTGTCACCCGTTGGATCAGATAGTGTATGATGGTGGAAATAAGGGTGGCAATATCTGAAAATGACTGCGCAGTCGAATTTGTGAAATATATTTTAGTGTACTTGGGTTATTTTCTTTACACTCAAAACCCCAAGGTTGCACTGTTATGGCATGACAAACTATGATTTTGGCGTGTGTCCACTGAGTGCATCAAGTACTCAGCCCTGCATGTTGTTTTCTTAATGTGCAGGTTGAGCGGCGATGGGGATGACGGATGTTGAGCAGTTAAGGTCAAAAGGTGTCTCACTTGGTTTCCGGATGGTGTCGTGTCGTCATACTCGACATTATCTACCTCTTGGTCTTTCCGCTGCTTTGTAATCCGATACAATGTTTTTATTTAACTCTGATTACTTTAATTACAGTAATGTCGTCACAGTACAATGTTTTGAAGTGAACTTCCTTCTATTAAATGTTTTGGGTCAAGTATTCTTGTTCTCCCCCTTTCTTCCCCGCTTCTTTATTCCTCCCCTAGTCGCGGTCCACCGTACTTCCTATCCTTAGGAAATGCGGGCGTGACATGTATTCATTTCCTTTTCCTATATTTCCTCTTTTTTCCTTCTTAATATCAGCCATTAGATTAGAGAAATGGACGGTCAAGATCAACATTGGGTAATTAATCTCGTGTTGCATTATTTGTCCTATTTTGTGCATTATGGGGGTACAATAGTAATCTAATAATGGCTGGAAACCGCTACGAATAATGCACCACATGGTCACGAGTAATGCATATAATTGCATATATAATGCACAATATGTGAACTGCAATGCATACGAACAAGATGTGCTGTGTTATGATGTTTGACACACGTTTCTTGTTTCCCCTAAGGGTTTAATAAGCTTAGGGGCTAGGGTATAGTACGTAGACATGTATGTAATCTTCACATGGTAATGAGTAATGGATATAATTGACTATATAATGCACAATTTGTGAACTGCAATGCGTACGAACAAGATGTGCTGTGTTATGATGTTTGACACACGTTTCTTGTTTCCCCTAAGGGTTTAATAAGCTTAGGGGCTAGGGTATAGTACGTACTCATTAATAACAAATTATAAAACGATACGAATAATTCACCAAATTGTCACGAGTAATGGATGTTATTAACTATATAATGCACAATATGTGAACTGCAATGCATACGAATAAGATGTACCATGTTATGATGTTTGACACACGTTTCTTGTTTCCCCTAAGGGTTTAATAAACTTAGGGGCTAGGGTATAGTACGTAGACATTACTAAATGCACGTATGTAATCTTCAATCCGTTGATTAACCCATATACACAATACCTCTAATAATGCATAATATATTGAGATAATGACAATTAACAGCTACATAATGCACTACCTAAATCAAATAATGCACATACGTATATTCCAATAACAACAATTTGTTAGTAATGTCTACGTATTATACCCTAGCCCCTAAGCTTATTAAACCCTTAGGGGAAACAAGAAACGTGTGTCAAACATCATAACATGGTACATCTTATTCGTATGCATTGCAGTTCACATATTGTGCATTATATAGTTAATAACATCCATTACTCGTGACAATTTGGTGAATTATTCGTATCGTTTTATAATTTGTTATTAATGCGTACGTACTATACCCTAGCCCCTAAGCTTATTAAACCCTTAGGGGAAACAAGAAACGTGTGTCAAACATCATAACACAGCACATCTTGTTCGTATGCATTGCAGTTCACAAATTGTGCATTATATAGTCAATTATATCCATTACTCGTTACCATGTGAAGATTACATACGTGTCTACGTACTATACCCTAGCCCCTAAGCTTATTAAACCCTTAGGGGAAACAAGAAACGTGTGTCCAAACATCATAACATGGTACATCTTATTCGTATGCATTGCAGTTCACATATTGTGCATTATATAGTCAATTATATGCATTACTCGTGACCATGTGGTGCATTATTTGCAGATACCAAAATGTGGCAGTTACTTTTCCGTCAAATGTCAATAATAACCATGTAATGCATACAACCACCTTCTATAATGCAACACGGAACCAGTTTTATAGAATCAATCTGATCCGTTGATGCCTTAGATCTAACGCGTAATATTAAGAAGGAAAAATGATCTAAGATGTGAAAAGGAGAATAACGCTCCCCTATATATATATATATATATATATATATATATATATATATATATATATATATATATTACTTAGGGCATTACATAATTATTATGCGGTTTGATATAAGAATAAGTTTGATATTAATAGTATCTTGTATTGGAGTATAAGTAAATCTTATTTAGTGTAGCTTATTAAATTCCAACTAATATCTCACATATTTAAATATAATTGTTTGTATAAAAGTTAAAAATTTATTTTAATGTCTCAAGAAGGCACGTTATATTCTCTTCGTCCCATAAAAATATGTGGATTTTTAATTTTCTTCCAATCCATAATAATATCGGCATTTCCATTTATGAAAAGTTGTTCTAACTTGTTGCCAAAATACATAAATTTATTTACAACTTATACCACTATGGCCTACCATTACAACTCATTAAACACTAATAATAATGTGGGTCTCACTATCCACTAACACTAATTTGACTATCATTCTTCTACTCTAACTTTACCAATTGCGTATTAATTCGTGTGTCGTTTCAATTGCCCATATTTTTATGAGACGGATGGAGTATATCAGACTCAGTAGTGTGATTGGACTTGCCAACTCAAAACGAATGAAGTACGAGCAATTCAAATCCGAATGGGGTGGTGGAATAGTATGTGACTTGTATATCTTAACGAAATAGTCAGAAACTCGATCCGTTCCTTAGTATCCTTTAGTCTCTATATCTTGGGACCAATTATTTCATCATTCGAGATGTCTATTCTTGAGCCAACCGTCCCATTTCACCTATGAGGTGCCTATTATTGGGACAAGTACCCCACCCAGATACCATTTACCATTACTCTGTTAACCAAAATTTTTTTTGCCAGAGATTCAATTTGATAACTTATACTCCATCCGTCCACAAAAAATAAGACACATTGTGAATGTCATGGATTTTAATGTGAAATTGGTAAAGTAAGAAAGAAGGGAAAAAAGTAAAAGAGAAGTAGTGTTAGTGGAATGTGGGTCTATATTATTAGTAAGAGAGAAAAAGTAAGAGAAAAAGTAAGAGAAAAATAGTATTAGTGGAATGTGTGGTCCATATTATTAATAAGAGAGGGGTTGTTGAAAACTTTTATTTTTTAAATATGCTCTATTTTTCATAGATAATAAAAAATGACAAATGTGCTCTATTTTTTGTAGACGGAGTGAGTATTTATTTTGCCAAATTTTGTTTGATTTAGTATATTCGTGATAATTACTTTCCGATAAGCTTTTCTACAAAAGTACTATAAAAATGGTTGTAATCAATGGTAGTACATTATAGTTTTCCTTAGTTTGAAAAAGTAAGTTAGCACAAAATTATTAATGCTTTATGTGTTAGAGCATCTCTAAGGGAGAATGTAAATGGAGAAGTAAAGAGAAATAACTATTATATTTACCTTTTTTCATAAAATTTTATGCTTTAATGGAAATGGTATTTGAGGAGGTATTATCCATTCTTTTATTTTGAGAAGGTATCTTTAAAATGTAAAAAATTAGCTATTTTGTTTACCTTTTTAGGCCATCCACAATAGGAATAGCCCAGCCATAGCCTAGCCACTGCCACATCATCAGCACTAAAAATCCTCCTGCCACATCATCAAAACAAGCAAATAGCTCAGCAATAGCCCAGCCATAGCCTAGCCACATAATATCCACATCACTATTAATTTACAAAATATGAGTTTAATAATAATATTAAAATTTAAAAAAGTTAAATATTTTAAAAAAATACATTAATTTTAAAAAAAATACAATAATAAAAAGGAGTGTCAATTCACTCCTCGTCTCCGTCGTCGCCGCCTCCGTCGCTGTCGCCACCATCGCCGCCGCCGCCGCCGCCGCCGCCGCCGCCACCGGTCTCCCTCCGTGCCGCCTCCAAATCCTCCTGCATGCTCAGGAGCAATGTTTGAAGCAAACTCTTCTCCACGGGGTCCACCGCCGCCCGCCATTCGGCCATCGTCTTGACCATCTGAGCGCGCGTTTGTTGACGCGCGAAGATCCGTTGTGGATTGGCCAAGGGGGGATGCCGACTGGACCTCCTATGAACCCCCGGCGACCCCCATCGCCTCCCGTTGAGCCCTCATGTGCCCAACCGGGCGAGTACGTCGAGCAAACGAATGAGGGGTCGGGACCTCCTGGGCCGTCTCTGGGAGGTCGTGGGAACCACCGCTACTGCCGCTGAAATCACCGGAATAGTTCAACCGTTGCTTCTTCGGCCAGCCAGAGTCGACACCTACTCGGAACTTCTCGGAGTCGTTCAGCACAAGATAGCAGTTCCAGTAGGTGAATTCCTTGTACACCCCCTTCAGGAGGAAGGCTTTCTCCGCTATCCTCCTGCAGTCGTCCTCCGTTTGGCCATTGCTCATCATGCGGAGGGCGTTGGTGTACAAGCACGAAAATCGGGAGACCGCACCCCTGATTCGGTCCCACCCCTTCCGGCAATCCTCCCCATTGCCTGGCCTCCCCTCCGGGCAAAACCTCTGGTAGGCTGCTGCTATCTTGCCCCACAAGTTGACGATCCTCTGGTTGTTCGAAACGAGAGGATCGTCGCAAACACTCACCCACGCCTTGGACAGCGCGACGTTCTCCGCGTCCGTCCACCTCCTCCGTACCGCGTTGTCGTCCTCACCCGGCTGCGAGGGCTCGCCGACCCTTTTCCCCTTGCCTTTCTTCTTTGGGGCGCCCCGACCCCGCCCTGCGCCCCCCGTTTGAACGGGAGCATCCGGAACACCGGAAAGATCTATCCCCAAGTCATCGAAGGAGAAAGTGTCAAACTGGGCCGGAGGCGCAGCCTCCGTTGGCGTCGATGTGGGGCAATAGACGTCCCCCGGCGTCCCCTGTGTCGCGGGCATCCCCTGCGTCGCTGGTACCCCCCGGGCATCATCTGCATCCCGGGTGCCCACCCCGGCATCTGGACACTGGGTGCCCACCCCGACATCGCCGGAAACACCCCCGGCAGACTCCCCCCGCTGGTATCCCGGGCATCATCTGCTGCCACGGGTACATGTTGTAGTATGGGTGCATCTGACTCGGGTGCATCTGACTCCATCCACCTCCCACGGGGATCGGGGGAGTTTGAGATCCGCTACTCCCTGAAGTAGGCTCCTTGTTGAGATCCATTTACCGTTATTGATCTTGTACAGAATTTTAGATAGAGAGAGTACTCGTTAATACAAGTGGTGCGAATGAAAATGACGGGCAAGTCGCGTATATATAGTGTTTCGAAATTTTTTTTAAAAAATTCGCGCTAGGCGGTGCGCTAGGCGATCCGGACGCTGCAATAGCGCCTAGCGGATCGCCTAGCGCACTGCCTAGCGCCGCGGAACCGCCGAGCGCTAGGCGGTTTTTTTTCACGAAATCCGTTAGGCGGCTGCAATAGATCGCCTAGCGCACCGCCTAGCGCCGCTATTGTGGATGCTCTGAAGTTATCCTTTTTTCTTGGAGTCCGTTACTTTTTAACAAGACCTTTTTGAGAAAGCACTTCTTCATAAAACAATTTTTTGCGCCTCAGCAAATGTTGAGCTCATGAGTCACGATGCTTGCAACTTCCGGAAGAAGCCTTTTACTGGAGGGAGAATTCCGCCCAAAAATTGAAGCTTCCATTCCCAAATATGATCTCCAAGGGCAATCAGTTGCTGTATGCCTGCTCATTGTTCTTTGATATCTTGGGTTTTAATTACTACTCCTAAAATAATGGGCGGCTTTAAAATCTATTCTAACTGTTTGATTTTATGCCTACCTGAAAGTTTGGCTTTCTACGATGCATTATTATGACGTTTGGTACGTTTGGGAGTAAAACCAAGGTGATTCTATATCTGCGTGGTGAGGAGTTAATATTTGTGTTGAGTGTCAAAAACAGAGCTGCTATGGTGAATTTTACTAGCTGCATTTCTAGGTTTAGCAATGCATGTCCATTTTTAGCTAATTCTTATTACTTTTAATCAGTTTATATAGAACTGAAATCAAAATTAAAATATGGCTAGTTTCTTTACTTGAGGAATGGGTTTGAACTGTAGATTATAGGATTGGGGAAGTCTGGGATTGCAGCGGCTAAACTTGCTCTTGCTAGAGGTGCTTCAGTTCTCGCCCTTGACCAGAATGAGACGTTGAAACCGCTGGAGGTATGCTGCGGCATTGATTTCGGACTTCAGTGATCTTCTAGTTGATTGTTTTTGCTTTATATGTCTTGATGCAAGTGTATTCTAACTGCAGCAAACTATTTTCAATGTTAAAGATGGTCGTTTGAAGACAATTCTTGGTTGTTTTGATCATGAGTTATTTGACGAGGCTGATCTCATAGTTGTTTCCCATGGAGTTGCTCTGGAAAATTATTGCCTAGCATCTTTGTTGCAATCTGTAAGCTCAATCTAATGTTCAAAGATTCTATCTTGGCAGGAGACTTGTATCTTAGATAATTTCTTGAAATATCTATATTTGTTTGTGCTTGTGCGAGTTCTTCCATCTGCTTTTGTGTCTCTACTTTATTCATATTGCTTTAAGATTGTTGGGTCGAATCATGGGGCATGCGTGATTCTTTTGTTTTGAATGAAGGGAAAGCGTGTGATATCTGAGTTGGATTTTGCTGCTGAAGTTCTCCCTCAGTGCACAAAGGTTTTAGCTGTCACAGGAACTAATGGAAAATCTACTGTGGCCACTTTCGCCGGACAGGTTCCTATTTTCTTTGTTTATGCTTTCATGCTTTTATGTACAAACTTTATTGTGTTATTCCTTTTTGATAATATACCAATTACGGGACACAGATGCTCAACCATTCCAACATCAGAACATTTGTTGGGGGAAACCTTGGTATTCCTCTCTCAGAAGCAGCTTTTGAGTGCTTGTTATCACCTCAAGAACCTTACCAGGTAAGAAAGAACTTAACTTATTTTATCTGTAAGACTGTATCAACTGCAGAATGCTGCAGCTGGTCAGTGTTTTACTCAACATGCAACAATATTTTGAATTTCTTGACTTTGAAGTTGGATCCTTCTAAAAGTAGCCACATCTTGTTTCCATCGTTCTAGGCTGCTGTAGTGGAAGTAAGCAGCTATCAGCTTGAAATTCCAAACAAGTTCTTCTCGCCTTCGGTAAGTAGAATTCGTGTGGTTTTTCGTTCTTACTGTAACTGTACTTCACTCGAGTTTTCTCACATTATTAACTTCAGGTTTCTGTGATCTTAAATCTCACTCCTGATCACCTAGAGAGACACAAGTCTATGACTAATTATTCCATGATCAAGTGCCGTGTACTTTCCCACATGAGTGGCAGAAAGATTGCCATTCTTCCCATGGGTATGAAACAAAATTCCTTCTTTTCCACTATTTTCCTGCTTACCGTTTTGTTTAAGTATTATAGACAGCTCTAGGCATTGGTTTGACTTAATTAAAGATTTATTGAGTGATATGTTAACTCATCAACTGTTGAAAGCAAATAAAATATTTTAATGTTACTATCTCAATATCTTGTCCAAATTGTACATCATGTCTATGTGTAAGTGTTAGTGTAAGTGTATGTGTATGCACATGATGTGTAACATTTTTTCATGTCTACAGGAAATCCATATATAACTGATGCCATTGCTAGTCATGGAAATGAATATATGTTTGCCTGGATTGGTGCTTATCCTGGTATTAAAGTAAGGAAAATTTGAACTCCATTTTGGTGCATTTTTCACGTGACAGTGATTTTCTTGTTTCAGCATTTCTGGCAGCATGCAGTCTTTTTTATCTGTGTATCTTAGAAGATACATATTGGTCATCTTCCATGTTGGACTGTTATAGAAATATGATGGTCATGGTTCCACTTTGCATTGTAGGTACAGCTTGATCAGTTTCTGTTTGGTGAAATTTATCTTCTTCTTGCCAACATGTGAAAGGTTGACATGGAGCAGAAAGTAGCCAACTTCAACGTCCCCGGAATTGGGCTTCTCTCGCAGTTGCCATTGAATGCAATGAAGGCTGTTGGAACACACAATTACTACAATGCTGCTATTGCTGCATTATCTGTTATTGGGTTGGACGTTGGAATTGATACTGCAGCCATCAGTTTAACAATTGATAGATTAAAAGCTCCACCTCATAGAATGCAAATTGGTAAACACCATCATCCTCTAGAGTATTTCTAAGGCTCGTTTAGAATTACTCTGATATTTTAGAGTGATTGTCTGTGATCAATTTTTCTCATTTCAAATAGTTTCGGTCTATACCTGACATCCTGTTTCAGTTCATGAAGATGGTAATGGAGTAACTTGGGTAGATGATAGCAAGGCAACCAATGTCGAAGCAACATATGCTGGCTTGACTGGTCTCAAAGAAAAGAAGGCAGTGGTTTTGCTTGGTGGTCTTTCAAAGGTGATGCATTTGCCTCCGACTCTATTTCCACACAAGCTATGACTGCACACCAATTTTTTTATCAATCGGTGACATTTTCCATTGCTATTTCCAGATGTTGGACGCCCAAGGTTCTAATGGTTTCGAGCATCTGATAGAGCCATTGAAAAACCACCGAGGTGTTGTCACTGTAAGTGATTCATTTCTACTTCAACATTCTCATTTCACTGAAGCTGTCAAAATCATCTTCTCCGTAAATCATCATTCGTGCCTGGCCTCGTACATCTTCATTGTTATCAAGTTTGGTTCTTCAGGAGCACTGATCCAAGACACTCTATCGTCTCATGGTCTAGCCATTCCTTGTTTACAAGCAAAAGATCTTAAGGGCGCTGTGAGCTTAGCAAAGAACATGGCAAAACCTGGTAGAATCATGCATCCAAAACTAATGCAAGTCTATATTGAATTCAAATGGAAATTCACTCTCTTTTACTACAAAAGAATTCAAAGAATACTTCAGTAGTTTGTACATGAAAATAAACGAAGCTTAGGTTTGGTTTCCACAATTCTGCTACTGTGCTACATCCTAACCACCAACTGCAAGCATGAAATTATTAATTTTGTTTTAAATTTGGTGAATATAAGAGGATTGTTTAGTTTTTGCAATGCAGGGGATGTCATATTACTGAGTCCAGGTTGTGCTAGTTTTGATGAGTTCATAAATTTTGAGCATAGAGGAAACTTCTTTCAAGAGCTTGATCTATCCATGGTGTAGTTGAGACCATCGACTCGTTTGTTGACGCTAGGATTTTAAGGTAAATTGCAGAATCAATGTTATATATATACTCCATTTTGGAAAGTATGGATAACCCTCCCCTTATAAGGCCTTTTAAGGGGTGAGTAGAAATGGCCTTGTAAAGGGAGTGTTATACATACTTTTATAGATGAGCTAGGATCATCACCAACCGACGTGAGACAAGATATTAAGAATTTTAACCGTTAGTTATGATCTGTGTATTTTATAGACTTCCCCATTAAATTGCTCGAAAATTCTCTGCAATTTGAATTCTAGGGGGTGACGACTTTACCAAAGCAGCCCTATAAAATGCGCAGATTCTCTGAGAAAGCTGTGCCCTCTTTAGCTGCATAATTTCCCGACAACACATGCCCCAAGTGGAGACTATTTACATACAAGCCCTCCAATAATTCGTGCTTTTGCTAGCTTCCCTAATTAAATTAGCGACCGCATCTACTACCGATATTTTTGTTTTTTTTTTCTCGACAAGAATAACATTTTCTAGGGCAGCCTCGCCCATGAATTATGTAACATCCATTATAAAAATATTTTTTTTTTCATTTTAACTGGTCTTGTAAACTTTACTTCTATTTTTGTTAATATATTTTTCTGCAATGACATGTGTTACATTCTTCACTAATATATTTGAATAACTCTTTTTCTAATTTTACTAATTATATATTAAAATATGTGATATCCTAAATATCTCTATTTTTATAGGACGGTGTGAGTAATTTTTTTATTACCCATTAATTATACTCCCTTCGTTCCACAAAAACAGAAATATTTGGGACGGCATGAGAATTAATGCATAATTAGTAAGCAGGAGAGAGAAAAAAATAGTTAGATATTGTTTGTGGATATTGAGACTCATATTATTATTATTGTTTAATAGTGAACCCCATTGGTATAAATTGTAAATAAATTCACATATATGGATAATGAGTAGAGGGGAACGTTCCAATTAATGGAAATAGACTGTTTTTATAGGACGAATGAAAAAGAAATGCGTCCGTATTTTTAAATTCTAATTATTTATGTCAATTTCAAACACCATAAATATTTCATTTTTTATTTATAATAAAAATTTATTATTACACATAATAACTACTACTCCCTCCGTTCATTTCGTTCAATCCCTCAATAATTGTCACACTTCATTTTTATCATAAATGGTAAATAGGTCTCACATTCCACTAACTCAGTTCACTCACATTTTATTATAAAATCAATATAAAAAGGTGGGTCTCACATTCCACTAATTTTTTCAACTCACTTTTCTTTACATTTCTTATAACTCGTGTCTGGTCAAAGAGTGACAATTAATCAGGAACGGAGGGAGTATTATACTCATATTTTGTATACTCGACACTGTAATAAATAGTGACAATTAATTAGGAACGGAGGGAGTATCATACTCGACACTGTAATAAATAAATATAACTAGCATTTAATGAACTCCCGATTAGATTAATGGGCTATTAACGAACCCATTATATTAAACTGGGCTAATATAACAAACCAATCTATTTAACCACATGTGTATCGAATCTGCCTTTTGGCGGAATCCAACTAATCCTGCTCGAACTGGCTTGCGGATTAAGGCCGAAAGTCTCCCAGCGGGTGGTGGGGTTTGTACCCGTGACCTCAAGGTCACTACATCTCCTCGGTGCCAACTGCGCTGTGACCCGTTGGTGCTTTTTATTTTAGTTTATCCTCAAAATATGTCATATTTTTTAAGAAAAAAAATCCCCTCCCCCCCTAATATATAAAAATATTTTTTTTACCCTTACCATTTAACACACAAAATTACAGCTCCTAAATCTTATACCATCACCCCAAATGCGACATCTATAACTCTCTCCATCTATCATTAAACGTCACACTTTGACTAGACATTATTTTAAAAAAGTATACTAAAATGAGTTGAAAAAATTAGTAAAATGTGAGTCCTATTTTTATGTATTAATTTAATAATAAAATATTAGGGGAATATGTTAGTGAAAGGTATATTCTCCCGTCCGCGACGTTTTTTCATTTTAGTCCATCCGGGAATAGGAGTTCCGGTTCACTGTTACTATAAATGGTAATACTGTCACACATTCCATTAACTCATTTCACTCACATTTCCATTTAAAACTAATATACAAGTGAGACTCATATTCTATTAACTTTTTTCTACCTATTTTTTAAAAATATTTTTAAAAATTTGCGTCGCTAAGAAGTGAGATTCTTAATTGTGAATTGAGTGAGTAATTTATTATCAAAAAAGTAGTAAAAAGTACAAGTATGATAAATATTGACAGACATATTAAAATGAAAACTAGCGAGAAATAATAGCGGAAAAAAGAAAGTACTACGAGACAAAGGAATACTTACTGTTACATTTTACTCCCCCCGTCCCCTAAATATTGTCCCACTTTGACCCGACACGAATTTTAAGAAATGTAATGAAAAGTGAGTTAAAAAAGTTAATTGAATGTGGATAATACTTTTATATATTAGTTTTATAATAAAATGTGAGTTGAATTGAGTTGATGGAATATGTGATCCACTACAAAAAATGGTAAAAAGTGAAATGAGACAAATTTTGTGGAACGGATGAAAATGAAAAAAATGGGACAAACTTTCCGGGACGGAGTGGGTATTATTGAATCATACTACGACTCCGTGTTTAAGTGGTGTTATGAAAACATTAAAAAGTGAACTTTAAACCATCCAGTTATGGAAATATGTAAAAATAGACTTATATGCTCGACCGGGCCCTTGGTATTTTTTCAATTTCGAAGCAGAATTTGAACATTTTCTACTTCTTTACAGTATCTTAAAAATGAAAACGAATTTTGTAAATTTATTTATTAAGAAAATGGTAATTTGAAGTATTTAAACTAACTACTTCTATTTGATATAAAAATGATGTCAATGAATTAACTTGATGCAAATAAATCTAGAGACTCCACGTTCTGACAAACAAAAGTACATTTCCAAACAATTATACACATCTAGACTCCACGTTTTAGATATGTATTGTACACATCTAATTCTAGATAATTATGTTTAGTCCGGGTAATTTTTTTATAAAAACAGGATATGTTGATTTAAAGAATAATTGGTCATAAATTTATATTAGTAATTTACACATTATATATGAGTTCAATGGAAATTTTCATCATCACATGAATGAAAGAAAATGAAAGGATTGAAAACTGAGTTGGAGCATTTGGATTTAACCTAAACCTCAAGAACAAAAACCAATGTACTCATGTAAATTTGTAATCTTGATTTGTCACATGAGAAAAAGACTGGTTTCAGACATCAGATAAAATAAATCAAAGATTCACAAATTCTCTCTCTCTGTCTCCATTCCCCAATGTGCATAATCTACCCTCAAAAAATTCAATTTTTTTCTTGTATCCTCCATAAACTAATGAAAACAAACAACCACATCCCCAAAACATTAATTACTAAAATCACTAGCATCGCCGAAGCAAATTTCAAAGTAAATTTCTACATTTATTATGCCATTAAATGTAAAAGAATAAAGCTAGGCGGCCACATTATGGCCAGCCATAAATTAATTAAATAATAAAAAAATTAATTTTTTTTAAATTTTTGGTTTAATACTACTTGATTTTACTTTTATATCATTTTCATTATATGTTGCTCAACATGTTAGTGTTGCTCTTTCATTGTTTTTGCTCAACTTATTACTACTGTCATTTCTTGATTCCTGCTCAACGTATACAGTAATTCGTGATATTAATGTATTTTACGTAATGTAATTCAAAGATAAGTATCAACTCACAAGTCCATTCACACACATATAAGTTTATATCGGTAATTCTAATTTTTTTATACATGTAAATGGACTAAATTAACTCTTTATGGCCGGCCACATTATGGTCATTTAGAATCACTCAATTTAAAATTACCTCGAAAATACCATTCCATATGATCTCACTCACTTGTCGTTCAAATCCTTCTTCTCATCATCTTCACTTGCTACCCCCCACCCCACACACACAGTCCTCACCTCTAATCACACATTCTTTCTGCAATTTGTGGGCCTATTCCAGAAGCATTTCTCAAGACTTATTCCTTCACAAAACCCACCCCAATTACCTCCTCTTCACATGCGAGGCTTCGAACTCAATGCATTACAAAAGACTCGATTTTTACTGAGCTTCTTCCTCGCAAGCCTATAAAGATTGAATTTTTATGCAAAAATGCGAAGCCTAAATACCCTTTTGAACATCTTCTACTTGTCCACATTCTGCATTTCTGTCTCATCTTCGCTCAACACTGATGGGCTCTCCCTCTTAGCTCTAAAAGCCGCCATTGTCAAAGATCCAAACATGGCTCTAATTTCATGGCTGGAGGTCGACGCAACCCCGTGCAGGTGGGCCGGGATCACCTGCGATCGCGTCCACCGCCGCGTCATCTCCGTCTCACTCCCGAGCAAGAACCTGACCGGCTACATTCCCTCGGAGATCGGCGCGCTATCCTTTCTCGCCTCTCTTGATCTCTCCCACAACTTCTTCAGTGGACCCCTGCCGCACCAGATCGCCACCCTCCCAAACCTCGTTCATTTCGACATCTCTTCCAACAACTTCAACGGCTCGCTGCTCCAAGGGCTAAGCAATCTGACCCATTTGCAGGGGACTTTGAATCTCTCTTACAATGCCTTTTCCGGCGAGATTCCGGCGAGTTTTGGACAGTTTCCGGTGATGGTGAGCCTCGACCTCCGCTGCAATGAGCTCACCGGAAAAATACCTCAGGTGGGGTCGCTGTTGAACCAGGGCCCCACCGCATTTTCAGGGAATCTTTATCTCTGTGGGTTTCCATTGAGCACTCCATGCACCGTGCCGGAAGCTCAAAATCCGAGATTTTTGGAAAACCCTCAAAAACCGGAGGGTGATGGTGCTGGTGGGCTGGTGGAGCGAAGAAATGTCAACGGCGGGTCGGTGACAGTTTCGGTGATTACCGGCGTTTCTGTGGTGGTTGGAGTGGTGGCTGTTGCAGTGTGGTTCATTAGGAAGAGATGGAAGCTGGAGCAGAAGCTGGGGAAGGAGAATGTTGGGGTGGGATTGGGAGGTGAGGAGGGGAAGAAGGGTAAATTTGTTGTGATTGATGAAGGGTTTGGGTTGGAATTGGAGGATTTGTTGAGGGCTTCAGCCTATGTTCTTGGGAAAAGCAGGAGTGGGATAGTTTATAGGGTGGTGGCCGGTGACCGGAAGGGGGCGGCTCCTGCTGCTGCTGCTCCGGTGGTGGTGGCGGTGAGGCGGCTGAGTGAGGGGGACGTGGCGTGGAGCTTGAAGGAGTTCGAGGCGGAGGCGGAGACCATTGGGAAAGTGAGGCACCCCAACATTGTGAGGCTGAGGGCTTATTACTATGCCAGTGATGAGAAGTTGCTGATTTCGGATTTCATCACCAATGGAAGCTTGTACAGCGCATTGCATGGTGAGCATTTTGCAGTTTTCTTATTTAGATTTATTTTCAGCTGGATTGATTGCCATTTGAGATAACAAGGGGTGCAGGATTAACATTTTTGCATGTTTTTTCATTCAACTTTTTAGGAAGTAAAGATCCTTTTAGGAATCATTAAATTCTTGTGATGTGATTTTTAGATCATTGAATGTTTAACACCATTCTGTTTTTTGAGGCCAAACATAAAAAGATTGTTGAACACTATGTAAGAATATCCTCATTGTAGAAAGGTTTCTTGGACAACATAATGAAAAGACCAAATGAAGCAATCATAAACTTCGTAAGGTAGAATAGCATGGTGGTGGATTGGTAGTGGGGTTCAAACACGGACCACACATCACGCGCAGACCTTCAATGATTATCAATCAGGACCACACTCGGGTAGAAGAGTGTGTGTTTGTTTTGAATTTTATTATGAATAGTAAGACTTGCTTTTCTGTATATCTGGTTTTAAACAAGATAAATTAAGTTATACTATTCCCCTGCTGATTCTGCATATTCAGTGATTCTGGTTTTATGAATTGGATTCTTCATATATGCATATTGGATGAGCCTTAGAGCAAGCCATTGGATTGTGTAAGAAAACAATTCTGCAATACAAAAGCAATGCAGCAGGGGCATAATAAAAAAATGTGGTTTGTGGAACTTGAAATCTTGATTTGAATAACAATAGATTTTGTCATTTTCGGGTGCAGGCGTAGCAGGGAACGGGGCACCTCCTCCACTGTCATGGACTGCAAGGCTAAGAATCATCCAAGAAACTGCAAGGGGTTTGATGCACATACATGACTGCAGCCCTAAAAAGTATGTGCATGGAAGCCTCAAATCCTCGAAGATCCTCCTCGACGACAACTTAAAGCCCTACATCTCCGGTTTTGGCCTGTCCCGTCTCGTCCTGGCTATCTCAAAATCGACAACCGCCCCTTCCAAGAGGCCAATCTCAGTGACTCCCAAAACTAAGGCCTCATCAAACATCATGTGTGTGGCTCCGGAAGCTCAGGGCTTGGGCGCCAAAGTCAACCAAAAGTGTGATGTCTACGCGTTCGGGATCTTGGTCATGGAGATCCTGACGGGCCAGGCCCCTGACAACGATGGGGAGGAGGGGCTCCAGAGCCGGGTGAGGAGGATTTTCCGGGAAGAGAGGCCGTTGTCGGAGATAATAGACCCCACGCTCTTGAACGAGGTTCGTGCCAAGAAGCAGGTTGTTGCTGCGTTTCATGTTTCGCTAAACTGTACGGAACGCGATCCGGAACTCCGACCTAAGATGAGGACGGTTTCATGTAACCTAGATCGGATCAAGTTGCAGTGATGCTGTGAAGTTATATATGTCTTTGTAGGATTTATCATTAATTTCTAATAGGTGTAAGGTAATGATATGTTTTTTCCCCAATCTCTGCATGTATAAATGTTAGTATCACCAGTGTAGTTAGTGTACTGTAGTATCAATCTGTTCATTAAAATGCCCGCATGAACTAAATCATCTAAAGCTATATGCTAACTAGATTTTTTTAAAATTTTAAGGAAAATTTAAGAATGGGAAACGTTTTTGGGTTAGGCCCAAATTAACTTGTTGTTTGGTGGGTTGGGTCTGTTATATTATATTACTACAAAAACGCCTCAAAATTTGAGCATCTCTTTTTTCTACTGTGTGATATAATTATTTGAATACTATATTCTTTGTGATTTTCATTTCCGTTGATTTCCTTATACTTTAATTTTAGTGTCACTCTTCTTTATTTGGAAACACACATTTGTGTTAGATAATGTGGAATAGACCTTAATACAAAAATTTAAAAAATATAAATAAAAAACAACATACTACTCCTAGTATTTGACACTATACATCTTGACAAATGACGGTTATGCACCATGGCAAGAAATAAACACCAATATATCTCATCAATCCAAATCATCACAGAGCGAATCTATGATGTGATAATCAAATAATAATAATAATAATAATAATAATAATAATAATAATTTTGAAGACTGCACTTCATACAAAAAGAGTTATGAAGTTAAAATTGGACAAAATTGAGATTTGTCCAAAATAAGAAGCTTATTCGCTATTGAAGATTTCGATAACAATCATTATTTAGATTAAAATATTTGTATATAGTGTAAACATGGATTTTTTTTAACCTTTTAATAAATCTATAAAATTCTAGTGTAATTAAGAAGTTTATAATAAAATGTATCATTTAACATGATAAAATTCCATTATGTTAATATTTTATTTTCGAATATTCTAACATAATATTATCTACCATAATAATTTCGAAGGTAACATAATAAAATTAGTACTATGTTTTATGAACCTTACTCTATATTACAAGATAAGAGCATCCACTACGCTGTCCCCCCACCGTCCCTTAACCGTCCCTTAAACTACTATTTGAGGGCTCCACTGTACTTTATTCCTCCATCCCTTAACTAAGGGACGGAACCTGCAACGCTCCGTCCCTTAACCGTCCCTTATTCCATCCCTTAAATTACTATTCATTCAATTTCGTTTTTTTCCAACATAATTCAATTAAAACAAACACACTTCATTAAAATTAAAATAACATTACAGCATAAAATAAAAATACAACTTAAAATTTTAAAAAAACATAATTAAAATCTTTAAAAAATAAAAATGACATAATTTAAAATACAATTTTATATGAACATCATTGAATGTTTTATGTTTCACTTTCGATGTGGGACAAAATCATTCTTGGATGTCTCTATAAAAGAGAAACAACCAAGAATGATTTTGTCTCACATCGAAAGTGAAACATAAAACATTCAAGGATGTCTCTATAAAAGAAGAACAACCAAGAATGATTTTATCCCACATCGAAAGTGAAACATAAAACATTCAAGGTTGTCTCTATAAAAGAGAAGCAACCAAGAATGACTTTGTCCCACATCGAAAGTGGAACATAAAACATTCAGGGTTGTCTCTATTAAAGAGAAGCAACCAAGAATGACTTTGTCCCACATCGAAAGTGAAACATAAAACATTCAAGGTTGTCTCTATAAAAGAATGACTTTGTCCCACATCGAAAGTGAAACATAAAACATTCAAGGTTGTCTCTATAAAAGAGAAGCAACCAAGAATGACTTTGTCCCACATCGAAAGTGAAACATAAAACATTCAAGGTTGTCTCTATAAAAGAGAAGCAACCAAGAATGACTTTGTCCCACATCGAAAGTGAAACATAAAACATTCAAAGTTGTCTCTATAAAAGAGAAGCAACCAAGAATGACTTTGTCTCACATCGAAAGTGAAACGTAAAACATTCAAAGTTGTCTCTATAAAAGAGAAGAAACCAAGAATGACATTGTCCCACATCGAAAGTGGAACATAAAAAGTAATTTTTTTTAAATTTGATCTTTTTTTAAAAAAATTGATTTATTGCGTCAGTGTGACGACGCCCACTCGCGGGCTGGCGAGTGGGCGTCACGCACGACGCCGGGTCGCGCCACGTCGCCTAGGCGCGTGGCGAGACGGCCCGTCGCTTGTCTCGGCGACACGGGACGCGGGACGGGACGGTGAGCTGCAACGCGTAGCGCGACGGACCCGTCTCTCTGGGACGGATCGCGGGACGCCGATTCGACGCGTAGTGGATGCTCTAATAAAATCAGAGATGTAATAAACTTAGGCAAATTCTATTGAGTCCAAAATGTACATAATGAAATACTCCATAGTGTTTTATACTTTTTTTTTTTTAATACTTGGAAACCCTAAAAATGGTCACCCACGTGTCCATGTTTCCCTCCACAAAAAGTCCACTCATAATATTTGAATGAATGCTAAATGTCATGTACCTTTCACACCTATTATTAATTCTTTTCTCCACAATTCTAGTACTATTAGATATTGGGGCGCACAATTTTTTCATTTAAAATCTTTTTCACGGGTAGGCCGTAGGGACCATTCTACCTGAATGGCCCAACATTAAATCTTTTTATTCTCATTATATATAATCAATTTCTTGAAATGTTCTAACATTTACTCTTTATATTCTAGTAGGAATAAATTAACATCTTAGCGAGCACAACGTGTCCACCTAGTGTTCACTGGGTATCACGAGCACTAATGCTTGCTAAATTTCTTGCAAATCCCGTCGCAATTTTGTGAGTATATATCTTCAAATACTCATGAAATATTTGATTTTTCAGTGATTTTTTTTTATATTGTTATCGAGCACTTAATTTTGCTTTATAATATTGTGTTATAAGGCTATGAAGAAATATTATGTTAACTAATACTAATACGATTTGGATAATGAAGCAACATTCTTAAAAATTACTCAGTTATGATATTAAAAATGTGTTCGAAAATTAATCGATGAGTATTCTTATTAATGTTATTCCTTTGGCTAATATTATTATTCAAATTATATGCTTAATTATCAGATTTAAATCTAACTGATTGTTCTATTACATATATTCCGAATCATCTTCTTCCCATGTTTGGTCTATACGCTCCCAAGAATTGCAGATTTAAATATTTTCTCCTACTATTTTTGTAGTGGTTTCTACAAATAATGGAGTACTTATTTTTTACCATGTTTTTAAATTACATAAAATAATTGTTCTTCAAATTTATATTTAACGGATTTTAACTTTTTCTCTGCCTTTTCCCCTTTGCGTAATGTTTGAATTATTGGAATGATATATAGTCCTTGGAATTATCATTCAAAGTAATTTAGAGCATCCATATCCGTGCTCTTGCCAATGAGCACGGATGTGGGCTCGGACCCACTTTTATTCCTGCTCTTAGGTAAGAGCACAACACCCACATCCGTGCTCTTCCGCAAAGACATGCTCAAGGGTCCCACCATTCTATTATTCAATTTAAATAAAAACATTTCCTCAATATTAAAATGCATTACAAATAACAGGAATAAAATTACAAATTATAAAAAAATTAAAAATTACATAATTAAAATCCTAAAAATTAAAATTTTCTTCATTAAAGTCATAAAAATTAAAAATTACATAATTTAAATCCTAAAAATTAAAATTTATATAATTAAATTCATAAAATTTAAAAACCCACTACTCGTGGTCGAATTTCGCCCAAATGGATGATGAATGTATGTATTTATAGATGATTTTGAGATTAAATTTTTTAAAAAAAATTTCAAAAAAATGGTTATAAAATATGTATATTTTTGGGAATCCAAAAATATATATATTTTTAATTTTTGGTATTATTTTCGATTTTTTTAAAAAATGTCAACGGCCAATAGAAACGCGTCACGTCGCCCTGCTCGCTGGCACGACCGTGCTCTTAGCTAAGAGCAGCGCCGTGCCAGCGATAAGAGCGCAGCGGCGGACAGCGATGTCGTGCCATTGGCACGGACGGAGAGCGGTGTGCTCTCCGCTGTGGATGCCTTTAGAAGTTCAAATTACAATTATTAGACTATATGCAATATTTTTAAAAAAAGATAGGGGGGCTATGCATGTAGGGGACCGATATATCATCATTACACACAAAATTCTTGCTCATTTATTCTCCGATTTAAATTATATATCTAGGTTTCAAATTCGTCCCACACTTTCACATTTGAAATAGAATGAATAAACTTATCTAAATTATTATTAACTTATAAATTTAAGTTTTAATTAACTTCTACGAGATATTCGTTGTGCCTCTTATCTTCAATAGTAGTATAACATTTAAATACTAATATTCGTTCATTTAGATTCCTTCGATGCTCGTGAAAAAACTAAACTCTATCTTATTTGTAGTAATGTCCATTACTCAAATAACCATTTCGCAAAAATTTCCATTTCGAATGATAAAAATCACTATTTTGTATGGAAACTTTTGGCATAGGATACATATATTCCAATGTGATTTTCATCAGCACAATTATTAGTCCCCTCACGAGCTGCATCAGATTCCCAAAATAGAATTTAGATTTTTAAGATAAGATTTTGCATTTTGACATCACGCTTATACAACACATTATACATTTTGATATTATCGTAGCATATAGTATAACTCATTCTAATTGCAATATTCGATCAGATACATCCAGACCAACAATACAATGTAACTTTCTTATTCTCAATTAAAAACTACACTTATTTTCCTAGTAAATACTGTAAAATAGGATGATGCCATGATACAAATTAAAAATAAAAATAAAAACAAAAATAGAAAGTGTGCAAGCTCCAAAACATCCTAATTTTGCATATTTCCGAGGTACAAAATCAGCCCCTAAAATGGAAATGTTACATGATTTGTTTTAGTTTGAAGCAAAAGGTTCTTTCTGAAAGAAGAAAGCATTGAGTAAAAGGCTGCAACTACCTCCCTCTTTTTTAATTTCTTCTCTCACCCCAAAAAAAAGTCTATGCCCAAGACATACCTCATCTACTCCACTTTCTTTAATTTTACACCAGACTACTTACTATACATAGTGAGAGAAGATACATTTCTCCACCATCTCCAAAATCATCCAAACAAGCAACTTAAAAAACAGATCTTTGTTGCTTCAACGACAAGATTTGAGGCTCCCAATAGCTTGAACAAGAAGCGGTTCCAACGGTTGGTTTGAAAGAGACTTGGGTTGGATAAATTCGACAAAAAAGAAGAGAGGAATGTATGGTGATTCCCATGCATTATCTTCTATATTTCCACCCAATTTCAAGCATAAAGAAGAGCAGCACCAAATGGAATCCGACTACTGCAATAATGGCAGCAGTAGTCAGAACAGTTATGGGCTGCTGAGATTTAGGTCTGCTCCCACTTCTCTGCTCGAGAGTTTCACAGAGAAGACTGGGAAATTGGGGTTTTCAAGATTCTACCCTGATGAAATGAATGAGGCTGAGGCTGAAAACGGCGACGTTGATGATGGACATGGCTCTGATAATAATAATAATAATAATAATAATAATAATAAGGGCTCCGGTAATAGATTTGCGAATTCGCAACTGCCGCCGCAGTATCCGAGGCAAAGTGGAGCTCAATTGGGATACAGAGGTGTGCCCTTGAATCAGGGGCTTATGCGCCAGAACAGCTCTCCTGCTGGATTGTTCTCTCAAAATGGTAACTTTTTATGTAGTTTTATATTTATTTTGTTTGAGACTGTTGTTTGTTGTTGGGGCAGAAGCAGTAGATATGCTTGCTGTCTGAAGATCTCTTTAAAAAAAACATTTCTTTCAAGCTTTTAATTTTAAGATTTAAGTTTGGTTCTTGATAAAGAATATGAACAAGTTTATCATCAGAGATTGATATTGGATCCAAGCTAGCTATTGCGTTAGTTTCTTGAAATGTGAGAGGTTCTGTTTTTCCTTTCACTAGAATGGTGACTAATTAAGAATAAATTAGATTGGTTAGAGATCTTGGGAGTGCTAATAACATAATCTTTGGGTTGGTTTAGGGTATTCAGGTGTTGGAAGCTACAGGGTGGGTGGTGATGGAGATTTAAGGAATAGGAAGCCCATGATCAGCTCTTCGTTATCTCGTATATCAGAGTTTGAGAGCGATAATGGCGGCCTTGTTGATGAAACAAAGGTCGGGAATAGCAGTGCTGACAGTTTCATTTTCACTTCATTTGCTCCGTGGAACGATTCTTCCTATCTTGCAGAAAATAGTGACATCAAAAGGGTGATCGATATTGATCAAAAGCTGTTTCTCAATAATAGTGAGGTACAAATAATCTTGATGATCATGGAGTAATTCATAGCATTGTTGTTTGTTTCACATTTTATACAATAGTAGTAGTATATACTAATGGTGCATAAATACAGAGATGTGAGATTGGAAATAGTAGGCCAAATGGTCTGTGTCACCACCTAAGTTTGCCTAAGACTTCATCTGAAATGGTTGCTATGGAGAAGCTGATGCGCCTTCAAGACACGGTTCCTTGCAAGGTTCGTGCTAAGCGCGGCTGTGCCACTCATCCCCGAAGCATTGCAGAGAGGGTACATACATACCGCCCCGCCCGATTTCAATATTTTGTTAACTAGTTCAAATTTGATATGAATATGAGAGTGTTATTGTACAGGTTAGGAGGGGCAGAATCAGTGAGAGAATGAGGAAGTTGCAGGAGCTTGTTCCAAACATGGATAAGGTATGCCCATTTTGCAGACAGAAAATGTAGTTTTTTTTTAATTATTATTTCTGAGAAAATAAGGCTTGGGTTGGTTTGGTGATGCAGCAAACCAACACATCAGACATGTTAGATTTGGCTGTGGAATACATCAAAGGCCTCCAGAAACAGTACAAGGTATGAAGGTGTAGTGATTATTTGCTGTGAATCCTTGTTTCTTAGGTACTCCATATAATTGAACATTTTTTATACTATATATGCAGACACTTAACGATGTTCGAGCTAATTGCAAGTGCTCAGCCTTTCCAAAGCGTTAGTTTCGGATGATCAGATTCTACGATCAGATTTTTATGTTTCCCGTTTTTGTGGATTTATGTATTGTTTAGTCAAGATATATAACTTATTTTTGGTTGAGTTCTGTTAGGAAAAATTAGGTGCATGTATGGCAACTATTCAGGGATGTTATCTCTTTACAATTTTATTATTATTATTATTATTATTATTATTATTATTATTATTATTATTATTATTATTATTATTATTATTATTATTATTATCATCATCATCATCATCATTATCATTATCATTATCATTATTATTATCATTATTATTATTATTATTATTATTATGCAACAAATGGAATGCCCATCTTGTTTTTTATGACAAAAATCTAAGTTGAGTTTGGTGTAATAAATATTAGTACTACTTTTGGGCCTACCTAAATTTCCAAACTTGGCCTACCAAGATTCTGATGTGTAAAATTGTTAAGAGAATCCACAATGGGACGGATGTCCCGGCGGACATCCCGACGGACTTCCCGAAAACACCTTCTGCCACGTCATAAGGACATCCCACTGCACTGCCACGTCATAAGGACATCCCACTGCACAATGACGGACATCCCCAAGGACATTCCGATAGATATCCACAATAATAAAAATTCACAAATTCACCAAATTAAACAATTTACGGAATTAAAATTTCGACACGAATACGGAGAAAATGCAACCACTTTATTTAAAACAAACAACATACATAATTATTATAAAAAAATACATAGTTAAAAAAAAAACCTCAAGCTTCGACAAATGCGGCCCCCGTCTCACTCCCCGTCGTCACCGCCGCCAGTCCCGTCGTACCCGTGGCCTGTCCCGGCGTCACTCACGGGTAGGGATGGCATCCCCAAATCGCGCCGCATACTGCCGATGACATCCTTCAATATTAACTTGCATAAGGGGCCAGTTGCTGCATACCACTTCTCTATGGTGTGTATCAGAGTCTCATGATACTGTATGCAGGCAAGTGAGGGGAGCTCGAGATCGATCTGGGAATGAGCTGCCGATTGGACCTCGGGGGACCCGCTGGCGCTTCCCCTAGCCATCTTCATCGCGGTCTTTTGCCCAACCGGGCGACGGCGGCGGGAAGACGATTTAGGGGTAGGGAACTCTGTCTCGGCGTCAGGGAGTTCATGGGAACCGGCACTGTTGTTGTACTCTACGAAGACGTTGATCTTTGTCCGCTTCGGCCAGCCAGCTTCAACACCCGAATTAAACTTGGCGGAAGTCTGCACCACAAGATAGACCTCCCAATATTTGAATTCCCTGAAACCCAATTCACTTTTGGGGAACTGCTGGTGAGACAGAAGCTTTACATCATCTGCGGACATGCCGCTGGTTGTCGTGCGGAGGTTGTTTTGGTAGATGCCGACAAATAGGCTGAGCTGCCTCCTCAGCTGCTCCCACTGTTTCCGGCATTGCTCTCCATCGTGAGTCTTCCTACCTAGCGGTTTGAATTGGAGGTGGCTTTGGCTAATGCGCCACCACATTCTATCGATATGCTGGTTAGCCCCGACGTAGGGATCCTCGACTACATTGATCCAGGGCTTCGCCAGCGCGACGCACTCCCCTATGCTCCAGATGGTCCTCTTTCTCCCGCCGGTTTCATCCCCCTCCTCTGCCCCGACCCCACCCTCGTTCCTCGCACGCGAGGACGAGGTATTGCCCTTGCCCTTCCCTCTCCCTTGCTTCTTCGTCCTCCCTGCCGCTGATGGCATCTCAGTGGGAGACTCCCTGACCGGAGATAACCCCAACTCCTCAAAAGTGAAAGTCTCAATGCCGGTGAACTGAGTCTCCAGAGGAGTACTCAGAGGGGAATCACTAGACAATAAATCCATGTATGGGCGATAGACATTGTCCTCAGGTGATTGGGGGACCCCCTCCCCCCCCCGGCAGGCATGCCCTGCATCATCCCGTGCATTTGGGGCATCATCCCCGTCATCGCGGCACTCATCCCGGGCATTTGGGGCATCACCCCACACCAAGGGGGTACATATTGTAGTACCCGGGCATCATCCCTGCCATTTGGGGTTGGGGCATCATCGGCGCCATTCCGGGCATCATCCCGGACATCGGTGCACTTCCGCCGACATTTTCCCCAACTCTAACGGGAAAAGTCGGCGTTTGTGACTCGCTCGTGGTGGGAGAATCACTATCGTGGTGCTCCATTTATCTTCAAAAGAAATGAAAGTAGAGAGAGAGACTCGTTAAAATAAGTGGTGCGAATGAAATGAAGTTCAACGAGCCGTATATATAGAGTTTTTTTTAAAAAAATTAAAATTGGGACGTCAGCCGGGACGTCCGTCGTGGCACCGCAATGGCGGACGTCACGACGGATGTCCCCGGAACGCCGCGAAACTCCGGTGTCCGCAACGCACGTCCGCGTCCGCCTCATTGTTGCCTAATGGCGGACTTCGGGCAGGCCGGTCGGACGGCCGCCGGGACGACCGCCGTTGCGGATGCTCTAAATATAGAAAGTTTTTAACCAATTATATATAACTAATAATGTGGATTTCACAATTCACTAACACTGCATTAATTACCTTTTCCTTCTCTCTTTCTTAGTACATTTTTCAATCTATCTCTTATTCTGCCAAATGAACGTTAAAATTCATGTCATCTCATAAAACTTGTTACGTTTCACTTTTTACCATTTTAGCAATGGATCTCATATTTGACTAACTCATTCTCATTCATATTTTATTATAAAATTAATATTTAAATGTAGAACTAATGTTACACTAACTTTTTCAATTTCAATTGACTTTATGTGCACAATTAAAATGTGACACAAAATTTAAGAGATGGATGGAACTTTATACGTGTTCAATTAAAATGTAACAAAAAATAAATTTAAGGGAGGGAGGGATTGTGGCCAGTTAAGGGGCGGTGGGGTAGTTTTAATTAAATTAACACCTGTATTATACTTGCAAATTGACGAAAAGGACGATTGAACGAAACAGTTTCAGATTTAAGGTCATCCACAACGCTGTCACTATATCGTCCCTTAACTGTACCTTAAAACACTATTTGCAAGCTCCACTGTACTTTTTTACTCCATCCCCTTAGCTAAGGGACGGAACCTGCAACCCTCTGTCTCTTAACCGTCCCTTAAATTACTATTCATTCAATTTAATTTTTTTTATTTTTTCCAATAAATTCAATTAATAAAAACACACTTCATTAACAATAAAATAAAATTACTACATAAAATAAAAATACAACTTAAAAGTTAAAAAAATAAAAAAACACACAATTAAAATCCTAAAAAAAATAAACGTGGCATAATTTAAAATACAATTTTATAGAAAATAAAAAAACTACTCCGCCGGCGAATCATCCCCCGAAGGCGGTGGAGGTGCACTAAAGCCGGTAGGAGGCGGAAGGCTAAGTTGGGTTGCCATAAAGACAATTCCGTTCCACCAGGCTTGGTAGTGGGCGGGCGTAAAGCGGGAAGTGTCTGTCATTGTGGCGGTCATGTACATGGCCATAAGGGAGTTCGAGCCTCCCCCCGAGCCCAAGCCCGAGCCAGCCTGGCTTGATTCGCCTCGGCCCTTCCTCACTCTAGCCGCTTTGGTCCCTTGCGGCCGACGGCGCCCATGGGAGGATCCCCCAGCATCGCCGGCCGTGCCCTCAACCTCCTGCGAGACACCCTCTTGTGCGCCGCTGCCCTCACGGGCATCACCAGACGAGTATTGCCCACTCGTCGTGTGCTTCGTGCGCTTCGTGCGCTTGGAGGTTGAGCCCGAGCTGGAGCGGACACCGCCGGCCCACCTTTCCTCGTCCTTGAAGACCTGCCAAACATCAACAAATTTGAATTGTATGCCGGTGTCGTCGTGGTGGACGCGCAAAGCCGACCTCAGAATGTCGGCGCCTGTGGATCCGCTTTACAACAACAATGGAAAATCAGTTTGGGGACAGAATCGGAACGATTCGTACCCGGTTAACAGGTTCGAAGGTCGTCCACCCTTCGGAGGCCGCCGCGATGGTAACGGGAACTACCGATCGTCAGGGGACGACGGTGACATAGAGGGTCGCACAATGGAAGAGACCCATCACAATGATCACGTAGGCATCAAATTGGATCGGGTTCTGGAAAAACTTGATCAATTCGACGTATGGAGCGAGGAGGCAGATCGAAAATTCGAGAATCTAGCTCCTGCGATAACACGCGACTCTGACGTGCCGTTAGGGTTCGACGATGGGGATGAACCACCATGGGACGATAATAGAAGAAGGAGACTGCGGGAGAAAGGGTTTCAGCCGAGAAACCCTAATCTTGGTTTCCTAGAAGGGTCGTGTCGCGAGGAGAAGAGCCGTATAGGCCATGGCTGGGAATTTCAAGGGGAAAGACATCACAATTTTGCTTGCCCCGCTACGTGTTGGGACCCACCTCATCGTTACAAGTCCCATGTTGCGGGCTATGAGAAACCTCAGAGGGTTAAGATGCACCCACCTCGATTCAATGGATCGGACGCTACTAATTGGGTGTCGAGGGTTCAGTACTACTTCGACCACGTTATGATGCCCGACGCTGAGCGCCTGCACTACGTCGTAATGTTGTTTGATCCGCCGGCGGCGGAGTGGGTTTTCAATTATTGCGCAAACAACTATTTCGTCGCGTGGCAGGATTTCTTGGAAGATGTACGGCATCGTTTTGACGGGCAGAGTTTTAAGAATTATTATGGCCTTCTCGCCAAGCTTACTCAGACGGGAACAGTGCGAGAATATCATGATACTTTCGACAGGTACCTCAACAGGGTGCAAGGGGTCCCGGAATCGGAGTTATTCACTCTTTGTCGCAGGCCTTAAACCAGACATGCAGGAGCGTCTGCAGTTACATCGCCCCTCGTCGCTTGCAGCCGCGATGGCCTTAACGTTGGAGTTAGCAGACATTCAGGTAGGTCGTGGCCAGCCATCGACAAAGCCTACGAGTTCGCGTCGGCCTTGGCAGAATCGGGGGCCTCGAGGGCAGCTAGGGGTCTCCTCTTCGCAGCCCCGTTCTCAGCTTCCATCGGGATCTGTCCCCACATCGGACTACTCGTCACATGAACCACCAACACATGTGGATCCCATTGTTCGTGGGTTTGTAAAATTCCGACCTTTGCCGCAGCCTCCACTGCCGCATCGCTTTCGGAGTGAGGTCGATGAGGGCAGATGTTATGGAGAGGTCGTTACTCACATGCATTCGCCAACACGAGACGGCGACGAGGAGCTTTGTGATTCAGAGGACTCCATATTAGATGCAGAGCTTTGTGATTCAGAGGACTCCATATTAGAGGAGGAGCGTTGTGATTCAGAGAACTCCATATTAGAGACAGTAGCAAAGAAACTCATGGATCGTGGCTTGCCTAATGAGAATCGGGGATCTAGGGAAGGTAGAGATGGCAGACTCGAAGACCAACAAGTTTTATCTTTTGATGAAATCTACCCACCGTGCAGCCCCGATATGAGTAAAGAGAAGGAGGAAGATGCATTGTTAGAAGATGTAGAGGAGGACGATTCCACTGATGAAGTGAAGAAGGTCATCGCCTCACTCAATGTTGTTCAAGTGTCATCCAAAAATGTTCTTGGAAATGGTTGGGGCAAGAAAGGAGATGGTGCTTACACCGATTTGCCCGTAATTGCTTGTGTCTATGTTGATTTGAATGTCGGTGATGTTCCAAGTATGAATCATCGATCAACATCGCTCGACAAAGGTGCAAGGTTGATCCCTCCGAGTAATGACATGTCATGCTTGGGCATTCTGGGAGGCGTGGACAAGCTTTTCGATTTGGCAAAGAATTTTTCCGACAAAGTTGGGTCTCCTTTGTTGATTTTTTATGGAAGTGAAGAAGGGAGACGTTCATCTGTTCGGTGTGTGTTTGATCCAGGAGGAGTTGCATCGCCGAAGCTTCTGCTTTCAACTCTCCTTTTTGCTTCGTGGTTCCCACCTTGAGGACAAGGTGAATTTTAACCGTGAGGGAGTTGATACGAACCTCTATTATTATTATTTAGTTTAGATATTATAGGGATTTAGCATATCTTTTTCTATATCTTTGTTTTCTTGTTCATTAAGTCAGTAGCATTATAAATAGGATAGACTGATATCTTTTTTATTCATTCAATCAATTAATGAAATATTTTCTCCACCAAGGATAACGTGTGTTTTTCAATCCTAACTTTGGATTCCCTCCGCCGATCCTAATTGGACGCCGGAGTATTCTATCAGCCGCCGAGTTATCTGCCCGACGGGAGCGACTCCCGCGCACAGAAACTCTGCCACCGTCCGCCGAGCCTATTGGTCGCCGGAAATTGATATCCACCGCCGGTGCTTATTAAGGGAAACACCCTTAACAGCGCACCACGTCGCCTCGGCGCGTGGCGAGACGGCTCGTCACTTCGTGACGGGACGCGGGACGGGATCGGGACGGGGCGCCACAACGCGTCGCGCCGCCGTCCCGTCCTGTCCCCCGTGACGGAACGCGGGGCGGGTGCCCTAATACAACTACTCACTTAAAAGTTTCAGCTGCAAAAAACAATCGCATGGTTATCAACTGGTAATTTATCATCTAATAATGTGTTAATAATATTAAATGCTACTACTACTCCACATTTATAATTTTGATTACACGAATTAGTGAAAGAAAATTTCGAGCACCCCACCAAAAAAAGCAAAGAATAGAGAAGAAAGAGTGGGGCCCTGTGCAACCGCGAGTACAGTTTTGGGGTTCTGAATTCTGATTTTTAGCACTGACAAAATTTTCAAAAGCCAAATCCTTTTACGCTCCACAGATAGAGTGAGAGAGAGGACTCCGATTTTGACCGCCATTGATACCAAGCTTTCTCACTCTGCCCAACCTCCTGCCACCCTGGGGAAAGAAAAACCTGAAAAAAAGGAGGACGAAAAGAGAATAAAGTTTTGTTCTACAACTGCTTTCTCCTCTCATCAATGAACCACTTTTCGAACTTGCATTTGCATCCTAAATTGACTCCATTTTTTTCAATTTTGAGTTAATTCAATGGACCCCGAACTCGAACCACCTCAACTGCAATTTAGATCCGCTCAAATGGGTGGCGCGTTTGACGACTTTCATGGACTCATCTCCCCTCCACAGGTCACCGGTGGCAGCTCGTTCACGGCGCTGCTCGAGCTTGCCCCGCCACAAGCGGTGGAGCTTCTGGTCACGGAAGATTTTCCGGCTAAACAACCTCCGCCGCCGCCAATTTTTCCTACTGATATCGGTCTCATCCACCGCGCCTCAAAGTTCTCCGTCTTTGCTTCAGCTGATAATTCTCTGGAGAGCAATGCGATTCTCTCGGTCTCAAACTCGATTCCGGTGAAGCAGGAGGAGCTGGACGCGGATTCCCGCCGAAATTCCTCTTCTCCGGCGGGTTCGGATCAGAGTCTGAAGTCCGGCAAGCGAAAGGAGAGGGAGAAAAAGGTATATTCACACTCTGTAGCACATGAAACCTGTGGAATTTGTTAATTCATTTGAAATTGTTTTTCTTCTGCAGTTGAAAGAATCGAATAAAAAGAGCAAAAGTAAGGCAGCAAACGACGACGGCGAGGAGCTGCCTTACGTTCACGTCAGAGCTCGCCGCGGCCAAGCCACGGACAGTCATAGCTTAGCTGAAAGAGTAAATATCTCTGGATCCCATTGTTGACCTCTCACTAATCTTGATTAGGTAACCTTGAGAACTGCAATTAAGTTGTAATTAATGTTTAATTGCTGTCGTATGCAGGCAAGGAGGGATAAGATTAATGCCAGAATGAAGCTGTTACAGGAGCTAGTACCCGGATGCAACAAGGTTAGCTGTCACAACTGTCTGTTATCCATTATTGTTAGTTCAATGGGGTCTAATTGTGGGGATTATGTGAGGGAGCAACATCATTTCTTACTTGAATATGACAGCCTTTTGCTAATGATGGGCTGATTTTAATTTTGGCTTGTAGATTGTTTGTTAATTAGATAATTATTGATAATTGCATAAGCGTGTCACTTTCAACTTTTTTAATTGTGAAAAAGAAAGGAAAAGGTGATGGCTTTTGCATCAAGAGAAGTGGTGGGGTTCTTCTGAAGTGTCACTCACCCCTCTTAATTCTTGTTTTGTGTTTAATCTTTTCGGCCTTTTTAAATCGGTTCGTTATCGGTCCTTGTTAGGCCCTTGCTGTCATTTGCTAAGCAATGTTGTGTTTTCTTGCTCCTCAGCTAGGATTGATATTTTCAGGCCATTCTAAACGTTTGGCTCCTTTAACCAAGTGCATTTGTAGGTGTGTTGTTCAGGTTTATGATTAAGGTGTTTGGAGATTTTGGTTGGATTTCCTTCTATGTAATTGGTCTACAACTGGAAGCATATTTGATAGCAATCAATCTAGGAAGATAAGTAAAAGAAGTAGTACCTTGCTCAAGGCTGATTGCTAACCTGCACAATATGCTAATTAATTGAAGAATTAAGACGAATAATTTTTTCTTCGGATCTATTTGGATAAAATTAAAATATGGTGCCAATAGTGATTGTAATTACATTATTTCTGCCAGTCTCTGTAGTGATTGTTGGGTGTCGAGTGCGCAATTTATGTGATGTAAAATCACATGTTAGCATTTAATCATAATCATTCGTGAGAAAATAGGCAGACAATTGGAGCACTAGATCATTGTTGGTGGAAGTGGAAGAAGCTATTTTCTTCATCATCTGTACAGGCCTTGGGGTTAATGTTGCCTGGCAATAACTTTCAGTGAAAAGGACTAGTGAAATAATGGTGTCAGAGTTGATATCATCTGTCCAAGCAGTTGTTCATGGTCGTCTGTTATAAGATCACCTGTATATGGTTCTCACTCCAATGCACGACGATTGTATAGTTACCAAAATTATCTTGACATTATTGATCTGGTTTGGGTTGATATACATGCATTTTAAAGTCTCCATTCTGACATTTGTGTTTTGCATTATTAGAACACCTCTTAATAACCAACAACTACTGTATGGCCCCATCAGCCAGTGAAACACAGCTGCATAAAACAATCCTTTGATGTGATAACAGTAAAGTAAAATACAAGGTGAAAAAGGTTGTCAATTGTTATAAATGAATGTGGACTATTTCTATGGAGCGGACAAAAAAGGAAATATGGCATGTTTCTATGGGACAGAGGGAGTAGATCTTTTGATAAATCGATCATCTTTATCCCAGATCATCCATGTAAATGCTGCAATTATTTTCATCAAGTTCTGGAAATATACTATTGGAAGGTGTGAGGGGGTTTGTCTTAATTTTTCTTTAGTGATCCAAGAAAGTTCATGATGTGATTTTTATTTTTCTATTAGCTATTTCTTCGCTAGGATACTGTCCTGCATGTATATAGATCAGTGGATTTTCATTTTTTTTGGCTATAGATTTCAGGAACTGCAATGGTGTTGGATGAAATAATTAATCATGTCCAAGCTCTTCAACGCCAAGTGGAGGTCAGACTTAGCACTTCATTGCCTTTTATATATAGTGATCGATCCATATCTTGTTCGGCGTTGCAGTTTGACTAGATATTATGCAGATTATTTGGGATTCATTGTAACAAGTATGAAACTCAAACATATCTCGCCAGAATTGGTATAATGCATTTAATTAGATGTTTACAAAATACCAGTCTGAAAAATGTTCACATGATGTTAAAAACTTGGTGACTGTTGAGGTGACAATGCCTTATATTTTACCGTAAGCGAGATGACACAACTACATGTTATTCCAGATTCTAACATCCAAATTAATCAATAGACTACTAGATTTCTTACACAAATAGATTTATAAACAGGAGAACCTGAAATAGTGTATATGCACTTAGAGTAGGTTGTCATCTTTCAGTTTCTTATCTCTTATTGCTTTAGCTGATTCAATCTACTTTTCTCACACCAGTTTTTATCCATGAGGCTTGCTGCTGTTAGCCCAGGAATTGATTTTGACCTCGATTCCCTATTCACTGTGGTAAGTAGTATTGGGGTTATAAAATTTTTTCACTATGGCCGTGAAGTAGTTTGTCAAAATTTACTTCTAATTTATGTGTATGCCAGATTTTCATAAAGAAATAAACATACTTTCAAAATTGCAATCTTGAAAAAAGACTACATTCTGCTTGCATTCTCATGGATGACACATCCCTTGTTATTTCTTATCAATCAATTTCATTGCTATGCCTTTTGATGCTATATGGTTATGTATAGAAAGATGCCTAAAAAAATCTGCAGAAAATTTGATCCAACTTTCGTGCAATATCTTGAATTTTTTAAATGTAGAATGGATCTTCAAACGATAACAGCTACAGTGGCATGTTCGCTCCACCCATCTGCACTGAGGGACAACTCGATGGGGCCAGACAATTACAGCTCCAACAGCTGTGGCATTGTGATGAGCTTCATCAGTCTGTCTGGGCCAGAGAAACTGACACCTCTAATTTCATTGCTCCTGCAAATTCTCTATTGAGTTACGACTCCACCTCCGCCAATTCAGGTAAACCAGTTGCTCCACGATGTACCACTTCTTAGAGACTCGTGATTCTTAAGATGAACTTGTGAGTTTTTACCTTGTTGTGACCCCACAGCCTTCTAAGCAGTCCAGCCACCTGCAAATGGAGCTGTGAATTATGCGAGGATGTGGTTTGTATATATATGAGGAGGTATTGTAATTTAGTAGATATATAGTTGAGAAATATAGTTAAGATCTCAGCATCAAGCTTGGATTACTAAGTAAGAATTCTAGTGTTATGTTATACTAGTAGATAAGAAGGCCATTGCTACTAACTGAAAAAAAGTCATCACATTTATGAGGTGCTTCATTTAATGAGAATATTTCGACTTATTACACCCTCAGCTTTTTAATTGGTCATTTGCTGTCTTCCATTATTTTTTAAATAATTTAGAATCCTTCAGCCCTTGTTTTAGGAGATAGTATTTTATTATTGATGTGTTGTATTATTGTGTACTGAAAGGCTATGGCATTGGTCGAGTTTATTACACGAAATTTGTAGATGCGATATTTAACTTTCTTGGATAATGAAAGTGGACTTTTCCTTATCCAAGAAAATTGACACTATTATATCAGTATTCAGTAGCAACTTGCGATAACATAAAAAAATTGAAAAAAAAAGTTAGTGCCACTTCCATTTCCAATTATTTCTCGAACTACTCAACAGAAAACAGAGGCAATCAGGGAGATCCTTAATTTATATTGTTAAGCCACATTAAAAAGTCTTTTCTGTTTTGAATTTTCCAATTGAAATGAAATATTTCAGAGAATAGAAATAATATTCTCTCTACTTTTTCTACGTTTTTACTTAATTTTTCACTTCATCAACTCATAAGGGCATTCGCAATATGAGTCTATTTCCGGAGCCCATCTCAGAGTCTATTTTCATTTTTTCATGCCACGTCAGTAGACCCATACCAGAGCTTATCTCCCTGCAATGAGAGTCAATCCCAGAGTTTATCTCATTTGCACATCATCACTATTTTATTTTACTCTTTTAATTTTTGTTGATGTAATAATAATTAAAGACAACGTAAAATATATGACAACGCTGATCGTGATCTTTGGCGTGGTTACGGTGAATCCTCCGACGACACTGGATTGGCCTAGGGACTGCCGCTTGTACCTGTTCCCGCCGCTGTTGTTCAGCAATCTCTGATACGCGCTCCCACATCTGGACAATGATTGGGTTGCTCTCGCCGACGTCGGAATCGGAATCCGAATTCGAATTGGGGGTGAAATTAAACATTTCTAGTGATAAAAAATGTGAAATAAAGAAGGATGTGGGTGTGTGAAATGAAGGTGAGGGGATTGTTGTATTTATAATAGGAGAATAAAATTTAAAAATTAATAAAAAAAATGAAAATCGGTTCCGCCATCGGCCCGAGCCTCCACAGTGGAGGCCTATCGAGGGCCGATGCAGAGCCGATGGGGGTATCGGTTGAGCCCATTGATCGGAGGAAGGGCAGAGACGTTGGAGAAGGTCGGTCGGCCCTCCCTCCGCAATGGAGGTCGATCGGCGGCGATGTGGTGGCCGATCGATCGGCTGTGGCGATTGGCCACCATTGCCAATGCTCTAACACAACGCTACATAAATTCTTGTGCTAAAAAGCAAATGCTTCATATTTATTATGACGGACCATCCATGGTCTATTTTGCCATTTCTATGAGTATGTGATTTTTTTTTCTTTTTTTTTTCTCCCTTCATATGAGTATGTGATTCAAAGTCTAATTTTTCAATTTTAAGTAAATGGACCCATTTGTTCACTTAAACATTAAATTTTCACTATATTATAAAATAAATATATAAAAGTGGATTCACATTTCACTAATTATCTTTTTTTCATTTTTCTTCATAATGTCAAACAACTTCTAGAATTAATGTCGAGTCAAAATGTGATTATAAATTGCGAACGGAGGGAACTAAGGATTCCAACCCCTAATTATTAACATTTTTCAGAAAAATCACTTATCATTTACTTGCACTAAAATTATTCCCAAAAATATCTCATTATTAGGCCATCCGCAATGGGGCGGACGATGGCACGCCCGACGGCACGCATCGTCCGCGCCCGCCATCGTCCGCCCCATTGCGGGTGCGTGACATAGGCCGCGGACGATGTCCATCGTCCGCCCCATTGCGGCCTACGCGGTCGATGGCCGCGGACGATAGGCCAAAGGCCGCGCCATCGTCCGCACCACTGTGGGCTACGCGGACGATGTCACGCGTTTTTTATTTTCTGATTAAATCTCGTTTCTCATTCATTTGTACATACGAACATATCGACTATCTCTTTACATGTTCTCTCTCAACATCCAACCAAAATGAATCTCGGCGACGACACCAATAGTTCTAGTTCGTCTGAGTCCGGTAGTTCGACGTCAGAAGCATTAGATGCAGCCGTCCGACGATGATCCTCGAAGCCGTCGCTGACCATCGACTCTGGATCTGGCATGCTTACTTCGGCGTAGCCGGGTCGAACAACGACATTAACGTCCTCAACTCGTCCACCCTCTTCACCGAGCAATGTAATGGCAACGGCCCGGCCATCGAGTTCACTGCCAACAGACGCCAATACCATATGGGGTACTACTTGGCCGATGACATCTACCCACGGTGGCCAGTTTTCCTAAAGACGATCAGCTGCCCAATTGGTGAGAAGAGGGTTTTATTTGCGCAAAAGCAGGAGTCGGCGCGGAAGGATGTCGAGCGGGCATTTGGTGTGCTCCAATCACGGTGGGCAATTGTGAAAGGGCCGGCTCATTCCTGGTACAAGGAAGTCATCGCCGATGTCATATATGCGTGCATAATCATGCATAACATGATATCGAGAATGAAGGCGGAAGCATCACCGATTGGAATGAAGATGACCGTGCATCTAGCTCGTCCGGCACGTCGACCGAGACACCCGATAGAGGGTTACCGTTAAGCTTCAATGAGGTTCTATCTAGACAGGCCTCAATGCGCAACCAGCAGGATCATGCGCTACTCATGAACGACATGATTGAAGAAGTGTGGGCTCGTAACCGTCGTCGCTGAGTTTGCATTTTTTTTAATTCGCATTGTAATGTATTAATTTTTATTAAATGAAATGAAGTTTTTGAAATTCGTATTTTAATTTATTAGTTTTTTTAAATTCGTATGGATTTTGTAAATATTAAAAAAATGATGATGTGGCGCGCTGCGCCCCACTGCAGGTGGGGAGGTAGGAGGATAAAACTGATGACATGGCGCGCCTTAGGGCGCCCCACTGCTGATGCCCTTACTTTTTAATTTCACGTGTTTATTGAAATTATGCTATTTGTAAATTAAAAATGAATGATTTAAAATTTAAAAACATTTAAACTCATTTATAAAATTATATTTCGAATAACTCAAATGCATAAAATTAATTTAAATACCAAAATTTTCATAATTTTAATTCTCCAAGGTTAATTAATTAAAAATAAAACAGTATATTAATCACATCTCACATGCAAGTAGCTAAACTTAGTCTTCAAGTATGGGCTTCGGATAACTGTCGACACATCTTTGTCGAGCGTTTTCATGTAGTGCTTGATTAACATTGTCTCACCAATCAAGCTTATTTTTTCAGTTATGTTGAGAAACTTCTATGCGCTGTAGATCCACTACTCTCCGTTGGCAGAGCTTTCTCTTTCACCTTCTTCTTTGCCGCTTTGTGACTCATGGGTGAGCTTGACGGTACTTTCGTTTGAATTTGTCTGACACGTAATTGAAGTATTGTTAATAGAAAATGCAGTCTATCTTATTAGAGAGAAATGAGTTAAAAAAATAAAAGTGGATTATTCTTATAAGACAGACTAAATAGAAAGAGTCTCACTTTTATGGGATGAAGATAGTAGTATTATTTGTTATAGCTTATCTGAGAAGCGGGAAAATTGGTAAGTGATGTTTGGCAGATAATGCGGTGGATGTGGGGATCAACATCAACATTGATCAATGTCCAAAGTTTGAAGTTATTGAACAAATTCGATGAGAGAATGGCGTTGAGCGGAAATTGACTAGAGCGTGTGTAGTCTGCGGTTGGTAGGGATTTTTAGTTGCAAGAACGTGAGGATACAGAATGTCAACTTCGATGGGAGTGATAAGTTGCATTTTTTGCTTGCATCAATTTTTCATTTTTTTGTCTGGCCCCTACCATACTCCAACTTGGTAGTTTCCACCACATGTCCAGGGTTGAGCCCTAGTTTTTCATTGTTTATGATATTGAAATCTCTATTCTGTATCTCGATAAATTACTACTCCTTGCGTTCACCAATGTAAGACTAATTTTGACCGAGCACGAGTTTTAAGAAATGTAATAGAAAGTGAGTGAAAAATGTTAGTGGAAGATGGGTCCTACGTTTATACATTAGTTTTATAGTGAAATGTGAGTGAAATAAAATTAGTGGATGTGAGATTCATTACCAAAAGTAGTAAAAAAGTAAATGAGACATTTATTGATAGACGGACGAAAATGGCAAAATAAAACGTTTATTGGTGGACGGAGGGAGTAAAACATTGGCCAAATCACACAGTACATGCTAAGCATGAGAGCTCATCCCAAAAGACTCGTGTGTTCGAAGAGAGTCTATTTACTATATAAATCCCACATTAATTGATCTTATTGGGAGTTCTTTTATGACCAACATTACGATCCGTTTGAGTTCTAAATAAAAGCACTGATATTATAGACCAAACATGAAAACTCATCTCAAAAGATGAGTCTGTTAGGAAAGAGAGTTCTCATTTAGTCTATAAATCCTACACCAATTGATCTTGCAACCGATGATGGACATTTAGAGTGTAACATTTTTCTATGAACTCACTTTCATCGAGATTTTGACACTAATGTCGTAGATTTTAATTAGGACTAATAAAATACTCCATTAGTTCGTGAATAGTAGCCCCGGTTTATTTGTTAGCATTTTTTTTTATCATAACTCGTGCTATCAAGAAATGAGCCTCCTAATGGCGGCGGAGGGAGTACACTCCAGCGTTAAGTGAGATTAATAAATATTAATTGAAATAAATTCTAATTGAGTTCATAAATTGTACTAGTAATTAACATTGTGATTGCCCTTAAAAAAACATTGTGATTGGAGATGTGCTTAAACCCTAATTCATTATTAATTACATGTAGAATTTGAGATATTACTACAGCCTAATTACTCTGTAATGAATATTTATAAAAGTACTGTGGGTGGAAACTAAAATGTACAAATTAGAATTCCTCAGCTGCATATCCTCTAACTATAAGGACTGAAATTTAATACTCCCTCGTTTCACCATAGTTGAGGCGAAACTTTTCAACACGGAATTTAAGAAAGGGATGTTGAGTGTGTTGAATAAATAGGTAAAATAAGTAAAGTAAGAAAGAGAAAAAGTTTGAGAGAATAAAGTAGAAAGTGAATAAAATAGAGAGAAAAAAAGTAGGAGAGAGTAAAGTAAGAAAGAGAAAATAATTACTATGTATGGAAATGACTCAACTATGAAGAAACTTCCCGAAATAGAAAAATGACTCAACTACGAAGAAACGGAGGGAGTAGTATAATAGTTCACGAACGACGTCGTATACACGTCCCCAAAACAGGATGAGAAATTTCAGAATAAGGGGTTAAATTCGCTGACCTTTCGTAATTAGGGATTCAATTCGCTGGTCTTTCATAATTTAGGATCGAGGCATACGTATTCTCCAGAATAAGGGATTTATGATATTTTATCTTATTTATATTCTTTTTTAATATTATTTCTCTCTAACCATTTATCAATTACCTAAATTACCCTCTTCAATTTTTTACCTAAATTCTACTTTATAAAAATTTCAGCGACCTAAATTCTATTTCATAAAAGTTTCAGCGCCATTTAGACCATCCACAACGGGACTCGCCGGCGTCTCGCGTCTCGTCTCAGCGAGACGAGACCCCGGCGAGACGCGTTGCAGCCTCCATCTCGTCCCGTCTCGTCGCGCGTCTCGTCGCGCGACTCGTCTCGCCGAGCCAGGAGACGAGCTGGCTCGCCACGCGCCTCGGCGACGTGGCGCAGCCCGGCGTCGTGCGTGACGCCCACTCGCCGGCCCGCGAGTGGGCGTCGTCACGTGCTGACGCAATAAATATTTTTTTTTTAAAAAAAATCGAATTTAAATAAAAAAAAAAAATTTTGTAACGGTATTATTACCGTTTTTTTGTTTTTTTTTTATATTTTTTTTGTTTTTTATTAAATTTTTACTCTATAAATACTCCTAAACCCATCCTCATTTACACACAACTACACATCTATTCTTCATATCATCTAAATTTTCTCTCAAATTTTCGCTGAAATTTTCATAACCCAACTCAAGATGTCCGGCGACGGCGAGGGCAACTATGGCGGCTCCGGCTCCGGCGGGTGGGATCTCAACTCATTCGGCGATTGGGAGAACATGATCAACACATTGGGCGGTGGAGGTTCGTCAACGCCGGGGACCCAGGGTTCGGCGACGCCGGGGGGGGTACCAACCACCCAATTTTGACCTTGATGCATATGTTCGTCCCAACGTCCCGCGGTTTTCGCAGGGATTATCCCAGATCCGGGAGGATTTTCCAGTTGATCCCACGCCGGGAGTAGGCCGAGGCGGTGGAGGTGGCCGAGGCGGTGGAGGTGGCCGAGGCAGTGTACAACCCCAGACGGGCGAGGACGAGGAGGAAGAAGAGGAAGAGGATCTTGGCCGACATCCGTACAACAACCTCGAAACGATGGCGGTGTACAACGCCTGGATCACGGTCTCGTACGATCCCATCGTCGGGAATCAACAAACCCGGAAGTGTTTCTGAGAAAAGGTTGTCGAGGTCTACCACCAAATAAAGCCGAACCGCTCCCGCAAGCGCACAGTTAAAATGATCCGCTGTCACTTTGACCGAGTCGACCGACAGGTCAAAAAATTCTGCGGCATCTACTCGGCGGAAGAGGCGCGCTACCAAAGCGGCGCCACGGCCACCGACATTTTGACGTCCGCTTTGCGCGCCTACTACCAGGACGAGGGACATCAATTCAGATTTGTTGATGTTTGGCGCGCCGTCAAGGACGAGGAACGATGGGCCGGCGGTTTCCGCTCCAGCTCGGGCTCAAACTCGAAGCGCACGAAGCATACGGCGAGTGGCCAATACTCGTCTAGTGCTGGTGCGTCTGGTGGTGACACTGCTGAAGGCATCAGCCAACATGATGCTGAATCCCAGGAGTTTGCGGGTACGGTCGGCGATGCAGGAGGATCCGCGAGTACGCGCCGTCGGCCGCAAGGGACGAAGGCGGCGAAAGCGGCTAGAGCAAGGAAGGGCCGAGGCGAATCAAGCCAGCCGGCCTCAGGATCGGGCTCGCGAGGAGGCTCGGACACACTTATGGTGGCGTACATGACCGCCACAATGGCGGACACTTCCCGCTTCTCGCACTCCCAATACGCGGCCTGGTGGAACGGAATTGTGCATATGGCAGCACAACTTGGCCTTCCGACTCCCCCTCAACCTCGACCGCCTCCGGAGGATGATTAGCCCTTCCGATTAATTTTTTTTTATTTTGTGTGTTTTTTTATTTTGTGTGTTTTTTTATTTTGTGTGTTTTTTTTATTTTGTGTGTTTTTTTATTTGTGTGTTTTTAATTTTGTTTTAATTTTAATAAAGTGTGTTTGTTTAAATTGAATTGGGTTTTAAAAAAATTATAAATTAAATTGAATGAATAGTAATTAAGAGACGGTTATAGAGACGGTTAAGAGACGAAGCGTTGCAGCCTCCGTCTCTTAGTTAAGAGATGGAGGAAAAAAGGACAGTGGGGCCCTCAAATAGTGCTCAAATAGTAGTTAAGAGACGGTTTAAGAGACGGTATAGAGACAGCGTTGTGGATGGCCTTAGTCTCCTCTTTTCCTCACTCTGCCCGTTTCATCTCTCCCAATTTTTTTGGGATTTTTTTCTTGAAATGCACGAACACGACTGTAGAGTGGCCGCATTGTGAGCGTCTGGTGTAGCCGCCACCTCCTCCTTCTGCTGTGGACTGATCTCTGCCATTCCCTCTCTACAAAAAACCAAAGAGAAGAAGGGAGAACGCAGAAAGCAGAAAATTAGGGAGGCTGAATTTGTGGAGTTTGGCAGTAGTAATAAGAGTGGAGGAGGAGAGGTAAGAGGGCTATATAGCTATGTAGCGTCCACAGCTGGTTGTGATGTTTTCGAGAGAAATATACAGAGAGATAAAGAGTGAGAGACTACGGCTTTATTTTCAATTTCAAAAATAGACGAAGAATGTTGGATGGATAATTTAGGCAATTGATAAATAGTTAGAGGGAAATAATATTAAAAAGGAGCATAAATGAGATAAAATATCACAAATCCCTTATTCTGGAGAATACGCATGCTTCGATCCTAAATTACGAATTTAACCCCTTATTCCGAAATTTCTCAAACAGGATCGGTGGTGACCATTTGAATCACAGAATACCATTCCACTCCTCTCTCACCATAATGCCGCCGTTCAAGCCGTTCGCGACCGCCGCAAACACTCTCCGGGCTCGCCTGACCCCGTCGCTTCGTACTCGTGGCGGAGGAGGCGGTCCAAGCCGCTGGACCACTCCGGGCCACGAAGAGCGACCCAAGGGCTTTGCCTTCAACCGGACGCCGGAGCCGGCTGGGCAATCGCGGAAGTGGGAGGATTGGGAGCTGCCGTGCTATCTCACCAGTTTCCTAACCGTCGTCATCCTCGGAGTGGGCCTCAGCGCGAAGCCCGATCTCACGATCGAGACCTGGGCCCACCAGAAAGCCCTAGAACGGCTCGAATCGGAAGCGTCGCAGCGCGCTAACTCTGATTGACGAGGAAGGTATCTTCAATTTGCTTTCACTTTTCGTTTCCCCCTCTTCTTAATGACGGATGTGGCGACGGAGGGATCTTCGTGACTATAAGAGTGTGTGCATCTGAACTGTTTGGAGAAATAAATGTAATTGACTGACTGGTTTTGCTCTTGGTGTTTTAGACTTTGTTGTTTTCGGATGCTATCAATATAAGGGATTTTCAGTGTTATAATTTTGTTGCTGCTGGAAGTTTGTGGTATTTATGTTTCATATGTTGCAGAATTCCAACTAAGCTGTATGATGATTTTGAAATTTGGCGTTGTTATGTTGTAAATTATTTGATACTATGATTTTTTTCATTCTAATGCCAATTGGAGGCTTTATGATTGCTGTCTAAGTATGTTAATTGGTGTAATGAATGCCTCTGGTCAGTTGATTCCAGTTCGATGGTGTCTTTGTGATAATAATACCTCCTGTTACAATGTGTATACTCTGATTAGGATCCATCATTTTCTTTACCGAATGTGAATAATATGTTTGATTCAGTCCCTGACTCCTTGTAAGTTAGTGTAGAATGTATAGATGAATACTAGTTTTTTAAAGTAATTTATACAGTAATGTGAATTGCTTTGAGCAATCTGGTTAAGGTTAGGGAAGGCACAACAAAGGATTTATCTTTGTTTATGAATGCTACTTCTTGTTATGTTGAGATATTTAGGAGCCCTCCGCAGACGCTAGCCAGAAGATATTGATAAAAGGGAGGAAACTGACACCCTCGATTAGACCATAGTAAAACAGGCAAGAAGGAATACTCGAGCCCCTATAACCCAATGAGCAACTCTAAATTTGAAGAAGGATGTAACCTAGTAGGTAGGAAATGGCACAAACAGTTACAAGTTTCGGCTCTCTGTTTTATAAGTCAATAAAACTTGCTCCAAGAACTATGCTTCAGAGAGACGTGAAAGAGATAAATTCACAAAAGTATATGTTTTTTTTGGAGCGGTTTACCTAAATTTATTCATTTAGTTTTGATTCGTCTACATTATAATGTTTTCAGTTATGAAACTAATAGGATTTGTTTGGTGAATTTTTATGCTCTACGTTTATGCATAATAACATCCAGAGTGATGCATTCATCTCTAGGTTGTTTGTGCTTGGTCTGCAACATCTTCATTTGCCACTCATATTTTGGACAGTCATTGTTGTTGTTTGAAGATTGCTTCTATCTGATGCTAGCTAGTATTGTCGTTGTGTGGAATGATGAAAACTGAATACCCAAGTGAAGTAGTTTAAACTTAGGAAGTGGGTTGATTTTTCACCAATATGCTCTAAGAATGACATCATCTAAGAATTCACAGGATTCAGATTGTAGTATCACTTGCTATGAGTGCTTTGAACATATAACTTTATAGTGTACTATGGTATCTCTCTTTAGTGACTTGGAAGCTGGCAGAAGAGCATCAGGGATGGAAGAGTGCCATGAAGTAGTAGGGTAGGGTTGCAAATGATAGTGTGATAATTATGAAGTGTCCAAACTTTTGTGCTACTTCAAATTTTTAACTTCATGTTTACGTGAAGCAAGTGTTGCTGTGTTAGAATAAAGTTTTTCGAAAGAATTCTTATATACACAGAACTACAGATATTTTCGTACTTTGATATTATAGTAATTGTACAATTTTAGTGAAGGCTAATAGGAGTAACTCATAATGCTAAGTTACAATACTAGGTATTGGTTGGAATTGCTACCAACGTCGGGCAAAATTTGGTATTTCTCGCAAATTTTAAACTTGTCTTAAATGTCATCAACTTTGTTCTATGTATGAATTCCCCATGATCTTGGTTTCCGGCTAGATTGAAATTGGCGTTGCTACAATTTGAAATTCATTATTTTTATGTACTTCCTTAATCTCTTGAAAATAAATATTCTTTCCATTTAGTTACGTCCCATAAAAATAATTTACTTTTATTTATGGTTAATTTTTTGCTGTCTAATGAGGTGAGTCTCATTCTTCCCTAGCAATACGTTAATTACTATTTTTTTTAATCTTTCTTCTAGTTTACCAATTGTGCATTAACATCTCTATTGTTCCAAAAACTGTCTATTTTTTATTGTATGGAGGGAGTATTAATTTGCTTTCAAGATCTCTTTTTTTTTATTTGGCGGCAGATGGGCAGTGGCAAAGTCCTCCACCAACATCACTTTCTGCCATTATTCTCCTAAGGTCGTCATAGCCACATAATATGGTGGGATGGAAGCCAATACTCCCTCCGTCCCATAATAAGAGTCACATTTGACCATTTCGGTTCGTTCCACAATAAGAGTCATATTTCATTTTTACCATAAATGGTAAGTAGGTTTCACATTACATAACTCACTTCACTCACATTTTATTATGAAACCAATATAAATAAGTGGACCTCATTTTATATTAACTTTTTCAACCCACTATTCTTTATTTTCTTAAAATCCGTGCTCACACCAAATGTGACTCATACTGTTTGACAGAGTAATTTTTAGTGTATAGCTTTCCATTGATGTGGGCGGGATAGGGGTAGAAGCGAGAAGACGAAGGAAGGTGCTGGGATAGAAGGAGAAGCAATCTGTCGTTGGGTACAATTGTTCATCGAAAAATGACGTCGTTTAGAGCCTCCAAAACCGACATCATTTTAGTTAAAATTTGGCGAGTATACGAAGATAAGCCGCTTGCCACATCGACTTTGATTTGGGTGGCAAAGAGTTAAGTTGGGGGCGGGTTGGGAAATTTGCACCATTCTATAAGGTGCAAGTTACTAATTTTGAAGATCAAATTTAAAGGGTGCAGGAAATATGCAAAGAATTGAAAATTTTAACATTTGTTCTGTTTGCAATTTCATACTAACCATACTAGTACTACCTTAGGTGAGAAAATCAATATACAAAATTAATGTAGATGAGTAAACGTTTGATTAGATGGGATAACAATTAGGATGAGAGAGAAGGCAAATTGGAAAGATAGAAGATGGGAGTCTAGCTAGTTATTGGCACAACTCAGGTTGTGGACGATTGAAATATGGGGCTATTGGTATGTAGACACATTGTTTTCTGGTGAATGAAACTAGTGACAATATTTGCATTAGTTTTTCAGTACTTGCTAGCTAGCTGTGCATTGTGCCTGTGCGGATCGGTTCATACAATTTCATGTTTCTGTAATTTTTTTCTGTGATTGAATTTGATATCTATATGGAGTAAATATGTCTGTTCATATTAGAATTCAATGCATTGACATGATAGAGTCAGATTTGATATACTAATGAAGATCACAACGAGTTGTCAGATCTTCATTACTATAATAAGCCTCTCAATTACTATATATTTACTGCCAGCAAGCATGCAGTAGCTTCCTTGACATTTAAGTAGCGAAGAGAATCTGCATGCGAATGTGGATGCTTCCTAATTCTTGTTGCCTAATTATTAGTACTTTTTTTTATTGAATGTGCATCTATATTAAATGCCAAGCTTGGGATTGGGATTTTATAGTTTAATTTAAATTTAAATAACGTGAGCAAGTCTTCACTCACTGTGATTAATTATTGTTCAACTTGGAATAAATCAATTAGCTCTTGAGCTGTAAAAAGATTCACATAATGAAAGAGAATTGTAGTTTAGGAGTAAAATTATTTATAAAATTATGGAATGAAGTATATAGAAATTAAATGAATAGGGGATGGATATACAGAATTAATCAGTTCCTGTCTCCCCCCAATTCTCTATTTATTAGAAAACGCCAATAAATGAACTGGACCGCACAATTAGGCCTACGCGCAATCTCATAAATAAATTAAAAATTGTCTCAATATTTCCATTTCTTTAATTCATGGCCATTAGCCTACATATCTTATCATACAAATAAATGAATAATGTGACGGGATCAATCTGAAAAGTTCAACTATAAAATTTGTAAATATAAAATATGTTAGTGACAATCGTAACACTAATTCACTCCATGCAAGTCCAAGAAAAAGTATTGAACTACCATTTTTGATGGAGAAAGACAATAGTCCATCTGGTCCACCAAAGTATAGAAGACTAATAACATGGGGTTGGTCTTTGATCAATACACACAGCACACCCCACCCCACCCCACCAAAAATAACAAAATACTTGTATAAGCCAGCTTTGATTAAAACGTTGGATAGTAGAGTGTCGTTGTCGGTGATGGTTCATGTGGAAACCCACGAATCACAGGTGACGCTTACATTGTTCACCACACACACATACATTACAATCATACATTGTCATTATCACCCAAAAATAATATTTTCAGATCGTTATATTTAATTTTTTTTCCCCTTCCCCTTTTATATTCTTAGTACCACTACTATATTTTGCTTCTCTAATTTAGGGAATGATCAAATCGAAGTGATCATATTCATTAATTTAATTAATATTATCTGCCAAATACTAATTTTTTAGTATGAGTAGCAAATATTTGAAATATGAGATTTAATAAAGCTAATTAGTCCCCCAAATCATAAACTTTAACCCAATTTGATATTTTCCATTAATTTAAAATTTGCTCTGAAAAATTATGAATTTCATTGTCTGTGAATTTATTTCATAAAAGAATGATTTCATAAAAATAAAATATTCACTATAAAGCTTAAGTTTTTATTGTTTGATCAGCCTTAAAATTCATGGAAAATATCAAATTTCAACAAATTTGCATAGTGCTTTGATTACATATAAACATCGCACATAAGTAATTTATTTCCAACAAAATAATTTCGGTTGCTTAACCGATTTTGAACCAAAAAAAATTATTTTGAGAAAATAGGAGCACATTGTAGGTGTAACGTAACGCAACCGGGAGTCCCGGTCACTTTCCCCCACCGACACCCCGCATCTCTCACATCTGTAAATAAAATATCCAATTAAATAAATAACGGAGTATGTATGTAACTCCCTTCTCACCTCACTCCACCACCTCTAAACACACACACACACACATATATATATATATTCACATGGTCCTGCATTACTAGTTTCCAGCCAAGAGAGAGAGGCAGCGAGGAGCTTGGATGGTTACAGTGGAAAAAGCTTGTGAAGTTCGATGTTGCTATTCCTAAAAGTTACGGTAAATTACTATCTGAATTACACCTTTTAACCGATTGGTTTGCAGCAAAAAGAAATCGCTTTCGCTACTCTCGATGTACTTTTTCTCTTTTTTCTCAATTGTTTCAATTCTTAGATCTTGTCGTTTTGGAATCTGATCACTTTGCTTGGCTTATTATTTTGACTGATGCTAAATGGCCATAATGTGGTCGGCCATAAAGAGTTAATTTAGTCCATTTACATGTATAAAAAATTAGAATTATCGATATAAACTTATATGTGTGTGAATGGATTTGTGAGTTGATACTTATCTTTGCATTCCATTACGTAAAATACATTAATATCACGAATTACTGTATACGTTGAGCAACAATCAAGAAATGGCAGTAGTAATAAGTTGAGCAAAAACTACGAAAGAGCAACACTAACACGTTGAGCAACATATAATGAAGATGATATAAAAGTAAAATCAAGTAGTATTAAATCAAAATTTTGAAAAAAAATTAATTTTTTGTTATTTAATTAATTTATGGCTGGCGCCGCATAGCATTATTCTATTATTTTATCCTCAATTTTTGGTATGGGAGTGTAGTTTTTTCCTCTCTTCTTTTTAAATCCGATTAAAGCGGCATTTTGTTCTAGATTGCGTAGAGATTAAATTCTGTGGTGGTGTTATTATATTGTCCGAGAATTTTTCTTCTGTGGCGGTTGAATCTATTCGCGCAAACCGTGCATCTCGCCATGGCAGTTACTATCACTTCTTCTGCGGCATTGTAACCGTCCGCATTCATCAGTTTACTGCCGCGTTAATCCTTGTATCGAAATTGCAGATTTCTGGATACGGTAGTAAAATTCTTGTCCTCACCGTAGTTTTGTGTTTTTTTTGCTTAAACGAATTTTGCAGCAAATGTTATGTTCTATGCTAACTCGTTTGATTTTTTTTTATTCACATGTTCCATTTCCTTTATTTTGATGATTTCTTGTTGTATGGTACTCGTTTGATTAAGATATTCACATTTTAGTTCAACTCTGGCGGTCACCTATTAAGTGTAGCGGTTATCTCTCTCCTCTCTTTGTGAATCTGAAAACATTATAAGCATTAAACTGGAGTGTGTGATTTCTTATTGTTCGTCTGATCAAGCTGGAAGTCTCTCTCTCTCTCTCTGATCGTTGAATTGGAGGTTAATTTCTAAGTAGTAGCATAAAGATGATTCTTTTATTTCTTAATCGGAATGTGGATAAAAGAGTGAAATTGTTGATTTCAAGTAAAATTGAGTGGCATCAATTTAGTTCGGTGAACAAGTCTAGCCCTTGGAAAAAAAATAATCCCTAGCCTTGATTTCTTATGTGGTCTCCATTTTTGTTATGATTCAGTGATAAAGAAGACATATATACAGCATGAAGGAGACTGACAGGAGAAAGGGCCTAAACAACAAAGAGAAAACCCGTCTTGCAAGACCTGAAACGAGGGATCGGAAGCTTCCAGGAAAGAATGCTGGTAGAAACTTAAAAGAAAGAGAGGTTGAGGCCAAGCCTTCGTCTGATAAACAGAACAGAAATTTAGGAAGTGACTTAAAAAGTGGTGTCGAGCCATCAGAATCTTTCGAGAATGTGGTGATAGATTATGTCGATGACGAGTGCAGGTCAGAGGAATCACTGCATAGTACCAGAAATCTCAAAACAGATGAGAGACGAGGCAATGAGAAATTGAGTGATATCTCTAGTGATATGGATATTGTGGATGAATCTGATGCTGAGACTACTAATGATTCAGTTTCGTCTCAAGGGGATCCACAAACAGCAGATGAGGGTAAAGCAGAAAAAGTTACCCGGGTTAGAAATCTTTCATCTGGCTCTGCCCAAGCACATAGATTGAAATCTGATAGGGGAGCAAATAACCTACAAACTAAAGCATCTAAGCAAACTCCAAGGAAAGGGCCTGAAAATGGGTTATTAAAATCTGCCAAGAGTTCATCTGATAGTTTGAAAAATATGAAAGTCCATCCAAAGGCTCTTTCTGATTCCTCCGAAGGGGCTGATAGCCAACCACTTGAACAGAACAATGGAGTGGATCCCCTGGATGAGGCTTCCAGTGGTGCTCTTACTGTGTGTAGTGACGATGAAGCAGTCAATACTGAGGAAAATCGCATGCGAGAAGACAACATTGATCAAGATCAAAAGATTGAGGAAATGGAAACGAGGATCAAGAATCTTGAGAGCGAACTTAGAGAAGTTGCTGCTCTTGAAATTGCACTATATTCTGTGGTTCCCGAGCATGGTAGCTCCGCACACAAGGTGCATACACCTGCAAGACGCCTTTCTAGGCTATATATTTATGCTTGCAAACACTGGTCTCAAGATAGGCGAGCTACTGTGGCTCGAAACACAGTGTCTGGGCTTGTTTTAGTTTCTAAATCCTGCGGCAATGATGTTTCCAGGTTAGTATGACATGAAATTCTTCTGGTTAGTAAGCATGTACATAAGGAAATCTAATATATCATATACTCTCTTATTTAGGTTGACATTTTGGCTATCGAACACTGTTGTTCTACGGGAAATTATATCTCACGCATTTGGGAGTTCATGTCAATCTAATGCTTCAGCAAAATTATTCGAGTCCAATGGAGGTGACACAAAGTCATCTACAAATAAGTGGAAGAATAGTGGTGGAAACAGACAATTGAATAAGAAGGGTTTCTTGCAGTTTGTGGATGATTGGCAAGAAACAAGAACCTTCACTGCTGCCTTGGAGAAAGTCGAGTCCTGGATTTTCTCAAGGATTGTTGAGTCAATCTGGTGGCAGGTTATTTCTCTATTATCTTCACACAGTAAAACTATAGTATTTTGATTACTTGAGATAATCAATTGAAGGATTGAACATTAATCATCTCACTGGATTGCTGCCATGTTCCAATTTCAGTGTGTTTCTCCATCTAAAATGATATGTACCCTTTCATCTAAAATTTAATGCATCAAATTTTTCTTTCATATATTTTGGGCTATTAAGATTATTATCCACATTTCTATAGTCCATTTAAACTCTCTCATCTGAGATTCTAAAGTACTGTTTCTATTGGTTCAGACATTGACACCTAACATGCAATCACCTGTTGATGATTCTACCACACTCAAAGGTTTGGATAGGTTACTTGGTCCGGCACTTGGTGACCAGAAACAAGGAAGCTTTTCCATCAACCTATGGAAAAATGCCTTTCAGGATGCTTTCAGAAGACTTTGCCCTGTTCGAGCTGGGGGACATGAGTGTGGTTGCTTGCCAGTTTTGGCTAGGAAGGTGCATTGTGCTTCGTGCTACTCTTCTTTTCCGTCATTCTACCCACGTCCGTGTATAGTGTATTTTTCAGTTTCTTTTTTTAGGGATGGGGAGGGGGTGATTATCACAATATCATTGTTGTATGATATTCGAGCTGAAGCATGAGTTTTTTTTAATCAATATTTTGGCTGCATGGTGATACCACTGGAAATAACTAACCGGATATATGCATTTTATTAGGTGATGGAACTATGTATTGGCAGGCTTGATGTAGCCATGTTTAATGCTATTCTTCGTGAGTCGGCCCATGAGATCCCTACTGATCCTGTATCTGATCCAATTGTGGATTCCAAGGTTTTGCCTATTCCTGCCGGAGATTTGAGCTTTGGCTCTGGTGCACAACTTAAAAATTCTGTAAGTGCCTTGCTTTATTCTAGGCAATCATTATCATACGCATAATAGTAGAGTTGCTTGAGTAAGGTCAAGAGCTTAATCGCATACTGTATTATTTCCTTCAAGTGTTATGCTGACTGCACACTTCCTCAGGTTGGCAATTGGGGAAGATGGTTATCTGATTTTCTTGGCATGGATACTGATAGTTCTGCGCAAGATGTAAATGCTACGCTGGAGAACGATGATAAGCAAGGTACTGATAAACCAAAGAGCTTCCCACTTCTTAACGCCTTGAGTGATCTTCTAATGCTCCCCAAAGATATGCTCATGGACCACACGATAAGAATGGAGGTCAGCCGAACTAAATCTTGCTTTGTCATATCTCCATATTATGTTTGTCGTCATCTCATCCATTGTCTCATTATAGGTCTGTCCTGAAATCAGTCTCCCATTGGTTAAGCGAGTACTCTGCAACTTCTCTCCTGATGAGTTCTGTCCCGATCCTGTCCCAGGTTCTGTGCTAGAGGCGCTAAATGCTGAGGTATGCTATTATTTGCATCACATTCTTTAGCAGCTCTCTCTATTTTTCTTGTCCACAGAGAGTATTCTCTGTGAGCACACTATCCACAACAGTTGCATTCTTGTAAAAACGATGGGAAAAGGGAACTTCGTGAATACAGCTTGAGTGTTGTGAATAAGCATCGTTTAACAAATTATGGTTTAGATCGGATAAAGGCAATTTAATTTGCATGTTTTCTTATGCTTTAGATATCAATCAAGCCTTCTGAAATCATTCCGTCCTTTCTGGTGATTGAGATTTCAATATTTTGACTATGCTACTGGGGTCACTGTTTTAAAGAGTTGATTTGCATTTTACAGTCAATCATAGAGCGTAGAATATCAGGGGAATCCGCAACTAGCTTCCCTTACACTGCTGCTCCGACGGTGTACACGCCTCCCTCGTCTTCCGATGTGGCAGAGAAAGTCGCAGAGGCCGGTGCAAGCACTAAGTTCTACAGAAGTGCATCATCCGTGCAGAGAAAAGGGTACACCAGCGACGAGGAGCTGGATGAAATGGAGTCATGTTTGTCTTCTGTCGTCGACACGCTTCCTCCATCTCCCACTGCCGTAAGGGGCAATGGCAAAGGTAGCGGCAGCGAAGTAGGTGGCGATGATGGAGCCAACGCTAGGTATGATCTTCTTCGTGAGGTCTGGCAATCCGCATAGAGAAGGATGGGATATGCTTGCTTGCAAGAATTGTGTATGTATTTTCTTTTTGTTTTTTCTTTATTATGAGAAACAGGTAAATACTGGAAGAACTGAGTGAAAAATTTTACTACAGCGAAAAGCCAAAAACATTATTCATCGATTCCGTATGTATATTACGCCCCTTTTCTCACATTACACAAATGGACCCTTTTTTTGAGAAATTTTAAAAAAAGAGATTAAATTTTTTTAACTTTTTAGAATTTGAGATTATTATTTCTCTTTTTTTTCTTTTTTTTTCTCACACCAAACTTATGAATGGACCAAACTACCCCAAGTAAGATGAAACCCCAATTCTAAAACGCTATTCGCGTAGATTTGAAATCCCAATTCTAAATCATATTTATCGCTTTTAGTTGGTGGCAAAAATCAAAATAATCCATATCTTTAATATATATTCACTCCGTCCACGAAAAATAGTCTTGTGTAGTCTCATTTCAAAAAATTAAAAGTTTTTCTTTTATGCTTTATCTACTTTTTCTTCACTCCCAAATTGTACATACTTTTTCTCCATATATCTCTCATTTTACATATTTTTCTCCAATCGCTCTTACATTATCAACTTTTCATTAAAACGCGTGTCGTCCACAAATGAGACTATTTTTTTTAGGGGCGGAAGGAGTATATTATAAATTTGATACCGTTCCTTTTATCAATAATACAACAAATTTACTACTACAAGATATCGCATTTATTTTGAAATTATAAGTACATATCAAGAAAATATTTTAAAACAGTTAACTTGAGTATAATAACCAGTTGTTTTGAAGGATCCCATTTATAATATCCCATGGACCAACGTAAGGAAATGTATTCAACTCCCAAAACTGTGAGGTCTACTTCATGAACAAATCCTCGTTACCTTTTGTTTTCCCCAAGACCCCAACATTATGCAAAACTAGTATTACCCCGTACTATGCACATCACATAAGAACTTCAAATAATAAATACAAAATATAATAAATATATAAAAATAATAAGAATTCAAAGCAATATGGAGATTTAAAAAAATAGAAATGTAATTATCTTGTCTCACTCTAAACGAATGGAGTATAAATAATAAAATTAATGACGAAATTAAGAAGTGTGACTAATGATCAAAGAGTATGAGTTAATTAGAATAAGATATACAAATAAAGAAAATATGTGTGAGTAAAGATGTTTATTATCAATGCTATGCAAGTCATTAATCCAAATAAAAGGTAAATTAATATATAAATATAATAGCTTAATTTAAAAAAAATTAATTTCAAAAATATATAAAATATTAAATATATCCACATTAAATATATGAATGATTTATATCATATAAATTTAAAACTTCTTTGAGAAGTCAAGTTAGAAAATTTGTATTATCCAATAATCACACTTTAGTTAATTATTTATTTCTTCCATTTAATTTCAGACCATAGCATAACTTGATATACATGGCCAAAGACTAAATGAATTTTTTGTATTGGAAAGAATAAATTTCTTACTTCCCGCCACATATACGTATAAAAAGTAAATTATCACTTAAAATAACGATAATATTTTATGCATCTTGTTTGTTTTGAATAATGTGACAATTTACACTACTCTTTATATTAAGAAGTTATACAAACTTTAAAAGTTAGATTTAATTATATATATATATATATATATATATATATATATATATATATATATATATATATATATAGGGGCGTGATATACTACAAACTCCTTTAGTGTACAAACTACAAACTTAAATATCAGCCACAATTTATAATTAATATACGGTCTTAATATATGGGATCTTCAAATGTCAACGTTTTCCTATAAATCAGTCAGGAGAGGGTATTTTAGGGTCAAAAGAAATAAGCTGATATCATTAATTTTGTTGAGATTATGAAATCCCGTTAATTTCGTCGTTTCAACGCCCATTACTATTAACGTCTCCTCTCTTTCTTTCCCCCAATTCCACCTTTTCGACTCTTCTCTGAATTGGACCGAATCGTGTGTGGCGGAGTAATCAATTCATCGGCGGTGTTGAAGCGAGCTCTCGGTCCCGGCGACATGAGTTTTGTTCGACGTCGTGCTGAGTCAACCGAATGTGAGTTATCCGTCGAGAACCCTAGATTAAAACTGTGGTGACATTTTTTATTCCCGTGATTTTGTTGATAAAGTAGTCTGTTGAGTCAGTCGAAGGTCAGAAATCCAACGGAAAAACCCTAGTTCAAAACCGTGGTGACATTTTTTTAATTATGCAATTTTCAGTCCTCTACTATTAGACCTGTAATTCTGTTTTATTTTGGTGCAATTAACTACTTTTCCCCCTTTTAATTGACATTTAGAGTTGATTTAAGTGCGTTCTATTGAGAAACCATAACGCCCACACGGATTTTCGCTTTATAGTTCATTTTTTTTGTTTGTTTTGTTGAGAATTCCACGCGAATCACCTAGCCAACCCCCGCCCTGTTATTTTTTCTTTTGTTTTGGGGTTGGAATTGAAATCCCATTATTGTGAATTTTTTTCATAATTTTTTTGAAATTTTAGGATGAATGGGGTTGAAACACGGTGTTGACATTGAAATACTATGTAAAATATGATATTAGATGGCGTAGACATTGAAATAATATGAATTAAGTCTTTTATTTGGTGCTGTAATCGACATTACTCATTGACATTTTTTTGGGTGTTCTCATTGATCTTTTGTGGGTGCTCTCAGTGATGCATATTGACATTATGTGCTGACATGCCAGGTTGAAACATGCTGCTGACATTATCTACTAATATTTTGTCGTTGAAATATGCTGTCACCACAGAATGGAATACTAATGTTGCTGCTCTCATTGATCTTTTGCAACTTTCAGTGTTTCAATACACATGGTACATTGATATTTTTTAACAAATGACTAGTTGATATTTTTTAACAAATGACTAGTTGAAAATGCACATTAACATTTCTTAATTTGTTGTATGTGTTTTCATGCCAGAGTGACCGTTTGACTATGAGCGGTGGAATGTGTTATTGACATTATTTTTGTTTTTTTGGTTTTTTTTTTGTTGGTCTTTGAAATAATATGGTGTTGACATTGAAATTATATGGTGTTGACATTGAAATTATATGTATAATATGATGTAAGATGTCGTTGACATTGAAATAATATGAATTAAATCTTCTATTCGGTGCTGTAATTTGCATTACTCGTTGACATTTCTGTGGGTGCTCTCATTGATATTTATTGACATTTCTAGTTGAAAATTTACATTCACATTAATATTTATTAACATTTCTAGTTTTGCTGTATGTGGTCACTGACATTTGTGTAGAAATGGTTGGATGCATTTTTGTAGTCATTCTACATTTGTGTTCATTGATGAGAATGAGGAGTAGTTGATATCGCTGCATTCCCTTTGTCACTGTTGTTTACGCTGACATTACAGCTTGCCAATGGATCAGGGCTGACATGAAAGAGCTTACGTTAACCCTTGCCTTTTTTTGCAGAGGAATTTTCTCGGTTTTTATCTCAAGTCGAAGGGACTGAACGCAATGTGTGAAGTAATAATGAATGAGCAAAGAACCCGACTGTTGGACTTGCCCTGGAAGACAACCCAGGCCACTAATGACTCGGCAATATTCCTGATGAGACACAAGGGTAACCTTGACAATTTAAAGGCTATTGGTCTTCAAGGTGCTAGTGTGAGGATTCTGCAGATTTTGAGGGGGAGGTGTTGCAAGAACATGCTCCTTGCACCGTTCAACATTGCCAAAGAAAGGTTCTTGTCCTACATGAGTCATTACATCAACGTGACGCCTACTTTCATAACAGATTATGCGCGGCAAGTGAATGGCATGTTGAACAAGGCTCCCAGCAACGAGCAATGCAATCAGCCTGCCAGGAAGAGAAGCAAGATGAAATGAGTTGATTTGAAGTTGATGGTCTTTTTTTTCAAATGGTAATGGTAGTTTTTGGATATTGATATTGAGAACTTTTGGCTTGATAACCTGTCGCTCTGTTAAATGAATTACCAACATTAGGAATTTGTTTCAACTGAGTCAACTTGGTATTGGTATTCTCTCCAATTTGATTCGTTCAATGTACTTCATTTTGAACAGGTTTCATTATGACATGGTGTTGCTATTGCTATAAACATTGAGTGACCTTGTTGACATTTGTTACTGTTGTTGCTATAATTGGTCTACATATTGACATTCTGTGTTGAGGGTTTGATTATAGGAAAAAATCCATGTTGAGAAAAAATTTAGAGAAACAACATATTACAATAATATATTGACATTGTTGACATTTATTAACCTTGTTGACATTTGATGCTGTTGTTGACATTGCTTAACTTGGTCCCACATATTGACATTCAGTGGAGGGTTTGATTATAGGAAAAAAACCTTGTTGACTTTCATTCTAGGGAAACAACATAATTAAATAATATGTTGACATTGGAGTGAAATGAGGATGTATGTAACTGCTTGCAAAAAACGATTTCCATATACACCCCCCGCTGACATAAATTGTATTGCCCGGTGACATCGAATTTGTAACCTCCTAACAGCCGTAGATTAGTTACAAAGATGGTGTGTGATTACAGTTTGTAGTTTGCATTATAAATGGGAGTTTGTATTTGATCACACCTATATATAGGCGTGTGATAAACTACAAACCATCTATAATACAAACTATACAAACTTTAATCTACTCACTTAATACAATTAATCAACGGTTAATATAAGAGATTTTTCTAATGTCAACATTTCCTACAAATCTGTACACTCCGTTGACATCGAACAATCAGAATTTGTACACCCCCGTTGACAGAATTTGTACACTCCGTTGACATCAGCCCCCGTTGACAGATTTTGTACACTCCGTTGACATCAGTCCCCCCGTTGACAGAATTTGTACACTCCGTTGACATCAGCCCCTGTTGACATCAGCCCCCGTCGACAGAATTTGTACACTCTGTTGACATCAGTTTGTAGTTTGTATTATAGATAGGAGTTTGTATTTGATCACACCTCTCTCTCTATATATATATATAATTTCATCTTATTCCATAATTTAATCTATAAATTTAGTAGTATTATTTAATTAATTAGAGGTGAATTAAAATATAAGAATTAAAAACTTTAATTGAGTAAATATAGGATGAAAATTGTAAACATTACATATTTGTGTTGTCGTTTAGCTTGTGAATTAATTCGGAGAAAAAGTATTGCAATAAAGGATTAAATCTAAATTTTAACTTAAATGAACGGAGGATAAATTAAACTCTCTATTACATTTTAAACCCAAATATAAGGCTAATTAATATATAAATTTAATAATTTAATCATAAAAAATAATTAATGGTATTGCTCTATTTAAATGTGTTTTAAAACTTCTTCAAGAAGCTAGCATTTTATTGGATCATTATTTGTCCAATTGTTTTTGCCTTCAAAAATTGTTTTTGGATTGAAGCCACTCCATCTTTCTATTTTTCCTCCAAAAAGGATATCAAAGTTTTTTCACCCAACTTGCACTTTAGATTAGGATAGATGCTATCTTTTGCACTATTGTTCACTGACAATCAAGACATAGAGAAATGCATAAATACATAGAAATTGTCCATGTTTCGATCATCTGCTACAACTCATAACAGCTGCTTAAAGTCTGTATTTTATAAAGAAATGAATTCCACCAAAAACCAAAGCCCCCGTATTATCATGGTTAAGCTATGGCCAAAAAAACTCACAACAAAAAGCTTCTTCATATACTTGTGCACCACTCAAGCCACACCACACTCACTTCCATCCAAAACAAAACTTCTCAAAACTTCATACAACTAGTTCCCCTTTCCTAAGAGGTTTCATCCGAGCTCCCTGAGAAGTTGCACACCACCAATGGCCTCCCACCCCACCTTATGGTCAAGCTGAAGGAGGCTTTTGACAAATCCGTCGAAAACAATTGAAGCCTGATCTGCTCATTTTCGATTTCCTTCAGCCATGGCCCCCTCTGCTTGCCGAAGCTGAAAACATCCCATCTTTTATTCATCACTAGTAGCTCTGTCATGTTCCACCACTTCAAGAATCCAGACACTGAGTTCCCTTACAAGAACATCAGGTTTCATGACTACACGCGAGTCTCGTTTCATGGATGAGTTGTTGGCGAATGCTAGGGACTGTAAAGAGAGAGAGAGAAGGGCTCTGTAGGAGTTAACAAGTCTTGCAAGATTGTTCTAATCAAGGGGTTTAGAGGTATTGAAGGGAGATACATTGATTATGTGTCTGGTTTGACTGGAAAGAGGTTTGTTCCTGTTGGCCCTCTTGTTCAAAAGCCCTCTATAGATGATGCTGGGAACTCAGAGGTGCTGTCGTGGCTGGACAAGAAAGAGGCGAAATCGACGGTCTTTGTCTCATTCGGGAGTGAGTACTTCCTTAGTAAGGAAGACATGGATGGGATTGCTCTTGGCTTGCTGCTATCCAAAGTTAACTTTATTTGGGTTGTGAGGTTTCCGGAAGGTGTCATGCGCAATGGTTGTCTTGAAAAGAAGTTTCCAGAAGGATTTCTTGCAAAGGTTGTTGATAGGGGTAAGATTATAGAAGGTTGGGCGCCACAGAAAAGTCCTAGTACATGGAAATGTGGAAGGGCTTGTTGGCCACTGCGGTTGGAACTCTGTGATGGAGAGCTTGAAGTTTGGAGTTCCTATCATCGCGGTACCAATGCATCTGGACCAGCCCATTAATGCTAGGCTAGTCGAGGAGGTTAGTTTGGGGACGGAGGTGTTGAGAGACAGAGATGGGAGGCTGAATGCAGAAACCGCTGCTGCAGTCATCAATCATGTCGTGGTGGAAGATGGTGGTGGTGATGTGAGGGGGAAGGCTGATGATATTAAAACGAAGCTCAACCAATATAAAGCTATTTGATCATACTAAATTAGCATATTGGTTGTAGTGGTGTTTTGCTTATTGTGTTGCTCTGTCTATTTAATGCAGAGACACACTACATAAATTATATAATAACTAGCAATATTGATGCTAAAGTTATGTCAAAGTTCTTTATATATAATTATGCATAGGCAGACAAGATTATATTACATTGATCAGAAAAGATCAAACCAAAATACAAGCTTCCCTTGTTTCAAAACATTGACAGAATGAGGATGTGAACACAGGTTCAGACAGGAACTGAACTAAGCAACATCAGCAGACAACTCCAAACCTTGAAAAGTAGTGGTTTCAAGTGACTGGAGTGCTTTGACAACTTCAGCCATTGATGGCCTCTTCTCCGGCATCACACAAGTGCAACGTAGCCCAATTTCTAGGGCTTCGAGCATCTGCTGCAAATGCTGGGAGGATCTTGAGATATTGGGATCAAGAACTTTGAGGGAGCCATTGGTTATGTTGATCTTTCTTCTTACCCACTTCACAACGTCAAGTGTAGGATCCTCCGGTTCCGTTTCTACTGCTAGTCGACCTGTTAGGAGCTCTAACAGGACGACACCAAAGCTGTATGTGTCAATCTGCTCCGTGGCCTTCTTTGTGTGACCATATTCTGCTCAATACAATATGAGAAAAAATCAGCCAACAACGTAAAACCAAAAGCCAGCATCTAAGAGAATTGCTTAATACCTGGTGCCAAATAGCAGGATGTTGCAGGTTCTGAAGAAACTACTGACTGAAATACGTTCTCTCCGATGATCCTGTCCAAGGAAAAATCCGTGAGCTTTGGCTGGAAATCAGCATCAAGAAGCACGTTGTTCGACTTCAAATTTCTATGCAGCAAATGTGGGAGGTAATCCTTGTGAAGATAAACCAGTCCTTGAGCAATGCCGATGGCAATCTTGAGCCTCAAACTCCATGGAAAATCGAGGTCGGGTTTTCCAAGAAGATCACCGAGGCTTCCCTTTGGCAGGTACTCATATATCAAGAATATGGAATCATCAGAGTGGCAGAAACCAAGAATCTTCACAATGTTTTTGTGTCTGATCTTTGCTAGAGTCTTGACCTCATTTTGCAGAGCTTTTGAAGACTGGCTGGCAAAATTCAGTATCTTCTTCACAGCAACAAGCTCACCACTTGGTAAGGTGATAACATAGACCCTCCCGATATCCCCACCACCACCACGGGCTGTCTTCTCATCCATCGACAAAAGCAAGTCGTGCTCAGTGACTCTAAGTGGGTAAAAGAACACTGATCTCCACATCCCTAACTGAGCTCTCTGCTTGTGCGACCTCATTAGATAGAATCCAAACGCCAAGACTAAAAGGGCAAAAGCTAGGGTTATAATAACTAAAGCACAGGTCAGTTTAGCGAAGCTGGATGGTTTGAGCTTTGGCTTGTCATCACCTAAACAACCATGGGGAAGCCCCGGCCCACATAACCCGGCGTTTCCCTCTAAATACGAGGCTGGCAGGCCTGAAATCAACGAGGCCGGAACTCTGCCAGATAGCTTGTTGAAAGACACATTAAAGAGAGCAAGCTTGAGCTTTTCAAGCTCATGAGGAATTAAACCAGTCAGATTGTTTTCAGAAAGATCCAGGTATGTTAGCACAGGAAGATCAGCCAGAGATTCAGGGATCTCACCTACAAAACTGTTGCTCGCCAAAGACAACGACACCAGCTTCCTACAGTTTTTCACCTCCGGAATCCTCCCGGAGAGAGAGTTGTGGGAGAGGTTGATGATGCTCATGACAGGCGAATCACAGAAATTCGGAGGGAGATCTCCATACAAACGATTCAATGAGGCAGAGAATCTGTACAAGCTTCGAACTCTGCCAACGCCCTGAGGAAACCGGCTGGTAAAACTGTTGTTATCGATCTGAACATGCTCAAGCTGAGCAGCTTGTGAGATCGAATCAGGGATTTCACCACTAAACATATTGTTTTCAGCTCTGATGAGCTTGATTTTAGGCAGTGACCACAACCAAGAAGGAAAGTTTCCACTAAAACCATTGTTATGAACCTCAAACCTCTCAAGATTCTTGCATTCACTGATCAAATCATTTGGCACCAATCCATTAAAGAAATTTGTGTGCAAACTCAAACTCACGAGACCCTTAGCTTCACAAACCCCATCAGGAAATGGCCCAGAAAGCTTGTTTTGTGAAACATCAAAAGAAACTAAATTTGGGAGTAACAACTCAATCTGAGGCAAAACACCAGTGAGATTATTTTGAGAAAGGTCTAAAACCATCAAACTCTTCAACCCACTAAAAAGATCTGGTATTTCACCATAAAAACCAGAGCTTTGCAACGAAAGCTGCTCAAGTTTACTTAGCTCACCAATAGCAACAGGAATTTGACTAACCAAGAATGTATTATGTGACAAATCAAGAACCACAAGCTCACTAAAATTCTCAAAAACCACAGGAACACTACCTGAGAGCAAGTTGCTGCCCAAGTCAAGAACTCTAAGCTGTTGCAGCAAGCCAATATTTGCTGGGATTTCTCCCTCAATGTGATTTCTGCTGAAATCCAGAATCTCCAAAGTCTTAAACTGAGAAATTTGCTGTGGGATTGTGCCCCAAATGAGATTGTCACTGACATTCAAAGTTACCAAAGACTCACATTCAGAGAGGTGGAGTGGGATAGGCTGGTTAAAGAAGTTATTAGCAAGATTGAGATGAGCAAGGCTAGGAAGGTTGCATATGGAAGCAGAGATTTCACCAGAAAGATTCGAGCTTTGAAGATTGAGAGAAGTAACCAGAAATGGAGCTGCATTTGTGCAAGAAACCCCAGTCCAGTTACAATGGTGAAGTGATGAAGCGTTGGACCAGCCAGATAGAATGTTCAAAGGGTCATCAATGGAGTTCTTGAACTGGAGCAAGATTTCTGGCTCAGAAACTGCTGAGGTGAGAAGAAGAAGTGAGAATGATAGTGAGAGAAAGAGATAGTGGGTGCAGGCGGTGGCCATTGGAAATTGGAGGGGAGAGAGTGAGTGAGGGTTTGGTGCTACTTCGCTTAAGGGATTTCAGATTTTTTTTTCATTACAGTAGTGTTTGGAATGTTTCAATGTTGGTATAGAGATTTGCGGGAGAGAATGCAATTAATATATGGAGATAGGAATACTGAGATTTGAGAACGAATGAATTGTTGTTTTCAACCGCACCTAGTCAACATAAAGCTAATACAGCTTGGAGTTGGACCCTTTTTGAAGGCTACGAAGTCAATGGAGACAAGAAACAAAGATTAGCAAAATTTAACTTATTTTGTTTGATTACTAGATATAACTACAATCATCATATTGTAAAATTAACTAAATTTCAAAGGTTTTGGAATCATGACCAATTTAATAAGGATGACAGCTCAAACAAAAAAAAGGTCGAGCATCCAAGGATGTGTGTCTGAGAAAGAGAACTTTCATAAATAGAGGTTTGGCTTTGGCGCATGGATTTCAGAAAGGAAGCTATGTTTTCTAATTTTGCAGAAATAAACGGTGGTTTGCTTTGACATTATATTTCTCAAAATAAGGAATCCAATGCGACATCTAGTCATACAAATTTAGGGATTTTGTTCTTGTTCCGTGTCTATAGGATTTGACCTTACACCAACCTATAATAGTATTATTGATTTATTTCATGAAAAATCCGTGATTTTTTTGACTTTCAGAAATGAACTTTCTACTACTATTAAATTTCGCAATTTTGCATCTATGTCAAGGGCATATAATGATATAAGCATATCTGTTGATTTTATGCAAATTCAAGAAATACTTGATTATGCTCAAACTAAAAGAATAGTTTGAAAATGAGATGCAATATAGAAAAGCTCGGAGGGGACTTATAGGTAGTAAGGAAAGCAATTAAATAGATCATCAAAAGAAATTACTGTTACCAAATTTATTCAAATTCGGGCAAAAACGAATTTGTGAATAAGCAAGAAAAATTACGAAATACTAATAGTAATTAAAAAACGGCTCAAAAATAAAGTGAAAATAAAATAAAATAATTAACAGTCTTGTGACAGAAATGTGATTAAAAGACGAGCTATATTATTGCGTATCCGTGAATTCCTCTAGCTTCTTCACGTAAAGACAACATACACTTGATTTATTTATTTATTTATTAACTTTTTGTTTGATGTTATTTATTTATTTATTAACTTTTTGTTTGATGTCCCAAGTAAGATGATCTTTTTCTTGGGCGTCATGAGAATTTATATAATTTTATTTTATGTATAAATTATACTCCCTCCGTCTCGAGTTACTCGCTCATTTCCTTTTCGGCACGGAGATTAAGGAATGAGTGTATAGGAAAGTAAAAAATGACGGCTGTAGGTGAAAATTTATACTAAAAATGGAAAGAGTGCAAGTAACTTGAGACGCCCAAAAAGGAAATACGTGCAAGTAGTGCGGGACGGAGGGAGTAGATAATAAAGTAAGAGATAAAATAAAATAGAGATAAAAGTGTGTTTATTTATAGTAATATGTCATCTATGTTGGGACAAACAAAAAAACGAAAGTGGGTTATCTTTAGTGAGACGGAGGAAATATACATGTAAAACACAAAGCTATCACAAATTAATTAACATG